>NW_004797301.1:692624-735441 GCF_000002075.1 Aplysia californica
ACACACACACACACACACACACACACACACACACACACACACACACACACACACACACATGTGAGTCACTTGCCTGTTGGCACAGGTGTCCATCAGGTAGAAGCAAGTGCTGAAGTGGTTTGTTTACACCTTTTACCAGGAATAGATCAGAGTCTTGGAGAGAAGTGAGAAAGGGCTGGGAGTTTCCTTCTAGGTTGCCAAACTTTGTGCTGTCTTTATACTCCATATACTCGATATAATTTTACAATAAGCCCTGTCCTGAGATTTACTCTACTCTCTCTGACTCAAAGAGTTCGAAGATGTTAGCTCTGTTGGCAAGATAATGGAAGACCCTGGCATGGTCTTATGATGCCATTTTTGATAGTCTCTCTTCTTTTTTTTCACTCTTTCTTTGTGATATTATGATAATTGGTGTTAGTGTCTACGATCATTGCAGGATAGTGGTTAATGTGTATCTAGATAAAAAAGAAAGCTGAAAAGAGTGCACTGCACTCTTGTACTTTTCTGTAAAGCACGGCATGTGTATGGATGGGTTATCAGAAAAAGTTTAAGGGGGAGAAAGATATAAATGTTGGAAAATTTAACCCTGACCCGGTTGTGAAAAGAGAGAGAGATATATTTTTTTTATCTTATCAAAAAATGTTTTGTTTTGCATCTCAACTTTTATCAGTAAACTTTTGGTCTCTTGTTTTTGTCAACAGATATTTATCAGCGACATCCTATCGTGTGCCAGTTTGCTACTCCATTATGGGACCACATTCATTCAAAACCAGAGGTGAATGATTGAATAATGTGTTTCTGTGGGTTTTTGTTTTGTTTCGTTTTTTAAATTATATGGTTAGTATGATAATCAATTTCAGCTGATTGTTGTTTTAACCTTTTCTTTTTTAAAAGGAAGTGTCTACGTACTCCCCGATTGGGGTCTACGTAGTCATGGTGTCTAGGTGGACCCCAAAATTGTTGGATTGTGATTGGCTCGCTGAGCGAGCGGTAGTTTACATTGGTTACAATGCAAGGCTGCTAGGCCTAGCCTACTTACTGATCATTTCGGGTAGTTTGTCTATCTTGTGTTACTATAATTAATTTATTTTAGCAGAGAGAGAGAGAGTATTTAATGAATAAACGTATCTAGATCTAGATCTAGATTTTGTTGTGCACCCAGCCAAGAGTGTGCAGTTCGGTCTAGATTTAGATTCTAGATCTAGATACGTTTATTCATTAAATACTCTCTCTCTCTGGGCTAAAATAAATCAATTATAGTAACACTAGATCGACACACGGCCCGAGATGATCAGTAGCCTTGCATTGTAACCAATGTAAACTACCGCTCGCTCAGCGAGCCAATCACAATCCAACATTTTTGGGGTCCACCTAGACACCATGACTACGTAGACCCCAATCGGGGAGTACGTAGACACTTCATTTTTAAAATGTAGGTGTTGTTATGCTCTCCTGTCAACACAATTTAAGATAATTTAGGAAGCAGGCTTTGACTCGGCATGTTTGGGCCAGCTGGGGTTGAGAGGGACACGACATTCAAACTGAAAAAAAATGGAGATGCTTGGTTCAAATTCTCTTCACAGGAGAATCATTCTCAGATTTTCCTCATGCTACGGCAAAAATGTCTTATCTATTGTCTGGCAACACCAAATGAACAACTTTTCGACCTCATTACACAGAATCTAAATGGCAAATTGCTCTGATTTTGAGCATGCGCCTATGGACTCTAAAAGACCTTTAAAAAATCTTGATTTTTGTGCATATGTGACAAATATAAAGAGGAGCTGTCCAAATAATCATGGGTCAATAATTTCTCATTAAACTCAATACCGTGCACTTTTTCTAGGTAGCACAGTAGCATGCTAAAACCATAGCAATACAGGGATTCGCTGTTTGGGCTTATTCAGAAATTTCCGTACAGGAGGATACAGTTTGGTCAAACCCAAAAACAGGTGGTCAAAAGAGTGCTAAATTTGAAGCGCTAATGAACATATCACTGAGGGACAACACCCCCCCCTCCCCCCTCCTTCCCTACACATACATTTATTAGTAGTATTATAATTGGAAGTATTATGAGTCTTTGTTATTCGTTGTTTTTTTTTCTTGGTTTTCGTCTTCTTTGATCCATCTGAGCAGTGCAGTATAGTCCCGGGTAGTCCCATGGCGCGTCTTGTCCTTTTTGGGGGGATTTTTTAATAGTTTAAAAGAGACACCTTGATCAACTTCTTCGAAGAAATAGTTCAGTAGTTTTAGGGCAACGTTTTTTGGGGCGGTTCTTTAAATTAATTGAATTATAATCTAATCATGGTGATTAAAAAAACGACAGGATATTGAAACGCATGCGATTTCAAAGACTGTGGAGATAAGAAAGAAATTTTACACATTGCATTTATCACAATTAGTCAATCTTAATAAACACACCATCACCCACTAACCACTGGACCTACACTTGTGGCAAAACAGTTCAAAAGAAGAAAATAGGCTCAACACACAAAAAAACTAAAACTCAAAACTACCATTGTTCTAATCAAAGAGCCCCGCCCAGACGGTAATTAAATTAATACTAATGATTATATACAGTGGGTGTCGCATTCTATGAGGTTGCCGGGACCGGCTTGTTGTCCTCGTTGGATCCGACCTGTGGTTGAACGTGACAAAGGCTAAAGAAAAGAAAGGAGACAAGTTATTATATTACATGATGTACCAATACCAGTAATTAAAACAGTTGTTCCCCCTGATGACGAAAAGCTCAAACAGCATCAGTGCGATTTCTGCATTAAAAAATTTTTTTGTTCCGGAACACTTCTCGTGTGGAAATATACCCTCTCACGTCTAGGCCTAGATATCTACAAAAAATAAATGCGGGAGCTTGGATTTTCGCATTCCCACCCACCCCCTCCCATCCCTATAGCCTATAGTAGGCCAGCCGTCACCCATCCTCTTGGCTTTGGGGCCCATATTTGGAGGCACACTAGATATCTAGCAATACAATGTGTTAGGATCAAGGATGGGCCTTGCGCTTCGCGTGAGATGGAGAGAAAGGAGAAAAATTCTTTGCTTTTGGGGCCGCTAATTGCTTTTATTTCATTATCGCGACCTTGTTGAAAGCGACTTTGGTCTGTTTGCAACCTCGTTTGAGCTGACATACTTTTACAAAGAGATAGAGGAAAAATCAGGGATTAAGGATTACCTTGTTGGAGCCGACTTCTCGGTGAATTCGCCACTAAGATTCTGTGTAATGGGGTTGACGTTGTCCATTTGGTGTTTGTGTTGCCCAGACTATAACCACTACATCAGTGGCCCTAGTGTTTGTACTGTATATATATATTATATAGAGGAAAAAATCGGGGATTAAGGATTGCCTCGTTGGAGCTGACTTCTCGGTGAATTAGCCACTAAGATTCTGTGTAATGGGGTTGACGTTGTCCATTTGGTGTTTGTGTTGCCGAGACTATAACCACTACATCAGTGGCCCTAGTGTTTGTACTGTAGTAAACATTTTATAATGATCATATGCCTCTCTTGGGGCTTTCTCTTTTTTTTTCTCATATAAATGTCCTAATGTACCGTTCTCTTATTGTAAGAGGGTTTGTGATGACGAGGGAATAGTTTCTTAATCCTTGGCTTTTGCAGTAGTGGCTGATACAGGGCTGCCCATTATTTTGAATTTAGTGGAATTGTTAATTGTTATGATATGGTTTTCTTCAATTTTATGTAAATAAAATTGTAGCTCCCCCAACACTCCTGTTATGGCGGTGGGACATATGATAACTAGGTAATTGGTCCATCCATAATATTAAATCTGCAGTTCATAGCTGCACATTGCTGTCTGAAGCTGATATCATTATTCAGCATTTATATGTGAAGCCATAAATTTCAGTCGGTGGTATGGTAATTACCATAATAGTAATAGGTTTTTGCAATGTTTTACCTAACTATATTGTTTTTAGTATGATGAGAAAAAGAGATGAAATTATTTTTTATGTGGATAGGTGTACGGCATATTGATGGCGTTTGAGTTCTGCTGTTAGTTCTAAAACTAGCAGACAGTTTAGTGGAATGTTTTTATGAATACGAAGTTCGAGTATCAATGCCATCTGTAAAACCAGGTTGAATTGACACACAAGAATTTTATTAGAAGAAGAGTGAGCAGGGATTTTGGGAAGAGTATATTTTTCCTTTCAGAGTTTCCGTTTTATATTGCTTGTGAATTGATAGTAAATTTCACTCACCCGTTGAAACGGTTTGGGTCATTTAGCTGGTGGGCAACTTTGGCCTTGCCTGTCGGGGCCAACCTTGGCTCTGTGCATACATCATCCCTACAGAAAGGCAGAGATACTCAATGGAGTAGACTTATCTACACTGGAATTGAGTGTACGTCTTTGGTTTGCAGCAGCCATAGATGTTGGTGCATGCGTCATGAGCAAAGAGATTGTTTACACTGGCCTGGTCGCAATGACCTTTCTGGGTCATGCATCAGTGCATCACTATCATGATAACATGTGCTCTGATACAGCTCAAAGACTCTCTCTAGAATGTGTGTAATGTTCCTTCATTTCCCAGGGTTTTCATGTACTGGGCTTAGATAATGTCTTTTTAAAAATTCTCTTGTGTTTATCTGGGTGAACTTTAAAAAAGATTATTTTTAAAATACTTTTTGCTCTTTTCTCTCTCTTTTCACTCAATGACAAACATTATGAGAGCAAGCATACATTGCTATTTTGACCTGATAAATATGATATATATTGTATAATTGTGACATCTTTTTTGCCGATACTTGCAACTTTTTAGTTTTACACAGCTTCCATTGTTTTATTATCTGTAAAGGCTGTTGTTCTGGAAGGCAAATACTGGAAAAGGAGACTGGACACAGTCACAGCAGAGTACAAGAAATGGCGCAGATACTTCAAAGAGCGCATCAGCCAGAAGCAGGGCATCAATTACAAGTAAAGGGCTTTTGTTGTCGTTGTTATTGTTGGTTTTTTGTTTGTTGTTGGGGGGGGGGGGGGTTTGGAGGGGGTATTTTTCGTTTGTTTATTGTATAGATTAAGAGACGAGACCTCCAAATTTAACGTTGATTTCTAACAAGACAGAGCCAAATGGGGTGGAGAGCCTTAAAAGCTGCCCAAAATAACTCTGAGATCAAGATCGCACCCTTGAGGATTGGAACCAGGGCCATCCGCTCAGTAGCCCAACATGATACGACTGTGCTAATTGCGAGCCTTGTTAATGGAGAGGTGGTCTTGAGATAGTCAGATGTGTTTTTGTGGCTCTCTGCTGCTCTGCAAGAACAAACGCCCATGAGGGTACTACCAAAAATGACCCAGATACGTCAAAGGGTTGTAAATCAGGAAAGAGTCGTCAATGACAGGAGAGGTGGCATTGATAGTATCACAGGTCCTCCTTGCGCTCTTGTTATCTGCAGTAAATCACTGTTATAAAAAGAGACAGTAAGAGTCTTAATATTGATCTTAGCTTGTAATTGGTTTCTTGAAAATTTTTCTACGTGCGAAAATGAATTGTTCTGTTTCAAATGATGAAAGGACACAAGAATTAGCCCATGGTACCGTTATGCTATTTGTAGTGCATGCTGACTCCTGATTTGTTGAGGACCCACAGATCAACCTTGACAATGGTTTTAGAACCAAAAAAAAAGAGTGGACATATTTTATTCCTGTTTCTGTAAGTTAATTTTTAAAAATACCTTTTTTGAGAACAGTTTTGTCCATAATAAACATTTTCTGGTACTGACACTCAAATAAACTCTTACCTTTTTTTTTTTTCATGGATAGTTTGCAGGTGCTCTGGTTTGCTCTTTCTTTCCCATCAAACGTCTATGGTCCTGATCTCTCTTTTTTGTGTATTTATTACGCTTTTGTAACACCTTTAATCTTCGGCACTTTTATTACCTAATTTTGTTGTTAGTGCTGTAAAACTCATATTATAACAAATAACAAATAAAATGTTTCTTTCTTCCCCAGGGAGATGAACAACCTTGCCGAGTGGGAGCTCCTGGAGCGGGTAAAAGATGTGACCTTTATCCCCCATAGTTCAGGAGACCAGATGTCGAGCACGGACCTGAACCTACCGCAGGCTGATGTGATGGACATGGATTTCCCCAATGATCTGTTTCCCTTCCTGAATCAGCCCTTTGCCTTCCCAAACCCCAGGGAGCTCAGTATGTACCAGTCATTCCCTACCCTTTATATTGTGCTGTCACCTATTAACCCATGTTCTGCACATTTTTTGTGCTGATCCACATTTAACGCAACTGTTGATAAGCTACATCTACACAGAATTGAGGTTGGCTGTTAAAATTCGATAGAGGAATGTAGATGGTAATTGAAATGTTTTGCACCGTCATCGACTCATTTGTACGATGTAAGAGGCTGTTTGGTTCAACCTAGTCTGTAAGGGCCAACCCAACATCCCAGCAGAAAGACTGACAGGTATAAATTCAGAGACCTGGTGTTTTAACAAAATGGCATTAGCGTTTTTCTTTTCTGAAAGTTTATGGCGAGTTTTGGCTTAATATTATTTGTTGCAGAGTGCGCTACCGGCCAGCATGTTAAAAGAAAGTATGTAGTTAATGTCACATTACTGGAAATAGCAGTGGTTGTTTTGGAGTTATGATTGACACTGACTTTTCAAATGATTGTTTTGCCTTCTTAGTCTAAGATGCTTGTCTCTTCAAACCAAAACCTTGGGAGTTTGGGTCTTCACTGTACTGTTGTTCTCTTTATGTTGGTCCTCCCCGCCACATGTTTAATTGTTGTGTTCATGTTTGCGTGCAGGTCAGCTTGGCTGTGCTGACCTAATTCAGCCCGGACTGGTTCAGCTACAGCCTAACCTGGAGGAGTATATGGATATTGACTCCATGCAAGGTCAGTGGCAAGCCACCTTCATTAAAAGATTTTTAAAATCTTTTAAAATCTTTCCACATTTCGCTGGGTTTCTGAAAATGTGGGATCTTCCAAACTGTTTGATGTATAACAAATTTTGTCTCAGGCAAAGTTTTTGTGTCCTTCTGGAAAAATAGAAAACAATCATTTCTTATATATGATAAAGTGGAGACTCCACTGGGCTCAATTTGAGTCATTTTGCAGGCTGAGCATTTACTTGAAAGCCTATGATATATCCTTAAACTTGCAAAATGAACATTTTCCTGGCTCAGCACTTATATTTTATCATATATTTATTTGTTAAGGTTTTTTTTTACTTGTTAAGAAATAATTAAAGACTTTTTGATGTAATGAGAAATTTCTTTAGTCTGAAAGCTGTAGAGGTAAAAAGCATTTCAAAGTTTTGGTTTTATGTGCATTTATTTGTTTGTGTATCACAGTGTACGTCTGTTGAAGACTATTTTACTCATAATTTCTGTTACTTTTGTATGTATTTCAGAGCTGTTTAATGCAAGAATTCCCTCATCGTCATTTATGAGTGACACGAGTCCCAGTATTGAGATGACTTCGTCCACAATGCAGGTATTATTTAGATAAAGATATAAATAAATTACACGTTACTGATCCCCACAAGGACAATTGGATGTTAATGGCAAACGTACATACAGTTGGGCATGGATAACTCAAAAGCGTTGGGCAGAGGTCCCGTGTGCAAGTTGTGCACATTACAGATCACTAGGTGGTTCTAAAATTGGAAAGATAAGGCTTTGGCTGCTGGGAGGGGGGAATTAGAAATTGATTCCTACCAAAATTGAAAATACTCTGGTCAGTGTAAAAAAATGCCTTTGAAAAGTACTTTCAAATTCAGAAAGTTACTGCCTTAGTCAAGGGGCCCTTTGAAGTAGAAAAAAATTTTCATGTACGTAAAAAAATAAGTTGCATTGCAGGTTGTAGAACAGGCAGTCAACTACCTTTGAGTTCTAGTTAGGTACTGTGAAGAAGATTTGATAACATCAGCAAACATGTGCACTGACTGACCTGTACACATATGTTCACACCACACTCAAACTCATTCTAGCGCCCCCCCCCCCCCCCCCCCTTTTTTTTTCTTTCTTCCTACCGTGTGTTTATATTTCTTAATTATGGGTGGTTTATGGGTGCTCCAATGGGATTTGCTCCTTCTTTTCTATCAAATATCTATTGCCCTTATCTCTCTTCCACCGTTTCTTTGTATATAACTATCGAGTAACACCTCTCTCTTCATCACTTATAAAACCTAATTGTCTTGCAAGTGCCGTAAGGCTCTCAATAAAACTAAAACTAAAGGTCCTTATCATTTTATTTTTTTTCTTTCCTCAGGGTCCAAGCATTACAGACTCGCAGGAGTTGTCTCTGGTAGACTTCATGTCCAGCTCACCGGGGCTGGTTCCAAGAGTGGTTTCCACTGCCGCAGACAGCGGTGTGTTTGCCAGCACCCCTTCCCTCACCTCAGCCACAGTCACACAGATGCAGCAGCAACAGCAGCTTCAACAGCAACAGCAGCAGCAGCAGCAACAACAGCAGCAGCAGCCGCCACAGAGTATCACTTTTCACCTGGCGCCGAACTCATCGGGTCAGTACCCTGTGGACTCGGCCACTATCCTCCTGGAGCCTCCCAGTGACGGGGCCACTGGTTCAGGCATGGTTGTGTCCCCACCGACCTTCACCATAGTGCCAAACTCCTCAGGGCTCTACCCGAACTTTCTGGGCCCCAGTGCCCTCAGTCTCACCACCAACCCGCCCAAGCCTGCAGCACCAGCACCTGTAGTGTCTGTGGACAGTAGTGGTGGGGGCAGGAACATTACAGCTCTCACGCAAGACTTGCTGGCCCAAATGCTGCAACAGCAGCAGCGACAACAGCAACAGCAGCAGCAAGGTCTGTCCGCGTCCACCACACAAAAACATCATCAACAACAGCAACAGCAGCAGCAGCAACAACACGCAGCCCAGGTTTCGTCTCAGCCCATTCAGTTGTCTCTCAGTCCCTCACCCGTGCAGCGTCAGCCTCACCAGCAGCTGGAGCAGAGAGATTTCTCGGTCCCCTTGTTGTCGCCCACAGCGCAGTCCCATCAGACTCTCACCTCGCAGCTCCACCAGCCCCAGGCCGTGGTTAGGCCCACTCTGCAGATGCGGAATCTTGTGACCAAGGGGAATAAACTTGCCAAGCAAAGTGCAGCTGCGGTGAATAACAGCTCGGCCAGTGGGGTCATGTCGGGACTCGCCAAGCTAGCCGAGTCCAACAAGAAAAAGGATGGGCCTTTTGCTGTGCCAGTAAGTCAGCGCTGTTGTGTGTGTGTGTGTGTGTGGGGGGGGGGGGGGGGGGGTCTTTTTGAGAATTTCTCGTCTATCAGTGTCTTCATTGGCCAGGGTTGTGGGGTTTAAATTGAATATTTCACATTTGAGATTTTTGGTTTTAGGCCCGTTTTTAAGGTCATATTTTTTTTAAACATTCCACCGAATTGTTTTCTGACTTCTGAGACCTGTTTCTCCGTAGCTTGTAAAAAATTATTGGGTGTGGTGGCTTTATATATATATTTTTTGTTTTTTTTAAATTTCAAAATTGCTTAAGGCTCACCCTTTATATTTACCTCTTTTATCTTTTAAATTTGTACTGCAGTCTTTTAGAAAACACCTATCCAGCATCACCATCTCTTTTCATAAACGTTTTGGCTCCATAAAAAGTATAAATTTACTGTGTGTGCTTCCCACTTCTTAGTAAAGACATGAGCCTTGGCTTTCTCTTGCCAATGTTTATGTTCAAACATGATGAAGTATACATTGTCCTCCTAGCGGCAGTTGAGTTGGAATGCAGCTTTCTGTATTTCTTGGCTTCTTTTGTTATTTAGAAATTAAAAAGGCAGTAACATTTATTTCTGCAGGAAAGTTTTTCGAAGTATGAAAAATTACACATTTGCTTTGAGCTGAATAAGTATGTATAGGTGAGGAGGGGAAAGCAGCCTGCATTTTGAGTTCACATATTTTGGGGGCCTCCCATCTCTTTTTCTCATGATAGCTGTTGAAGTACTGAAGGCAAGCACTGCACTATGGACTTTTTTCTTCACGTGGGCTACAATTAACAATGATAATTGCATATATAAAGGGCATATCCTTAATCGATACTCAACAGCTGGGGTCACCAAAACTATGGCCCACTGGCCAGGCAAGGAAAAAAGAATTTGGAAGATGGGTTGTGGTGGGCTCAGAACTTAGTCACCAAAATAATTTGTGAGGCAGCTTGGTGAAATCAGGCGCTCATCAAAATAATGAAATAGAAGAAATTGGCATTTTTCCGCCGGTTTAGCAATTTTTTTCTAAAATTTGTCTTTTGGCTCAGCACTTTTTATGTCCATTTAAGATTACTGAAAAACGTTGATTAAAGGCACAAATAATGTAAATAGTCAGTTTCCACGGACTCTCGGACTATGTAAATTACCAAATTTTTTTAGGTCATTATCTCGCTAATTTTACTTCTGAAACCAAGCGACCCCCATCTCCTTCAATCACAAATATCTCAAGTTGAAGTTCTAATTCAAGGTAAATGGGTAGTTTTTTCATTGAAATATAGACTAATAAACAAGTGAAATAAAGAGAAATAAACTAGCTTTAAGGTGATACCAATAACTCCACATGCCCAAAAATTGACGAGCACCTGATTCCACAACGTTGTGACATTTTATCATTTCATTGAACTCGACAGTGCAAATTGAATGTGCTTTTATAGGCTTCAAGCATTTCATTGAACTCGACAGTGCAAATTGAATGTGCTTTTATAGGCTTCATAACTTCTTGCAAATGCATCGTACTCTTACTCGGCTTTATTGGGAAAAGTCATTCTTTTGACAAAGCGCATAGGGCTTGCTGTTGAGCTGGAATATGCGCTGTACAAATGCTATCTATCCGCCTGGTAGCCCAAACACAGGGATTCCACATTTGTAGTTTCACTTGGTTGGGTGCAACAATCACAAAGCAAATATAATCTATTCAGAGATACATGCACTCGAGGTGTAAGAAATACTTCGTTTTATTTCAAGATTACTTAATTTTTATGTCTTTTTGGTAAATAAGTACCTGTATATGTTTGGTGTATTTTGTGTTATGATCAGTCAATAGATTGGTTGCCTTTTTTTCTTTTTAATGTATAAAGTGGATTGTATACTATTAAATAAACTAGTTGTCCATCTCAATCTAGATATTCACTTTGATATTCGGCCCACTTTAAAAGTTTGGTGACCCCTGCTCAACAGCATGCTCTTTGCACTTTACAATGAAGCATCATCTACAAGCATGTTTTGTTCTGAACTGACCAGTCGTTTGCATTATTGAACAAGGAGGCCTTAACTACTTTTTTGTATGCCTGTCTTCCTCAATCTTTTCTCAGTTAAAATGGGAGCTGTGTACATGCTCAGACCCATAAAGATTGTTTCTCTGCTGACTTAAATTCCAAGAACTGACAACTTTTGTTTTCTTTGAAACTGATTGTGTTCTCTAGCTGACAAAGTCTCCTCAGTCTCAACCTGTGCCATATCTTCTTTGAAATTAACTAAACTGTTTCTCGACTCTGAGTCCTTAAAGAAGTGTTTACACAGTTTTCTATTCTGCATTAGCCTTGTTTGCAAAAAAAAAAGTGAGCCTTGGGGTGGGGATGAGGGGGTATGTAACTAATTGGTAGTCGTAACGCGTTTAGAGCCTGGTTTAGAGTGTGGATGTGTGCTATATATTGTAATTGATATTGTTGATTATTACTATCATTTTAATTGATTTAAACATTTTGTGAATATTTTCTGTGTTTTTTTTTCTTTTTCTTTTTTCTTTTTTCACACCAACATTGTGTTTTTCTCCAAAGGCTAAACCTGTGATAGTCCCGAGAAAGAATCGAATGATAGCCCCTGCTCCGAGCACAACGCCACTACAGCAGAATGTCGTTGCGCCCTCTCCTTCCTCCCAAGCTTCCTATCTGGCTGAATTGTTGAAAAATGGTAAGTTGTTACCTTCTCCGGGATATATCTGTGACCAGCATTTTGTGCCACTGTAATGGCGGACTGTGTGATAGAAAAGTTTAATGTGTGAATGCTCTAATAGCTTAAGAAGATTTTGCCTCTTAACCATAGTGTGAAAAGTTAGATCCATATTTTCCAGTACAATTCACTGCCTTGTCAATGTCCTAATGGTAATTAGTATCATTTGTGCAGGGTATTTCCATTTTCTAAAAGATAAAATGCAACTTGCATTACAACCATAGTGATTAACACATTTTTAGTATTACTTGACAGGTGTATACATAGAACATAAGATTATATATATTAATAATGATAATAGTATAAGTATTTCTATGAGGAGAAAAATTATGAAGCAGTGAGTTTGGCAGCGATAATGCGAGTTGTAAACAATGTGGAGTACAAGTAAAAACTAATCATGGTAGCAATAAAATGTTATTCTCTATCTCACACTCTCTCTCTCTCTTCCAGTCTCTCTTATCTCTTTCTCTCTTTCTCCTTCCCCGTCTCTTCCTCCCTCCCTTCCTCTCTCTCAGAGTAACTAAGGGAGAACTTTTTTCTAAAACAACTTTTGGACTGATTGTAGGCACGTACCGTGGCGCTCTGATCAATGTGAAGAAAGAGCCAGTGGTGGCCTCCAGCCCAATCAAGACAACCACTAACTACCAACACATCCAGCCATCACCGTTGCCCTTACCGCAGCAGCAGCAGCAACAGCAGCAGCAGCAGCAGATCTCCAGTTTGGTGACCATCGCCTCAGCCAGCCCTGTCCACTCCACTCTTCCCTCTCTCTTAGCCAGACCCTCCCAGTCTTCTGTTGAAGTGCCGTCGGTAAGACAAGTCTTTGTCAAAATAATTGTCGAAGCATTTATTGCGTTCTTAACCGCCGTCTGAGGTTTATTGGTTAGGCGCTTTACTGTCGCAAACAGGAGCTCTGAGTGTGATTTCTGAGTGGGCATTGGGAAACATGTTTTAAAGAGTATGGGGAAGTATTGAGTAGTGCATCTTTAATACTTTCAAGCTGTAGATGTTGTAATAGCCTGAATTGAATGTAATTGTTTTTGTTGGGTTTTTTTCTCTCTGTACATTGAAAAATATGTGGCATGTGAGGTATTAATCAGCATCTGCAGTGTAGAGGTTAGGTGCTTCACCATTGTATGCAGAAGACATGAGTTTGATTCCTAGGTGATGAGAATTTTCATTGAGTATCCTGGTCTTTCCGCTGGGACGTTGTATCCCTCTCAGCTTATTCTGGTCCAGAGAGGCAGGCTCAAGTCCCGCCTCCTAAATGATCTAAATTGTGTTGATGTGGGGTGTAAACATCTACATTAACTCTTAAACTCCGAGATTTTTTTCTTTGTATTATGGAAAAAAATTTTCTTGATCTCGGGAAATAAGTAAAAATGCTTGCGCGTAAATTGTTCATAAAATGGCTAAAACTGTGTCAATGTGAAAAAAGAGGTGGTTCAAATATTTATCTAACGCATGTGGTTCTAAATAAGCCTACTTATGTTCGTAAGAGATTGCATTCGCAGTAATACTTGATTCAGCGTGTGATCTGACCAGGCCCTTGTACCAGCTACTCAGAGACTAGGCGAGTTTTGCTGAATGCTCCCATTGTCCACAAGGGGTAACTGAGTTTAAAAATATAGAGTAGAAATGATAACGCGCTTTCAAAGTAAGGTGGTGGTTGTATGATACCACTGGCAGATCATACAAGGTTTGACAAACATTTCAGGTTATTGTTGGCTGACTTTGCTCTCTGTCCAACATTATATTATTCCAAGTTAGCCAGAATTTTTTTGTATTGAGTTTATCAACGTTGAAGTTCAATGGACCTGATTTTGTAGTCCTAAGTCCCAATTTTCTTTGCCTAATTTCATGCAAAAGACTTGTAGGTTCGTGTTGCTATGTAGTTTCTTGTTTCATACAGCATTTTTGTACTTTATCAGTAACAGACATGCAAATACAATAAATGCTTAAAAATTGTTTTTTGTTTTCTTTGTAGGTGTTTTTGTACTTTTTTAGCCGTCTTGATAAGTTTATTTCTAAAGTTACCTCTTGTTTCATTTTCAGAGTATTAGTCAAGGTGTGTGTGGGGTAGTGCTGTCCTCACCCCTCTCTGGTGTTGACCTTAATCCTTCCCAAGATCTCAAGGTTTCACCACTTAGATTTGCTCAGTCCCCTGACAACAAAGGTGACAATTGTATTCGTGTGTTCCTGTTTGAGCGTGTGTGCGTGTATAATAATAATAATAATGATTTACAATTTATTTATATTGAGCATATCCATGCTCTTCTTCACAGCATGCTGTATGCAATTATTTTTAAAAAATAGAAACAGAATTTTATTCGAGTCAAAGTGATCTATGTGAAGTTTTGCAAAAGTTAATAATACAGAGAAAGAAAGCGGAAAACATTTCATTTGGTGCTGAAGAAAATGTTTTATGGTAAAATTCTACTGCATTTATGACATTGATTAATTTAGTTTGCCATAAGTAAGACCAAAAGTCTTTTTAACTGATCTTATATATATGAAAATATCCTCATCATACATTCAAGATAAATTAAGTGTTAGGTTTATGTAGGTAACTCTTCGAGTTTATGCATTTCCCAGAACTTAAAGTTTTAGTTGGTAATTGTTTGCAAATCCTCCTTTTTTCTAATCTTACTTCACAGGTGGTTGACTCTTCTTTCCCTTTCAAATTCCTATCGTCCTTTTCTTTTTCGCCCTCATCTTTTCTTTGTGTGTTACCACCCCCTAATTTTTGGCACATATATGGTTGATTTCTGTTACAAGTGCCATAAAACACTTACTTAAACTAAACTGGTGTTGTCGTTGTTTTTTTTCATGCAAACAGTTTCCCTCGGAGGCTCCCCAGTCAGTTTGTTACCCAAAAGTCCAGGCATGAGCCCGGAAGTGAAGCGGTCACCTTCTCCTCTCATGGACACCAGCTCGCTGCTGGACTCGTCCACAGGCTCCCCCCTCTCCTCCGTCATGCCTATGTCGCCGTCAGCCATGGTGAGAGTTGTGTGTTTGGACTTTGTTACGTTGTTTTAGGACTTTGTTACGGAACACAGCACTACCGCATTTTAAACCAACAATTTGAAATAACAAATGCGTAACTCTTACCGTAAGTGCTGGATACTTTATTTCAACCAGTGTAGAGCACAGTAGATTTCCCTCAAAGTGGGTAGACCTTGGCTCTGTCCCTTTCTCTTCTCTCCCTGTCGTCCGACTGTCCCCCCACAGGCTGTGAGTTGCCAATTGTATATATAAGCTTCACGTGAGCTGCCACAGCGCGAGATCCCCGTGCTCCTCCGCATGGGAACACCGCGCCCCAAGTAATATTTCAATTCTTGTGGTGTAAAGTGGCCAAGTATCCACAACAGACTTTATTGACCGTTTTTGTGGAAATGAAGAGTATGTCACTCTGCGAACAAGGAATCTTATCTGTTGTTTTGTGTGGCAGGGAGGAGCAGACTCTCCGGGTTCAAGTGACGGCCTCTATCCGAAGGGTAACAGACGAGCGGCTCATCTGTCTGCTGAGCAGAAAAGGAGATGCAACCTGAAGGTATGTTAGATGATGATTATATAGCGGTTTTGTTCTTTATCTTTGAAAGTCAGTTAAGTACTATATATTTTGGATGATTTTTGTGGCATGCTAAATTTGTTACTTGGATTGTATATGTGTCACTACACCATGGAATCAGGCGCCCGTCAATTTTTGGGCATATGGAGTTATTGGTATCATCTTAAAGGTTATTTATTTGCCTTGCTTTCGATGAAAAAAATATCCATTTATCTTGAATAGAAGTCGAGATATTTGCGATTGAAGAGGATTGAGTGGGTTTGAGAAGAAGTATAATTAGCAAGAAAATGGCCGCCAAAGTTAAGTGACTTCCATAGCATGGAAACTGCAAATGTACATTTTTTATGCCTTTAATTGTTTTTCCGTAAAACCCACACGTAAAAGTGTTTTTGAATGGACATACAAGGTGTTCAGCCAAAAAAACAAAAATTCGAGAGAGAAAAATGTCCAAACTGGCCGAAAAATGCAGTTTTCTCGAATTTCTTTTCCTTGACGAGGGCTTCGCCTGATTTCACCACGCTGCCTCACATATTAATTGTTCAAAATCTCATTGCTGTCAAAGTAGTGTGTGTTTGTTTCCATAAGCCTGCAGTATTTTCTGTTCGTCTTCTTTTATATTTTTGTTTATGTCTCTGGTTCGTATGTGTTTTTATGTTTGTTTTTCACTCTTATTCCAGACTGGATTTGATATGCTTCAGCAGCTGGTCCCCTCACTGTCTCAAAATCCAAAAGTCAGCAAAGCAACTATGTTGCAAAAAAGTAAGTTTGATTGTAATGGTTAACAAATGTTGATTGTCTTTTGTTGAACTTTGTTCCTCTGGATTCTGGGTATGTGATTAACAGGTGTTGTGGTGTTGTTTGATCCTTCTTTGCTATCAAACATCCCATCGTCCTTTTTTTCGCCTCCTTCTTTGTATACTACTCCTGTAACACCTCTAATCTTCGCCACCTATATGACTTTATTGTGTTGCAAGTGCCGTAAAACACCTACTAAAACAAACTCCTACTAAAGCTAAACCTCGAGCCTGGTTCGTTGTGATTTGCATTA
This sequence comes from Aplysia californica, assembly GCF_000002075.1. Classification (NCBI taxonomy): domain Eukaryota; kingdom Metazoa; phylum Mollusca; class Gastropoda; order Aplysiida; family Aplysiidae; genus Aplysia; species Aplysia californica. The sequence continues at coordinate 709,200 of NW_004797301.1, forward strand.
TTTAGGTTGACTGACTGTAATATATAGCTTTCTTGGAGACCCAGAGCCTACAATTACAAATTTGTTTTAAAAAGCATTGTTTTAGTCCTGAATAAGGCTCTTTTTTTTCCGAATTGGGCATGTTTGAAAGTGGCCAAAAAATATTGGAAATCGTAAATCTCCATGTGAAAGTGCTGATGGCTGTTGGAACTTATGTAGGTGGGGGGGGGGGGACTTATGTAAGGGGGGGGGGGGGGGGAAGAAACTGTATTTGTGAGCTGCATGTTGTGTGGTATATATTTCACTTTCAGTCGTGCTTAAAATTTTTTCTTTGCTTTGGGGGGGGGGGGGGGGGGGTTCACAAATAAGACCCTGTCTACCATAAAGAGATTATTTATTTATATGTCATGTTTATCTATTTTGAATCTGCTTTGAAGCCTCTTCCCTGAAACATGACTTCGGTATTTATCCACACAAGATAATGAGTACTAACCACTAACATACTGAAAGTATTATCATGGGTAAGAAGTAGTATCACATTTTTTTTAAGTCCTAGAAATGCAGCTCTGATATTTATCTACAAATGATAGTGAGTACTTACCACTTACATAGTATGTGTTTGGCCAACATGTCGCGTCACGTAATGAGTTTTTTTGTTTTGTCTTCTCAGCTGCTGAATATTGTAAAAAGCTAAAAGCAGAAAGATCACAGATGCAGAAGGAGGCTGCTATTCTAAAACAGGAGATTGAAGCTTTGAATTCAGCCATCAGTAACGTACAGTCGCAACTTCCAGAAACTGGAGTTCCAGTGACTAGACAACGAAAGGACCAGATGAAGGAAATGTTTGACGAGTACATCCGTGTTCGCACGAAAGACAACTGGAAGTTTTGGATTGTATCCTTTGTTCGTTTCATTTGTGAATAGGATGAGGTCTCTGTTGTGATTTTTAGCTGTGATTCTCTCAGTGCAAGTTCTTCTTTTGCATATTATTGTATTACTTGCTAGACAATGCTGATGACTTAATGCTTTATTGTTTTCCTAACGTGTAAGCCACATGTCAGTAGGCCAAACTTCAAGGGGTTGAAGGATGCCACAGATAGATCCTTCTTCTTTTTCTTTTTCTGCAGTTTCTGCCTGTCGGTTTTACTTTTTCCCTGCATTAAATTACTTTTATTGTGTTCAGTGTGCTTCTCCTTACTGAAAACCAGTGGCTAACTTATTATGATCTGTGTCATAAATTTCTGTTTCTTTCTTTAAAGGTTTGGTTCAATTGAGCTCAACTGCTGCATGAAGAACTTACTTGAAAGGAGGGATTTTTATACTTTGATTATAATGGATTTGGACTTTTTTTGCGTTAACACAAGTGTTGTTCTAATCGTCATCTTGCATCAATCTCTCATGGAAACAAATAAATATGGACCTGACTCTCTGGCACAGTGCACTGTTGGTTGGCCTGCTCAATGGTTGTAACTGGAATTTTTCTTGTCAAACTAGCACTTGATCTTTGTAAATTTGTAAAGCTTTGATTTTCCTTGTAATCTAGCGCTTACTGACCTGGGCTATTTGGTAATTGTGATGGGGAGGGGGGGGGGAGTGTGGTAGAGAACAGATCACCCGGGTAGGGACGGGAGTTACTTTAAGGTACATTTAGGCAGGCAGTACAATAATTTTAGCCTCTTTAAAAGTGTCAATAGTGGGTGCTGGCTATAAAGAAATAGTTGAAAGTACTATTGTAACCATTCCTCCAGTTTTTAGCCCTTAACACTGTCGTCAGTTTTCAGTGATCATGAATTCGCTGTACGATTCGTACTGCAACACGGTGTCTACGGCCAGCCTGGAGGAGATGTGTCGGACCTCGCTCACCTGGCTGGACCAGTCGTGCTCCCTTGTCTCTCTGAGGCCGAGTAAGTCCGAAATTTTTGTGTACAGTTGAAATTGTCCATGGAGGCCACTTTTTGTTGAGAGGAAAAATGGTTGTCTTGGACAGTCATTATTTTTTTAAAAATTATAGTAAAACACCGGTAGGGGAGAAATGGGAAGTGATCATTTGTACAGGTGATAGTCTTGGACAGGTGGCAGTTAGATGATTTGTTTTGATTTTTCCTTTTCTTTGTTTTTTGTGTTGTTGGGTTGTTTTTTTTCTTTTAAAAAAAAAGGTGTGTTCGATGAAGAGGGAACAAATGTTGCATTCTTTTCTTCTAACTTGACTTTTTATGTTCTGTGAAATATATTTTAAGCATGAAACCTTTTTGATCATATTTCAGCTTGAAGCATTATTTTCTTACAAATATAGGTTGAGGAAATTCAACTGTATTAATGGCTTTCCTATACGTTAATGTGAGAGGTGCTGATTTAAGGCCATCTGCGGGTGAGATTTTCCCCATTTTTACCCAGTTTGACCATATAGTTTTTCCTCTCCATTTTTGAAACCTACATCCATTTCCATCAAAGTTTCGAGCGCCCGTTTCACTTAATTATGTTTCAAAGTCATTTAAAAATGGGTTTAAAAAAATATTTTGCAATTGTGGGTCGTGTTTTTAAAATATTTTCTTCTCCATAGGAGACCTGTACTGAAATAGAGCCCTTTTTGAAGATAATCTAAGATTAAAATTACTATCGGTGTTTTTGTTGGGAATTTTGAGATTTTTTTGCTCTTCATCTATGTACACATTTCGAGAGTCCATAATTATTTTCTTAATCATAATATTACAAATCTGCCGTTATTTGCTCATTACATAGATGTTGTAGTTTGTACTTTCAAAAAATGAAAGCCAACGGACCAAAACTAAGAGAGAAGATAGCTTTTGAAATTTGATGAAATTTTCCAATATAGCGGATGTTTGCTTGGTTACCATATCATGTGCTTATAATAATAAATAATTACTTGAATTAATTCTTTAATGTCTGACTAATATGAATATATCATTTTTGCTACATATAGTCAATGGATATGGATTTTAGAAATTCCACCAGCAGATGGCCTTAACGGGTTAATCTAAAAATCCTGAGTGCTGAAATGATCTGCATTTTGTAATTCATTCCTGCTTATACATTTATTTAGATCTTGGCACACATCTTATTGCACTTACGAATGAAATTAGTCTTGGGACAAGATGTATTCGGCAGTATCCATAAATTTTGAATCCCCATGTGTGCCGTTCCACAAGGTCTGAGAAGTTCAGGATTTTTTTTGCTTAGCTAGTTGACACGCTAGTTTAAATATCTCGGATATATGATAACATCTGACGCCAAATGTTTCACAGAAATAAAAAGGAGAACTACAATGGCTAAGGCTAGTTTCAATAAAATGAGCCCAATCCTGAAAAATAGAAACATCTCAGTGAACACCAAAATAAAAGTCCTGAAATGCTATGTTTGGTCAACCCTTCTATATGGCTGTGAATGCTGGACAATCACTAAAGACAGTGAAAATAAAATAGAAGCAACAGAAATGTGGTTTCTTAGGAGACTGCTAAGAGTATCATGGAAGGAAAAGAAATCAAATGAGGTAGTGCTTGATGAAGCCCACGTGGGACGCTCAATGTTAAAAACAATCAGGAAACGACAAATGCAGTTTTTGGGACACCTGAATAGACATAAGGGTCTTGAACATCTAGCTCTCACAGGCAAAATTGAGGGCAAGCGAGGCAGGGGTAGGCCCAGAACAACATACTTAGGGAACCTAAACAAATGGTTAACAGGAAAAGATCAGGGAAACGTAGCTTTTTTTAGAGCATCCGAGCAAAGGAATGAATGGAAAACCATGATCGCCGATGTCTGTCGCAGATCTGGCACTGGATGATGATGATGAGTTGACACGTAAAGAATGACTTTTTGTGCTGTTTTTCAACTGTTATCTCTTATTAAAGCCTTGTGTATGTTTATTAGTGAACAACGTATTGTATTCAGACAGTTGTGTGATGCAGGAATAATGGAAACCACTTGGAGCCCTACATTTTTCAGCCTTATTAACTTTTTATCTGTACTTTTAAAAAAAAAAAATTTTTAATAGCGTTGTAAAGTTTTTCCTATCTTATGATTGTGATGGAGACCGAAAAAATAATTGTAATGATAATTCTATGCAGAATTGAAGTAATGAAAATGTTTTAGTCTTGATTTTTTTGGTTTGTTCAAGCTGTGCGACAAACTCAATTTTTACTCTTTTAATTCATTTCACTGAAAAATTTCCCTTCCTCCTCAGATGTTCTGAATGCACTGCGACGTCTGAGCACCACAACTAGTATCCTTACAGAGCCGCAGAAAGTCAAGGAGCAAGCTCTGCAGGCGGTGACCAAGTCTCAGGGGAAAACTCAGGGAAACTCCCTCCCGAGATAGTGGGGGATATTGGCTTATTTTGAGACGATGGAGACCGTCCAAGATAATAGCTCAGTGCGAGGTAGTGGCTTTTCATTTTTGAAGGAATGTACCCACAGCCAGCCCCCTTGGGGTTCTCGTGGAACATCCCAAGGGCCCCTGTTTTACTGCCATGTGCTTCTGCTTAGCGTTGTGAAAAGAGAGATGAACCTTGGTTCCGGGTTCCGTGAGTCCAATAGATATGGAAGAAAGTCGGAGCTTTACTTCCTTTGGTTCCACACAGTGAGGCAGGGGAACAAGCCCATAAGACTCCCGCTATGAACAGTGAAATGATTTGAGCTGCTTTGTAGGACAAAGTCCTTGCCAGATGTGGAATTCCTTTCTGTGATTGATTCTGTGACGGGATAGACAAAAAGAGAACAGATCCAGAATTTTTGAGGATTAGATATGGGAGCACGGAAAGTCAAAGCTCCACTAGAAGTGCTGGAGTGACAGCGGTACTCACCAGCATCTGTTGTGGAATGGAAAGGTTACTCACCACAGCACTCAAAGATGTGAGTTTGATTCCCACCTGGGGAAGAATATATCGAATGTCTGTGTCTTTCTGTTTGGAGGCTGTTTCCCCACTGCCCTGGTGGCCTTGACAAGCAGCTGTGAACTTTCCCGCCTATTCAATGATTGAAATTGGGTCGATGGGAATGTAAAATCGATCACTGTAAGACTATACACTTGGATAAAGGCAACGGTCTCACAGGGGTTATTGTGGGTCCGTTATTTTTTTTTTGGATGTGAAAGTGTTCGACATGACTTCCAGTTCCACCTGTGCATTTCATTCTTATATTGGAGGTGATTTGGTATAGAGCAAAAGAAATGGATTGTGTCAAAGATTAGCTTATGTGAAAAGGAAAAGCTATTTGTGCAAGTTGTGTTGAAGTTGAGGGTTATTATTGCTTGTCAAAAAAGTGGCCCGTGTTTTAACTAAACCTAGATATTTGGCTGTATGAATAAGCTTCCAAAGGATCCCAACCTTAAATGTTTATCAAGCTGAAGCGAGCTAGCAATAGATGACACCTTAGTTAAAAACACTTTGATTTACTCAGCTTAAACAACGTGCTTCAAGGTGAAAAAGTCCTGATGTTTGTTTGGTTTTTTGGGTTTTTTTAGGTTGTTGTTGCTTTATTTTGTGCTGGTCTTACAAGCAATATTATGGTATAAATGAAAGGCAGCAAGTTAAAACTCTGCTGATTGCATTGTGTCTAAAATGATCAGTCAGGGGAATTCACATTGTCCAAGTGTTTGTTATTTTTAAGTGGCAATTTTTTTCAGACAGTGAAAGTAGAAGATGCGATTTGGGGTTGAATCCCTCAATCAACCTGATACTTGAATTGATACCCTAAATATTTCTCCCTCTCTTTTCCTCTCCTATTCCTTTCCTTTCCATGATTTCCGTATTTGTAGCTCTAAGTTGTGGGTGTTTCTGACTTGTGTTCTCCTCCAGTCAGCTATTAACGTGCAGAAAGTTGCAGGATTTGGACAGACAGGACATGGGTGGGTCAACAGTCGACTCATGACATTTGGACTGTGACTGCCTTGGTTTTTTGTTAAGTTTGTTGGTCATTCTTTGTTTTTTAGTCCACTGTGTGAGCTAAGAGGTCTGCTAAAACTGAAGGTAACTGCTGGTGGAAGCTTGTAATTATTCTGTTATGAGTTTTTACTCTGGGACTTTTTAAAAAGACTTTCACTTTTGTTGTTTTTGGTATTATTGTGTCTGTGGGAATTTTAGTGATTTGTACAGTTCATGAAGAAAAAAAAGCTCAAAATTTGTGACTCTGAGCAACAGCATGCAGGTGCATTGCCTTTACATGCAATTTGTGTTACATGTTCATCATTGAGATGGCGAAGTGATGCAGTGTTGTCAGTTTTAGCCGTGCTTTAAGTGCTAAAGAACAATTTTTTTGAAGATTCTTCCCTTTTTGTGCGTTTTATCTTTATGTAGTTTCAATACTCAGGCTTAAAATTAAAACAAAGCCATATCCTTCAGCTTTTGTTTTATGGATGATTTAGAGAAGATGTTTGCTTTTGCCAGACCCATGGAGAAGAGTCATTTTTAGTATGATGTTGATGAAAGGGAGTATGACAAGTGATGAAAATGAATGTCATGTGGTTATGTCCTCCCAAGAGATGAGTGGTTGCAGGTTCTAATGTGACGTAGATTTGCAGAACTGCACATTTGCAGCCTGATTAAGTATTCCTGCCACACTGTCTCACGCAAATGCTTGCACAGCACTATATATTGTTGTCCTGAGATTCATGCTTTAAACAGTTGCTGAAAAGTGGAAGAAGAATGTAACAAGTTTTTCACAAGTGCTCTGGGGAGCAACACTGCCCTGTTGAATAGAGTCTTTATATGTGAAGTTCAGATTAGAATTGTTGTGCACGGTTTTATTATAAGTTTCAATATGGTTATAATAATGAGCTCCACATTACTCGTGCAAATAAAGTCAACATGAACATGGATCACATATTGCGTATTCATGGCACCAAATTATACTCCGCTCCAGCATATTTTTTTCCCCACCCCCCCAGCACTTATCTCTGCATGTTGTTAGATTTCACCAGTTCTCTCTGAAGGAGGATAATTTGTTTAAAAATTCTGTTAATTGATTTTGCATTTACAAACAAATGAAATATTGTTGTTAGTCCTGAAACATGGGAGCGGAGAGTTCTGTCCTGTCAAGTGTTCAGCTTTTATGAGGCTCTGATCCACAGCCCTGTTTCCATTTTGAATCTTTTTATTACTTCAGGCATTATGGTCTATGATTTTTTTTTAATGTTCAGATTTTAGTTTTACTTCATACTTGCAGAAAGACTTGGTCTGTTTCTGTTAACAGTTTGGGAATGGTGTGACTGTAGCAATGGTCCTCATGCATTACAAATAAAGTGTTGGATTCCTGTATAAAGGCTGATATCGATAGCTCTCCACTTTCCATCGTTTGCATGACTCACTGTCAATGGTGTTGAAAATTGTTTTTCTTTGTTTGCAACTCATATCATGTTCTGGTATTCAGTGTTGGCCACATGTTCACTGTTTTCACACAGGACAGCTACCACCTTCCAGTTTTCTATTCCAACCTGAGACTGGGCTACCCCCATAAGTCAGCTGATACGGGCCATTCCATTTAAACGGAAACTGCTGCGGAAACACTTGTAACACAGGGGTGATGAATGAAAGACCTACTGATAAAAAAATCTAAGCCATGATAGAGCCATTCTTTTCTTTCTTAGATTTCTTTTTCTTTCTTTTTTTAGTTTGAGGAAGGTTGTCTCTTAAAAGAAAAGAAATAAAAAGAACAAATAACTCTATTCGTTTTTAAATTTTTCAGCAGGTCATCATCCCTTGGTATGTGTGTTCCCCGTTTCATGGAATGGCCCCGCAACACTACTTGTATAGCAAGAACTGCTTTTCACTGGATCTTTTTCAGACTTCCTTGTTGTGCTGAACGCCTGGTGTTATCAATATTAGTAAATCACAGGTGTCAGACTCAAGGGGTGCACACCAGGGAACAATTATAATATATCTAGCCTGCAGAAGGATTTTAGAAAGTCCACCCTGAGAATTTCCGTAACACAGAACCTTACTCCAAACTTAAATCAACTTGTTGCCAAGAAAAAAAATAGCAAACATCCTGGGCTGACAACTTGGCATGAAGGTGAAAATTGGTATGCTTTGATTTGTTAAATTACTTTTAGTTTTGTCTGTTTTAATTCATATCATTGTTTAGTTTCCTCCCAGCTCAATTTGTGTTTATCCAGTGTGACCCACAACCTTATGTTTAATTTGAGTTTGGCACCCTTTACATTTAGCTTGTGGATGGTTGGCGGGTGCTCTGGTGTTGTTTTGCTCCTTCTTTCCTATCAAACCTCTATCATCCTGACTCTCCTCCTTTTTTAAAAAAATGTTTGTTACTCTCTTGTAACACCTCTAATCTTCAGCACTTATATGACCTTATTGTGTTGCAAGTTCCGTAAAACTCTTACTAAAACTAAAACTTACAATTAGCTTTGGTGACTCCCTGGTTGTAAATAGTACACCATTTGCTTTTCTTCTGTTAGTTCTTATATATAAACGTGAGCTCTCATTGCCAGGCTTTGTTTTCGTTCTCCCGGCAATGTTTTGTTAACCAGAGAAGGCCTACACCTACATGTGTGCCTTTCTGTGCTGTCCCGATGAAGTGTAACTCACTGAACCGTGGCCCCAAATGATATCAGTCTTGGGGGTTTGCGGTTGAACCCTGATCCTGTCAGTAGGACGAGGTTTCCCCAATTCATTTTTTGGTTGTTTTGTTTTGTTGTGGGTTTTTTTGGTTGTTTTTTTTCCAAAAATTCTTGTTAGACCCAGACGTAGCAGTGATGTTAGGAGCTATAGCTAAACTGTCTTTCTTGGAAAACACCACTTTTTACGAGCAGATTATTGGGAGGTTGGCTGGCACTCTGATGTGGTTTGCTCCTTTCTTATCAAATGTCTACCGTCCTTAATCTTTCTTCTTTTTAAAAATTTTATTGTTTATTGTTGATTTATTAATTTAATTTTTTTTTCTGTTATTCTTTAGTAGCACCTCTCATCTTTAGCACTTGGGTGACCTATTTGTGTTGCAAGTACCATAAAACTCTAACTAGAATTGCACGCATAATACTGAGGTGTTTTTTGTTTTTTTTAATGGATTTTAAAAAATAATCTTCATGGTGCACTCCTCTCCTCTGATCTTTTCTAGAAAGTGGGCATTATTTTGTTTTAATTTGTTATTTAATTTTATAATGAAGTAAACATTGTGTTAGTAAACATTGAATGTAGGAGAATAAAATTTTGATTTGTTTTTGAGGTTTTTTTAGATGGGCTTAATTCGGTGCCAATGCTGAATCCCTGTCTTTATTGTTTTATTAGAGTTATGGATATGAGGGCAGGGATGGTTGGACGACTAAAAATAGTTATGGTTCAGTCAGTTACACTTTGTTGTTGTTTCTTGATGCTCATATTTTGGGCGAGTTTGTTTTGATGGGATTATTATTGTCCTAAGTTCCATTTAGTCTTTTATGTTCTTACGGCAGCAGTTCTATTGACAATTCAGCAGACTGGTAAAAATAATGTACTTTACACAGTGTCTGGCACAGAAGTAGACGACAGCTTTGTACACTGCATTGATCTGCCTGCAGAATTTTTTTGCTTTCGGACATTTTCACAGCGCTCGGATAAAGGCGGGTTTGGTCTTGTTGTGGGCTAACGCTTTGACTGATGACTTTTGCTGTCTGTGAGTCGCACATCGTTTTGCCTTTATTTCTTTTTGTGTTTTGTGGTTGGAGTTTGATAAAACTTCTTCTGTAACTGGTGTGTCCTGGCTGTACTGTGGCTCTGTCACTTGTTGCTTTTTCAGTCAAATCTGTACTAATGTGGTACTATTTTGTACAATTCGAATCTTTATGGTGAATTTGTTGTATCAGTTTAGTGGAGATGACGTACTTTTGATTCACTGGTTAATGTAGTTGATCTTGTTCTACCAAAGTATTTTCGTCACTGGTGGTTTAACTAATGGTTGCTTGTTATTTTTCTTCATTTTTGCTCATATGTCGTCCCATTGGTGTTAGCATTATATCATTGATCCCTGTTGAAGTATGTAAACAGTGCCATGTGCAATTTGATAAATCCTGTACAAAGTATATAGTAGTATATATTTCATTGTTTGTGCTGATATTAAGTGAACATTGTATTTGGTCCTACAGTGGTAGAGATTGGAAATTAATATTGAATATAAAAATGGCATTTGACAGCTGCTCTGTATATCTCTGGTTTAATTGCGCAAGCGACTGTTGTGTAGCAGGTTATATGGACGACTGGCTGTCTTTTGATCTGTTTGTTGTGAGAAATAGTTATCGTTGATTGATGGGTGGTTGGTTAGGGCTCTGGTGTGGTTTGTTCCTTCTTTCCTATTCCTAACAAACATCCATTGTCATTATCTCCCTCCCTCTTTTCAGTGTATGTTACTCTCTCATAGCACCTCAAATTTTAGCTTTTATAAGGCTAATTTTGTATGTAGCATGTGCCGCTAAACTCTCACTAAAACTAAACTTCAGTGTTTGTCATTAGTGTGGGTGGTAAGCAGCATTTTGAGAATTGGGAGGGAGGGGGGGCTTTGTGTAAATTATTATTGGTTAATGCTCCTCGGCAAATAAATATTTAAAGGAATTGTTTGATGATAGTTTTACCTGGGCTTTATTGTTGTGTTAAGAGAGGCATGCCATTACAAAATCAGTGAAAAATATGCATATATTATTAGACGATCAATAATGGCCATGTTTAAGGCATGTCATTTTAACATGCGTGCCGAATTTCAAACTCTTGCCTTTCTGAAATGTTAATGGAATGTTGAAAATAGGTTTGCCTCCTTTCCTGTCAGAATATTGTGCTGAGTATGTGTGTGTGTGTGTGTGTGCACGCGTGCTGAGCTTGTCAACGGTTGATGTAGATTACATATTCGTTTGCTCATTGAAAGGCCAGAATTTATGGAGAAGTGCTTTCGTCAATTCATTAATAAATTTATGCAGTGATATTTGCTATTCGGAACTGTTTGTTCTGTGTTTATTGAATGGAAAGGAAATCTGTCGCAAGGTTCAGTGTATGGATCACATAGCAAGTAAGATAGGTTGAATGATCCCTATGTATTCAATTTTTTTCCCCTCAAGGATTATAAGAGGATCCTTATGTATTTATGTAAGAAATCAGGGACTATAGTGTCTGCTTTAGCTGTTACACGTTTACAATGGCAGTTACTGCTCTCAGGATCAATTCAGGCCTTACCCGTGTAGGGAGGATACCTGTGGCCTTTTGTTGTCTACGAGCATGTACTGCGTCACTCACTAGCATCATCAATTCATTGGCACAGTGTTTTGACAGTTCTGGGGGGATCGGGCACTCGGCTTTTAAAACCTTTAGATGTGTGCAGGTGTGTTTGCTACTTTATGATGTACTGACAAATTATTCTCCCAAAGACCAGCTTTTTACTTATTCCGTCATTCCTGCCTGCAGTGTCTTCTTCCCCTTCTCTGTGGTTCTCATCAGCGTTGGGGTGTATGTAGGAGTTATAAATATAGTTCAGCTCAAGTAAGCAAACCAGAGACCTCTTGTGTCTTGCTTTACAATTTTTCACGAGCTGAATGGTGGCTGTTATTAGTTAAGTTACAAACTATGGGACTGCTTTGTACTTCACATAAAAAGGTTCGCTTCTTCTATTCGTGAAGCGTGTTGACAAAATAAGTTACTTTTCACAGTACTAGAATCGAGACATCGGCCAAAAATTAAGACATGAGTCAAATTTGTAGATTTTCAACTGATGACATTTTCTTCAAGTGTCATACGCTGTATCATTTCCTACTAATAAATTGTACTTGTACAAACTCAACTTATAAATTTGATGGATTTATTCCGCAGGGTTCAAATCAAAGAAGTAACTCATTTTGTCTGCATGCCTCAAATTTCTTTGCTTTTGTTATTGTTTCTTTGTTTCTTGGCTGTTGAATATGGGGGGGGGGGGGGGGGTTCTGTCCATGGCCTGCCTTTTTCCTAACACTTTCTAGTGGAGTTGATATCATGTTTGATGCACTATTCTCTGCATTTGTTATAGGGACTATTGTTAATCATAATCCATTTCACTGCTGAGGGAAAATTAACGTGCTTCCTTGCAATACTGAACAATTTTGTGGCCAATTTTCTGGATGGATAGGAGAACAAAGTTTGTGTTATTTCATTTGAGTTTTCGTTTCGTGCCGTGGTTTGTTTTTTGGGGGTTTTTTTTAGGGTGGGAGGGGGGGGTGTTTCCAAGTTTCAGTTTGTGGAATTAATATGAAACATAAGGAGGAGCTTTTTTTTTTTTTTTTTTTTTTTTACAAAGAGATTAAGAGGAGGTCCATCGACCATAATTAATATAAAAAGTTTTTCACCCCGTCAACATAATTTAGATCTTGTAAAAGATTAACTGATTCAACCCGTGGTAGGGGGAATATTAAATCCCTGCAGAAAGACAGAGATGGGGGATAAGACATCTTCCCCACATTAAATTCAACTCTTCTGTCTTTCCCATGCAGAGTGAAAAACCTTATTGTTACCGCGTAAATGGTAATAGTCAATTGTTAAATGTTTGAGCATAAAGAATAAAACGCACAAATCTAGAATAAAAATGCATCAGTATATATGGCTGTGAAGTCAAGCTTTTCCCATTTTTCTCTGCTTGAAGTTGTTGGAATGTTAACTTTTGCCTAGATTTAGACCTAGTGAATATTCACAGAAAAGGCAAAATGTACATTTTGTACCTTTAAATGCACATAGTGAAAGAAGTTAGGATTAGTTTCCCTTTCATCACATGACTTTAATTACAAGCAAAGCGGACTTCTAATATTGCTCTGTTAGTTTGAGTCAGAGTTTTACACTCTTGAGATTTAAGTGCCGAATTAAGTTCTGACTGGAGAATATGTTCTAAAAAATTAAGATCGACGCTTAATGGTAAACGCGGGAAATGAGACCCAGGAATCTTTGCATGTTTCAGTGAATCTGTGTAAGAGAACTCATCCTGGTACCCTCCGATCTTTAAGGAATATGCTGTTGTAGCTGTCTAATCACAACTGTCTGCAAGTTGTGTAAGGACTGGTCTGGATAGCAATTCTGGGCCAATGCCTGTGTGATAGCGGTTACGTGTTGCGCCATCTCACAGAGAACACCCGAGTTCATTTCTCATGTGGATAGAATTTTTATCAAGTATCTCAGTCTTTTTGCTTGGATGTTGTATGCGTCTTGGGGTTGGCTGTTATAGGCAGGGTCGAAGTCGGTCTTTAAATGTTTTTGTGTCGATGGGCACCTATTAAAAGTGATCCTGGTTGGTAACAATAATCTCTTTTGTTTTATAATTACCGTCTGATGTTTGAAGTTTTGATCTGCTGAAGATTTGAACACATAAAAATTTCGGAATGTCTGGTCCTTAGACTTAGACTCCAGACAGAATCGGTAGTTCAAACATTGTCTAACACAGTTTCAGACCACGATTTTTGTCTGGGTTGTAGCTTCGCCAAACTGCTACGCCACAGACGTAGATTAACCGTTTCAAAATGAACAGGGTATTACAACAGGTAACAGTTGACGTTTCTAATCTTCAACATGTGACCTGTTTATGTTGTAAGTTCCGCCGATTTGTTAGACATTGACACATTTGTTCATTTTATTAAAAGGAGAAAAAGAGAAACGCCTTGTCACAACAAAGGTCATTTAGTGCCCTGGAAAAATACAACAGAAAGACCAAAGACAACAGAGGGAGACTTCTTTACTCTCCCTCCAATGTTGCTGTTTATCTGTTCAACTCTTTCCCAGCACTAGATCAGCATTATTGTGTTGGTGTACTTTTCTTGACTAACAAATAAAGGAAAATGAAACATATGCATTAGGCAGATTAACACTCTAGTGATGACTACTTCTGATCTTTACTGTAGGGGAGGGAGGATTTTTTCAGTCGTAGGTGTGGGTGGTTGGCAGGCACTCTGGTGTGGTTTGCTTTCGTATTTTACTCTAGTAACACCTGTAATCCTTGGCACTTATAAAATTAAAAGTATATGATTTATTTGTGTTGCAAGTGCTGTAAAGCTGTAACTAAAAATAAACTAACTCAGTTGCACTAGTTTTGATCTGATTTGCCATAATTACACATGTACTTTCACACCTGTCCAAAAATGACCATCAATTGTTGAGTAGAAAGATGGTCATCTTAGGCAAGTAGTTCTCTTAGAGTGGGTGGTTGGCGGGTGCTCTGGTGTGGTTTGCTCCTTTCCTATCAAACATCTATTGTCCAGATCTCTCCTCCTTCTTTTTTGTGTTTGTTACTCTCTTGTAACATGTCTAACCTTCGGCACTTATATAAATGACCTTATTGTGTTGCAAGTGCTGTAAAACGCTTACGAAAACTTTTTTAAGTTCTCTTAGACAATGTCGTTGTAAGTATAATAAAAAATCATGCAAGGGGTAAGTGAGAAATGGTCACTTGTACCGGTGGTCTTTAGAGCACATTTGACTTCATTTACACAATTCGAAGGTTCTTTTCTATTGCTCTTGGGTTGTTTTTGTCCGATTGAAATAGCCCCACTGTGTCAAAAAGGACTTAAATATTTAAGTTTAGGCTACTTTGCCTTTAGTTACTTTTCTTCTTGATCTTAGATACAGGGTATTTTTTATTCTATCCCACAGTCTTTGGTCTTTTACCACCACTTTTTAAAAATTTTAATTGATTTTAATTGCATATACTACACATGTTTTTGGAGTAGGCAGTTGGAAGACACCTCTGAAAGGTCCTACTTCTTTTTTCTAACTTGCTTCTTCCCTGCACTGTATGACTGTTTTTGTTTTGATGTTCTTCTCTTTACTCAAACCCAAATTGTGTATTATATCATATTTATGGTTGGAAATCAATTGCTTACTGCAGGACTCCACCATATATACTGTTTTGAAAAGTAATGCTTGGTGGAGTCTTGCACTGAGCAGTTGAAATATTAACATAATTGACGTGATCTTTTGCAGTGGTCAAAAAGTCTTATGTGTTATTGCCTGTACTTGTGATTTGAGATTTGAGAATGGTGCTGCTTGTAAAGATCAGAAACACGTTTTGTTTTTCTATACTCTGTATTAGGTTGGGTTTTGTTGTTGTTGTTTTTTAAACTATCCCCAACCTCCGCCTCCCTTTTCTTCTTGGTTTAAGAATTCTTTAGTTTTTTTCCGTCATTGGATTCTTATTCTCTCTTCTGCTCGGTCTGACATTGTGTCCTCGAGGAAGTCACTTTACACAAAATTGCCATTTGGCTCTGTCGTGTCGGAGGTTCCGCCTCTCAATTACTCAAACTGTGTTGATAGGGGCGTTAAACCTATACCATTTCACCATTGTCTCTTCTATATTTTTACCAATTTTCCTTTTGGTATTCTATTACTATCTACCAAAGTCTGCTGGCAGGACATGCCGTTAACTCAGGTGTTGTGCTCAGCTGCACTGCTGATGGCCCTAGTTCAAATCATGGAAGGACGTTCTTGAACTTTGGTTGATTGGGTAGTTTGCATGATTTTCCGCCTGCTAGTCTTGATCTTTTTTGAGTTGGACTTGCATCGGAGGTCCCGCGTCTTACAAAGTCTTTGACAAATGTACTGTGTTGTAACAGTGGATAGTGGATGGCTGGTGGGCAGTCCGACTGAAGTGGTTTGCTCCTACTGTCCTGTTAAGCAACTATCGTCTTTATCTCTCCCTTTTGTCCTAAGTATGATGCTGTCTAGTACCTCTCCTAGTCTTTGGTGCAGGTGGTTGGAGGGCGCCCCTGGTAGGTTCTACTTCTTTACTTTCCTTCTGTTGTCTCTGTCTCTCTGTCTTATATCATCCAAGCCCTAAGTGACCATTATTGTTTCGATGTATTTCTCTTTACTCAAACAAACATAATCTTCGGCACTTATATGACCTATTTGTGTTACTAAACTCTTAGTAAAACTGAAAAAGAACTAGAGTGGATGAATATAACCAAACCACACTATATAGTAGTACCATGCTCACTGATTTGCTATTGTGATTTTTGTGTTATTGTGATAATTCAGTACCGGTTTTGTAAAGATGTGTGGTTTTGGCTCTTCCATGCATATTTTCATGTCCATTTTTTAGTTTTATTCTTTTTTTTTAAAGTGAATGTGGTTTTTATGCCCCTATCAACACAATTTAGGTCATTTAGGAGGTGGGCTTCCAACTGTGCTTGTCAGGGCCAATATAGGCTGAGAGGGACACAACATCCCAGCAGAAAGATCAAGATACTCATTAAAAATTCGCCCCACTCAGAAATCAAGCTTGTATATCCTGTATGATCATGAGACATTGAAGCGCCTAACCGCTACACCATAGATAATAATAAAAATGAAGATCATTTCTATAGCACCCACTACCGTGTAAACACAGCTCTAGGCGCTTTACATAAATGCATGTACGAACAATATCCGCACACGCGACAATTACATTTCTTTGCTTTTGTGTAGAGGTTCATTTTGAGCTTGTGTTTGCTGCTTGGGAGCTGGACGGTGGCTTGTTCGAGAGTTTCCCATGTGACTAGCTTCTTCCAGGTGTTTTAATTTTTTACAGTTTTTGTAATTGTAATCCTCTTCTGCCCTCTGGTTCTGAGATGATTTAAATTCTAATATCATTTCCATAAGCTCCACCAGATCCTGTTGATTTAAAGTAGATCATAAATTGTTCCCTCCTATATGGCTGAGGTCCATGAGCTTGACATCTCTTCACTTTCATTGGAAGAAAAAATAATGATACAGTTGAAAATCTCCAAGATGGCCTCCCATTGTCGAGAAAGAAAAGGTTGTCTGGGACAAATACTACGTGGAGACGGGCATCTGTGGTGTGGCAGTTAGGCTCTTTGCTTTCGCAAGTAGTCTCTTTCTTTCTTCTGGGATCTATCCTTCCGTTCTGCCAGGGTTGGCCCTGACAGGCAGGGTAAGAAACCTGCCTGGTAAAGAATCTAAAAATTGTATCCATGGGGACGCAAAAACACCCACATTTGAGAAAAAAAAAAAAAAAAAAGGAGCCAACCAAGTGGACGTCTTACACAGTGTCACTAGATAAAATGTTTTTTAAAATGGGGGGGGGGGGGGGGGGGGGGGATGGCCATTTGTTCAGGTGACTATTAGAACAGGTTCAACTATGCTTGTTCTGACACTCTCAGCAACTCTGCAGTAGCTAGCTGAAAAGTGAAGTGAGTCCAAACAGTATTTGTACATGTGCAATGTTGGAATAGAAATCTTATTAGTAATCTCCGCCATTACTCTATTTTCATCCCCTTTTTTTTCTCTGCTGAAACCCTATTCAGGTTATCGACCAATCTCATCAGTCCTGCATTTAATAGGAAAATAGTCTGTCACCAAGTTGTGAACGGTAGATTACATAACTTTGTCAGCTCCACTTTGGTTTGATATCTATGTGATGAATCATCATAGTGAGGAGTGATGGATGTACTTTATGACATACGCATAATATGTTGCTTTTGCCTTCAGACTTCAGTGCTTTGTATTTTTGTTTTGAAGTCAGGTAAACCCATTTCTAGCATCTTTCTTGCCTTATACGCCAGCTTTTTTTTTTTACCAGGTAGATGTCGCATTTTTCAGATTAAAAGCTTGAGGTGCTGTTTTCCAATTTAACCTGCTGCACGGTAAAGATGTGATTTTGATTCCCACGCAAGGAAGTAGGTTTAATGGAGTATTTTAGTCTTTCTGGTGGAATGCAGTAGTGCGCTCAGTCCGGTACCAGCTTTTGTGGTACAGCGGTAAGGTACTTTGACATTTGACTAAGCGGACCAGTGCTCGGTTCCTGTGGAGGGAAAAATTTAATCGAGTGTCCTGGTATTTCTTGCTGGGATGTTGTAGCCCTCTCAGTCCAGGCTGGCCCTGACAGGTGGGGTCGGGGCTCACTTCCTAAATGATTTAAATTGTGTTGTGTTGACTGAGGCGTACAAACGCCAACACTCCTCCAAGATTGGCCCTTACAATATTGATGAAGGCAGCCAGCCTTATACAGTCTAAACATAAAGAAAGCTAGAAATCCTTGATAAAGTGATGCTTTCTTGGTGTTGGGATCAAGTTCATGTCGTAGGTACAGGACAAAGAGCCCTACCATTACATCACAGATGTCGGCGCTTATATTGGTGTCTAAGCATATTATTATAATATATACATGTGTTAATCATAAAATTTGTTGCTAAAATTTCAGCAGAGGTTGCAGTTTAAAATAGCTGTGAAATATTTTGCTTGATATAATTTCAGTAGGGGTTTTTTGTTGGGTTATTTTTTTAGCGTGTGTAGTCAAATGATTGAAAGGTGGGTGTGGCATCGTGTTGAAATCAGGTGCTTGTCAAAATAATGAAATCGAAGAAATTGACATTTTTCCATTCATTTGGCAATTTTAAAAGATTTGTTTTGTTTTGGGCTCATGGCCTTTTATAGAACATTTCTGCATAGATTTTACTTTTAAAAAACAACAACCCATACATCAAAGGCTCAAAAAGATGTTAATTTGCAGTTTCCAAGGATGGTACAGCTTTGGAATTCACCAAACGTTGACAGCCATTTTCAGGTGAATTTTACCTTTGGCACCAACATTTGTTTAAGGGGGGGGGGGGGACTTGTGAAAAACAAGGCAAATGAACAGGCTTTAATTTTATGCAAATAACTCTATATGCTCAGAAGCTGACGTGTGCCTGATTCCACCATGTTGTGATACATTTGCTTTTCAATTTTCATGGTCTTTTGGCCATTTATGGAGAATTTTTGCTTCTCCGACAATTCTGGAACTTGATGTGTTCAGGAATTAGTTGTGAAACTTGTACACTTATCTTGTCTAGTGTGTTGCTTCCAAAATTGTAGTGGTTTCTGTTTGTGAGTGATTAAAATCTCGACCATGGTCAGATGTACATTCGCATTGACAGAGAGCAACTGAACACACCGTGGCACAAAAGTGGCACGTCTCTATACGTGGTGGTGGTGTGTGTGTATTAGTTTGTGTGTGTGTTTGTATGTGTTCATGAGTATGTTGGTGAGTGTGTGTTGATGTGTGTGTGGTGCTCCACTTGAATGTGAATGGTAGAAAATTGGGAAACTTCTATCATGAGGGAGCTTGCCCTCAGTGCTGTTGTATTATTTCTAATACTGCTGTTTGCTATCAAGTGGGATCCAAACTTTTTTTTTTTTTTTTTTTTTCCTTTTTCTTGGTGCCACTTGCCACGGCAGTGTGAAAATTCACCCAAAACATAATCGATGTCCACTGGCGCAAATCGTTTAAGTCTGGAGATGCACTATTTACAGCAGAAGGAAATCACCGATGTTGCCGACACAGGCAAAGGACATGGATGCTTTGATCTCATGACTATTTATCATTATTGTCGTCCGTCTGACATGTAAGATATAAAAACACATGGTGTCAAATGGGGTTTCCTTGCTATTTAAAGTATTATAGAACAGATTCAGAGGGCCGGAAGCTCCAGAGTTAGATGATTTGTGTCTGAGGCCGTCCCCGTGGGTCATCCCATGAAAATTGAAACTGCAATGACACACATGAACACAGAGATGATTACCTGGAGAGAAAAAAACGTTACAATGATACAACAGGTTTTTTTTGTTCGTTCGTTTTTTCTTTTAACACATTACACCCTAAGGGCCTGGACGGGAAGTCCATTCCTAGATCCTAAGCAAGAGGAAGGAACCCACCTCTCGTGAATACAAGCCTTTAAAAAACACATTTTAAAAATACTAAACAAATTCCAAAAATCCTGAAAAAATAAAAGTTAAAAAGAAAACTGAATGTAGTTTCAGAAAAATATAACTTTATGTATGCGCAAACTGTTGGAAATGTTGTCACTTTAGTTCAATCGGGGTGTCCGACCCATCACTCTCACTCTCAGCCTCGCGGTCGGGCCCTAGGTCTAAATTCTAGATTTTCTCCGTCTGATCAATCGGAATCGCCCCAAACTCTTCCTACAACGTTTTCATCAAAATCTGAGCCTTCTGATTTGTCACATGCTCATTTTTGCTCAAATCCATCGTTATTTCCGTTTTCGAACTCAATTGTGTCGCTTTTCAACAAGTCGAGACACTTTCGAAGTGTCGGTAACGCGATCGCACTTCGATCAGCTCTAATACTAAAACTACTGGCCCGAAAAATTTCGTTTCGGTATCAAACGAAAGAAGAAACTTTTTGCTATACTATGCAAATCAAAATCCCGGCCCCAGAGTCTCGTCAAGGCGAGACTTTCGTTTCTAAAGACGCTGGGTCGGCGCGGGCGGTTCCGGGCGAGTCAGGGTGGAGCGCGTAAGGGAATTCCCGGGCGATCCCGGGCGAGTTAGGGTGTAAGTAATGTGTTAAGAGGGTTGCCTCTGAAAAAATGAATATACAATAAAGAATAGTTCTATCACTGTTTAGGATTATTTTTCAGCAGAATCATCTCCTCTTTGCATGTGTCAGTGCAGCTTCACTTGTCATGGATTGGCCCGTATATTCACCTTTCATATATATATTCATCTTGTTTTGCTGCATAATGTTGGCCACATTCTCTTGCTGACTTACAAGCATGGAGTGTATCATGTATGTGATTGTTGTTGTTATCGTGTGTATGAAGTTTCCTATAGAGAAACTGTGAGATTGGCATTTTTGTAAATATATGTAGCATGACGTCATTCTCCTCCCCCCCCTTCTAATATAACAATGTAGGAAACACTATAAGTATAAGGGGCACTTTATTGTAAAGCGGTGATGAGGATTCAGACTTGTGTGTCATATGTCATGTATAATTTCTCATAGCTCTTATGTAAATGTACCTAGACTCCTTGTTTTAGCAGAGACAGACCTGACAATATTTGGATGGATTTTAATTGTTTAACTGTGCCTTAAGATGAGGTTCTTGTAAGGGCATGTGCTTTGTTCTGTACGGTGAGCAAGAGAATCTGGCCAATTTTACGGTATTGAATCATATAGCTGGATTTTTAAAAAACCCTTTGCTATGTTTGTTGATGAAATAAATAAATAAATGAGTTTTAATATTCAATGTCTTGTGGATTTGTTTTGAGCTAATATTTTATAATGTAGGTTATATCATGCAGTTGAGTTGTTGAGAAAAAAAAAATAGTAAACTGTCATTGTTATGGTGATATTCTAGAGACTGCTGGGGTAATAATATGCAGCTGTGAAATGCATAGATTATGCTGTGGACTGTGGATACTCGATATAAATGCAAAATATTGGCAATCTAATACGATTTATTCTGCCCAGAGAGTGAAATGTTAAAGGAGAGAGAAAGAGTGTGTTTCATTCTTTTCACAACTGTAATAGTAGTAATACTTTATGAATTGTATTTTAAAGGCTGGTTGGAAAACGCCCCAGGTTAGTCCTACTGTTCTTTCCCACTCTACTTCTTTTCTTTCCCTTTGTTGTCTCTGTCTGTCTATCTCATTTGTGTGGGTGGTTGAAAGACGCCACTGTGGTAGATCCTACTTCTTTTCTTTCCCTTCCTTTGTTTCTGTCTGTCTGTCGGTCTCGCTTTATCCCTGCTCTAAAAATGGTCGCTTTAAAGGACAAGTGGATTACGGCGGTTTCCAGAACTCTTGACCTACACTGAAAGTTGGCCTTGCCCTATCTATAGGAGAAGTTTGGTTTCATTGGTGTGAACATTTGTTTGGTTACAGAGAAAAGTCTCCCTTTTCTTTAAAAAAAAAACAAACCAAGGGTCCAAAAACTTTACCTTCGATTTTCTCAGAACAGCACTTTGCTTGAAGCGACCAAATAACTGTGATTGTTTTGATGTGCTTCTCTTTACTCAGACAAATCACTCTGTCAAAACGTGTTCAATATCAAGTCTTGAGATTGAAAAGTACAACACAAGGAGGAACAGCGTGTGTGTGTGTGTGTGTGTGTGTGTGTGCGTGTGTGTGTGTGTGTGTGTGTGTGTGTGTGTGGTGCGAAAGCGAACCCCGTCGAGGTAGCGCATAGTGGTTTATGATTTAATTATTTTTCTTTTCTGGAAAAAGGGAGGAGAGGGACTGACGTTGAAAGATGACAATCCTATAAAACTTACTCAAACAAACAAATAACAGAATCCTGACACCCCTCCCCCTTTTTTCCACTTACACCAGGGCTCGTAAACCTTTTTATAGCCAACGCCCACTAAGACAAAATCCACAAGAGTATAATAATATTATAAAGATAAAGAAGGGCCTTTACTTGGAGGGGGGCTTTCATACCAACCAAGGAACTTAGAACTACTGTGAACTCCGTGATACCAACCTAAAGGAGATGGGACGGCTAGACAGATGTGAAGACTAAGGTACAGTAGCGTAGTTTGCTATGGCTACATCCCGAGACAGACACGGAAACTTGTTGGTGGTCCATGCTCCGATATATGAAGTGGGGCGGGGTGATGATGATGATAATTTCAGTAGCCTACCCTAAATTCTGAAGTTCTAGTCTCCACCAATTTTTTTTTGCTTTGCTTTTCCTCGAGTTGTCATGATGATGATGATGATGATGATGATGACCTCTTTGTCACCTTTACATGGCTGAAAATGTCGCACCGCCCACTTTCATGTACATGGACATGTAGCCTATGAATTTCCAAGCGGGGCATTAAATAATACCTGTTTCTACCCATATGATGTAATCCCCACCGCCCATCAAAATCACGAAATAGCCCACGAGTGAGTAAAAATTATCGTCCTGGTCGGCAAGCTTGCACTGCGTCCTACACTATGGGCCTAATATTATTGTTTTAGTATGATACATACGTAGATCTTAACATCTCCTTGCACTGCTCATAGTGTGACCTTTGGCCTTTTTATTTTACCTAACATTCCACTGGATTTATTTTAAGAAAGTAGATCTAGGCAATGATTATAAAGATCTAGGCCTAGGCTTGCCAATCGACAGCGTATCGTATTTTTCTGCTTTTGGATTGTGCCGTTTTCTTTGACTTTGACGTGTCAAGTTTTTCTGATATTCATGCTTGATCTTCATTTGCCCGCGGGCACAGAATTCTACACTTAGAATGATTTACAGTGTAGAATTCTGTGCCCGCGGGACATGTCAGGAAGGTTTCTTTCACTGATGCCTACTTTTTTAATACAATGATTTATTTTTTGCTTTAGAAAAAGTTTTACGGCAGAAATGGTAATACGACACTTACAGCACAAATAGGTCACTTAAGTGCCGAAAATTATAGGTGTTACAAAAGAGTAGCATACAAATAAAAGAAGGAGGATATATATATATATATATATATATATATATATATATATATATATATATGTGTGTGTGTGTGTGTGTGTGTGTGTGTGTGTGTGTGTGTGTGTGTGTGTGTGTGTGTGTGTGTGTGTGTGTGTGTGTGTGTGTGTGTGTGTGCAGTACTACAATAATTGTACTTGGCACTTGGTTGTTTGGGCTTCTTTTTTTTTTTTTTTTACAAAATATATAATCTAAGCGACAAAAAGGGACATATCATTCATTTAAAATCTCATATTGACTTGCCTAGCCAATTCTCCTCTCCATGTTTGTTTGTTTGTTCTTTCAGTGCTGTCATTACATTAACAGAATTATTTAACCGGTGAAAGCACTGTACATCTATCTCGTCTCCAGAATTGAAACAAGGGAAATAACAAGTGTAATGCAAACTATCCAAATAGCGTCCCCTGTAAGCAAAACAAGGGAGCTAACTAAATTCCCACCCTTGAAGTGTTGTCTCCCTTTGAAATTCTTTGATTATATTTAGGTACTCTATAACAATTGATCTCTTTGTGCAACTATCATATTCTTTCATATAAACTTAGTACTATCGCTTTTTATTATAAAATTAGGTTTATTAATTAAATTGAAAGTATTTTAAAATTAAGAAAAGCCTCTCTATTTTAAAAGATTTTCAGATACAACCCATAATAAACACAAGTTTTAAAACTTACATAAAATTAACTCTGCCCAATGTTCTTCAGCTTTGCGCAGTGGCGGTACCATAGCCAATGAGGTTTTACCGAGGCGTGGTTATTGCTAGTTGAAAACTACTCCCAATACCCCGCACAGTCGACCTTCATCGGTCGGTTAGTGCAATTTTTTACGGCTCTTACGGGAGCTAAATCTCTAACAATGAATGGATAAATAATAATTTAAGTACATGCCTTACTACCTTACTCAATGTCTGTATTATTTTTGTAGTCCATTCCAGAAATAGATCTAGATACAACTATAGATCTAGAAATGTTGATCTATTCCGTTTTGGGAATTATTTTCCGTTACCTAATCACAGATATGGCAAATTAGAGTGAAACCAAGCTATCTGAAGGACCATTTTCAAAAGCTAACTAAAATCTAAAAAATTATCCATGCTGTAGATCTACGAACTAGATCTAATTACATGTATATACTTGTAATCTGCACACAAGTCTCAAGTAAATGACAGCTCTTTTTGAAATTTTAATAATTTTATTACATTTTGTACTTTTAGAAAAATTGCATATTAGTAATTAGCGAATGACAAAAACAGTCAAAGTAGCAAAGTAGAAAAATCATTAAAATTAATTAATTTTTTTCCCAAAAAATTAGAAAAAGCTATAATAGTGTCATTTTATTTGGAATTACCCTCCAAATTTCATGTCTTTATCTTCAGTGGTTTTGAGTTTTTTGTTCAGCAAAGAAAGTATTTTGAGGAAAGGAGCAAAAACGTCTCAAAATTTCTTTAAAGCGTTGTATTGGCTCACATTGTTGCAAAACTTTATGGAGCTAAATCTTTGTTGAGACAGAGCTTTGGAAGTGCTTCTATTCGATTTAGCACATAATTTTCAATGGGAATATTCTTAAAACCCCCAAAAACATTGTTTGGACCCAAACTGGACCCCAAAAACCTGTGTGGCCTAAATACATCTGAGTCCTGTTGAATTTGTGCTTGGAGATCAGATACAGTAGTGAACTTTTACATGTTAATCAACTTCCAATGGTTCATTCATGGGCCTATTTCATTTAAAAAAAGGGCAGCCCATATATACTCGATCCCCCCTCCCCCCACCATCCTTTTCCATTTTTCTTCTACCGTACTTAAAATTTCTATTACATATACAATGAATAAGGTATTGGGAGTAGTTGTCAAAGTGCAAAAATCACACCTCGATAAAACTATATTGGCTATGGTAACGCCACTGCCCAAAGCTAAAGAAATATTAAATGGAAATTTTCCTCAGCAATTACTAGGTCTGGGACAGGTAAGTGTGGCGTCGATTGCTCTCTGCCTTATGTGCCTGATGGAAAAGGGAGAGACTCGGTTTACTCAGCTGGATGGTGGTCAAAACCAAGATGCCATAGCCTTCATTTTGACACCTGACTGATACTACTCTTGAACTTAAAAGTCAACCAAGGTAAAGAGTCTAATACTAATATGCTTCAAGATTTTTGGTTTTATTGGTTTAATTTAAATGCTTTTAAAATTTTGCCCCTATCCTATGTGTCAAAGGAAGGGAGATATATCTACATCCAAAATATAAGGAGTTCTCGAAGAGGTAAAGCAGTGTAACTCAAACCCATTGTCAACGATAGAGTAAGTATCTACATTTTTAAATAAACATGTTTTCATAATTTTAAAAAATTCATATTATTATAGTTACTTCGTTCTACTTTTTAAAGGCAATATAGGTCGAGTTTTTTTCAGCTGAGCCTATGAATTTCCATCTCAAAAAAGGACTGAATCTTACGGGTAGAGCTGGTGCTCTGAAATTCTGAAACAACTCAAGTTCACAAAAACTAGCCTCTATGGTGTAGCGGCTAGGCCTCTGCATCAGAAATCCTAGAGTTGAACAGTTTGCTGTCGTATGCAGGAGACCCAATAAGTTCCTTTCCTGAAGGGATTGAGTGGGGGGGGGGGGTTTATAGAGTATCTCGGTCTTTCTGCTGGAATATCCTATCCCTCTCAGCCCAGGTTGACCCAGACAGGCAAGGTCGAAGCCTGCCTTCTAAATGATCTAAGTTGTGTTGATGGGGGTGTAAAAAACACCTATATTTAAATTCAAGTTCACAAATGTTCTACCTGACGGTCACATGTATCTTAACCCAGTAAACAAAGGAGTGAATTTCATTCCACAAGTCAGCCAAAATAAGCTAAGGTTTGTCAATAAACGACACTTGATATCATTTAAACATAATTTTATTACACAAAATATATACAATAGATCTGCATACATTACAATATATATTTACATTTTGTCCCCTTCTTCACCACCAGTGCTCATAAATGAAGAAAACCTCTTCTCAAAAGGAAGTTCTAAAAATTAAAGAGTCTTGTAAAGACAATTTAACATCATTCCCTCCTCCCCCCACAACCC
>NW_004797301.1:735576-750862 GCF_000002075.1 Aplysia californica
ACACACACACACACACACAGGCATACAAGCACCCACTCACAAACACACACACACACAAACACACACATGCATACATACACATACACCACACATACACACACACACACACACACACACACACACATACACACTCACACAAACACGAACATGCACACATGCGCACGCACGCACACCCACTCACAAACACACACACATGCATACATGCACATACACCACACACACACACAACACAAACCCACATATACAAAGCAAAGCACTACACAGTAATACTGAAATGTGAGCCTTGTCACACATATTGACAGTAGATACTGTCTGAAAAAGTTACTCTCCACGAAGAATCTCAGTTAAGTTCATATTATGGAGGAATTTGACAGACAACTACACAACATTTGGGGTGGAACTTTTGGGTTCTTCGATGAGAAAACGAAAGCTACAAGTTCCATTCTCATTCAAGGATTATATTGATGAAATCAAACAAAACATGTGCTGGCAGTCAAAAAAGAAACATTCATGGCATGTTTTACCATTATAAAATGATAAATAGTCTAACTGAACAAATTTTTTTTTTCATTTTTATCACTAAAGTAGCAAAAATGAGATGTGCCATTCAATTGCTAGGGCAGTGACGATATATAGTATTTCCCTCTTTCTCCACACTAAATTGGCCTTGACAGGCTGGGTTGAAGCAGGTCGTAACTTAAATAGCTGAGATTGTGTTGATGGGGACGTGGAACTTGAAAGACAAGTACAGCAATTTCTTCTCATCCTCTGCTACTCACTGGAAACCTCCAATACGGTTTAGAATGAATCACCGTCAGTTATTTCAGCCTGTCAAAGGTCATGAACTCAGGTCAGAGATGGCACCATATTAGATGAAGTGAACGTATATTGCAATGCTTTGCCTTTGTTTTGTTTTAAAGTTTTACAACACTAGCAACTCAATTAGGTTGTGCATAAGTGCTGAATTTAGAGGTGTTACTAGAGAGTAACAAACATAAAAAAGGAGAGATAAGAACAATAGATGTTTGATAGGAAAGAAGGAGCAAACTACACCAGAGCACCCACCAACCACCCCATCTATCCCTTCAAAATTCAAAAGAGCTGACCAGACAAAGCTAAATGGAAATTCACAAAAAGAGGAACAACAGAGTTGAGACAGTTTGTGGTAAGCTGGCACAACAGCAGTGTTTCTGCATCAGTTGTCAAACGGTTAAACTGTTCAGCTTGCAGCCGAAAAGTTGTGGGTTTGATCCTCATATAATGGGGCTCAACCATGTGTCCTTCGGAGAGGCACATTACATGAATTTTTCTCGTAATGGAGGTTATGGATACCTGGCAACAGACTGCAAAAGACTTTATGGTTGCGAGTCCAAAAGTGTTATCACTGGACACTAACATCTCGTTAACAACAATTAATGCCCATGGTAGAAGAATCACAGCTTCAGCTTTCTCTACAGATCATTATCAAAATCCTCATCGTCTTCATCACCACTATTCTCTATGTCACTGTTGCTCTGAGCAGAATCATCTATACTTTGTCCACTCTCCTTTCCTCCATCTTGTCCTGGCTTCGGTCCCCGCAAAATCAACTCCACACCCTTTTCTTTGGCAAGTTCAACTAAAGTCCTGTTTTCCTCCGGAGTTGTCCTGAGGTAATAAACATCAAGAAATGTCATTTCTTTCGCAGACTTGATGAAAGAGAGAACAGCTTCATATGTCAGTCTGGGTCCTGTTGAAATGTTGAGGAAATGCAGGTGAGGGAGTCTCTTGGATAACATAGATAAGCAGTTGCTGCTCAAGTGATCGCAGCCACTTAAGTTGAGCCTCTGAAGATTAGGAAGATTCTGGAAAAAGAACAAAAAACAAAAATCAAGAAAGTTATCGTTAGACAATAATACTCATTACGGAGTTTTCAAAAACAATATGCACATATGGTTTATTTTTCAACTAGACGTGTTTTCATACCATCAGCTGTTCATAATCAATGCAAATTTGAAACAAGAATTAGGAGAGATAAAAAGATTGAAGACTTCTAACATCATGATACCACTAATTGTACTCAACAAAAAATCTCTAGGATAGGCCTACCGATAAACAGTGGAAAGGCATTGATTGAAAAACCACTGAAATACAGTCTTAAAAGACAATCTATAAAAAGAAAAGGTCAGGTGAATAGCCACTGTCATTCTATTCCCGCTGTATTATATTTCTAAGGGATACTGAGGAACAGTTTTTACTGATGTTTGATGTGACAATATGTTACCAAAAGAGCATAAAAACCAATAATATTCAAATTACAAAATGAATTCTTCAAAGCAAGTGAATACATAAATTTATCTTTTAAAAAAAAATTATTTCAGGAGAACACTGGTATTTATTTTCACTTTACTCAGCAGCTTTGCATTTTTGTTTTTTTTATCCTGTGACATTAATAGCATTTCTCTATAGCAAACATACCATAATTAACATGTATGCAATAGGATAAAACCTTCTCTGTCAAAGGAGGCAAAAAAATGAAATTAGAACAATTCTGAAGTTACATAAATATAGAATTATTCTAAAAACTGCAGGTTAGCACACATATTTCCAAATTGACGCTACATAGAGATATGTTTTTGTTATATATGAATTTTCCAAGTATGTAGCCTATTTTAAATTTTAAAAAATATATTTAATGTACAGATTTCAACATAAATTAAGGACCACTTTGACACACAGCCCTGATTTTTTTTTTATCCAAAAAAAGACAGCAAGGAATGTTTCAAAATTGTTTGCTCTGAAAGTGTTAATGGGTTACCAATGCGTACTGCAAAGTTTCCTAAAGGGGCAAAACCACCACGTGCAGCACGGAAATCCTCGGAGAAATTTAGCCAAATTTGCTGTTTTTTATCGACTTGTGTAGTGCAACACCACATGTGATAAACGGACATATGGTCTTGAACTGTGTTCACTTTGGTGGCAATATAAGCTGCCGTTTGCGCAAAATCCAGTATCGCATTAACATGCCACCAAGACGAAAGCTGAGAGACTTTGATCGTGCAAGAGCTAAGGCATGGCTGCAGGATGGAGTTGGAGCCCCAGAAGTCGCCAGAAGGCTTGCAGTGTCACACTCTGTCATTGTCCACTTGAAGCAGTGCCATCAAGCTACTGGATCAATCCAAGAACGCCCACGTGCAGGACGTCCCAAGAAGACCACTCAGAGTGTTTGCAAGTGGTCCTTAACTTATGTTGAAGTCTCTATATATAAGAAAAAATTAGGGACCAGCAAATTTATTTGGTATGTGCGTGTTTCTCTATGTTCATGTTTCATTATGTAGATATATATATATATATATATATATGGGTTCACTTTGTGCAAGCTAGACTTTATCTTGATTTCTGAGGCATCTTACCTTGGCCAACTGAGCAAGAACACTGTCGGTGATGATATAGCCACAGTTTCTAAAACTGATGGCAACAAGATTGGGACACTGTGTCCAAAGTGTACGCAGTGTTTTATTGGTCAGGTACACATCTTCCATGTCTAGTCGTGTAAGAGTTGGAACGAGTAGTGCAGTCAACGCTGCACTGTTGAGCTTTTTCTGACGTTTCAAACGACGGATCATCAATCTGTGGAATGGTAAAGAAGACTGTTTTTAAAAATACTGGAACTAAATATTTTTGATGTATCAAAACCTCTGTATATATTCCTGAAGTGACATTAAGTCTGCATTAAGCACAAAGCCAGGTACATTTAAATGAAAAACAAAGAAACCGTTTCATTCTTCAAAAGAATCTTTCCTGGACTTGAAAGTATGTCATTCTTAAAACTTTAGAATTTTGGGATTGAGGTATTCAACAGACATCATACCAGACCAAAAAAAAAAGTTCTTTGCATTATATTTGCAATATGAATGATGAGGACATTTCAAGTCAGCCGATTTCTAAATTCTTTGTATTAGAAGCAAATGACAAAACCAAATTATGTTAATGTAATAATTCTGAAAAAAAATAAGACGATGCTAGAAACATAAAACATGCAAGTAAACAGTACAATCTCAAATCACAGATGAATACACAATATAAAGCAGCAATTTCAGCTCCTTTGCAACAGCTTTTTTAAGCCTTTTTTCCCCCCTCTCTGAGTAAAGAACAAGAGGGACGAAAATGATCTAATGTGTTTATTTCAGTTCCAACAATGACACCAAAAAGAAAATAAAAAAGAAATGCCAAAGTGATCTCCTTATATCATACCGTACCGTATTATGGTTTCATCAGGAAAGTCTTCTAAATCATAGTCATCAAGGTGTTTCAGAACATATGTCATGCAGCTCTCTCCAAGAGTAAAAACTTTTGTGCCAGGATGATATGGGCTCTGAAAAAAAGAAAAATTACACTCCTTACTGTACACGTACTGCCTACCCTCAATCCAGTTATGTTCAAAACACATGTAATCAATAATGTCTAAACACCATTTCCAGGAAACTAACAGAGAGTCTGATTAAGATGTATTGGTGAGTATAGAAATACCTATAATAAAATAAAAATTCCTATATAATTTTTTACTTATGCCCCTTGATCACTCAAAATCTCCATGGGTACTGAAAATATAGATTTAAAACGTCACACCAAAGCATTTGGAAATATTCTGCATCCTAAGTCCACTTTTAATACTACTGATGTACATTTATAAGCATTAAGTTCTCAATCTCAGACTTATAGCAGCATGAAAAAAATTATAATGTCATTTTCCGCACCTGAATTCACGAAAGCAACTGAGTAAACAAATAAAATTTAATGAAAGGTTTAACTGTTTCATCACCAAAAAAAATTATAACTGGAAAGGTAAAATTAATGTGCCCAACCCAAAGCCTCTAACAAAGAACAAACATTGAACAGCTACAGTTGAAAAATGTTTTTAAAGTCTATATAGACACTAGGAACTCTTTCAGCCTCTCAGAAATGTTCTGATTAGTAAAACAAACCAACCATCCCATGACAAACCATTTAAGTCTTGGTTTTTAAATCTTGATAAAGCAGCAATCTGTGACCTAGCTAACCTACCTTTTCAAAGTTTCTCAGGTAAGCAGCTCTCACGAACACAGTTCCATTCTGCTCTCTCCAGTCAAAACGTTGGCCACCTCTGGAGGACACAGAACTCTTTACGTGTTCCAGTAATTCATCACTCGTGTAATATTTGAGTAGACCCAAAGTTGGAAGATCCTCAAGCTTTACATAGCCTGGAAATATATTTTTAGACACATATATATGTATTTTATATTCTTATAAGTTGGAACAAATTATGAAAGCAAAAATGTTTAAAACTTTAAAACTCTTGATTCTGACTTACTGTATAGGCCTAATGTAACTTATGAGGCAAAGATCAAGTGAAGAATTATTTGTCAAGGAAGAAGATAAGATAAGGTAAGATAAGATGAGATGACATGAGATGGGATGGGATGGGATGGGAAGGGATGGGATGGGATGAGATAAAATAAGATTATGATTTTTGTCCCAGTGGGAAATTTTTCTTGGCTGTTCAGAAATGGTAAAAAAACCACATGTAGATATATACACCGAATTTAAATTATATATTATTGCTCTTGAAAAAATTGAATAAGAAGAGAAAAATAAAATTGACAATAAAACAACATATTCACGTCAGAATTCATCTTTCATTGAGATGCAGGAATTTAAATTTACTACAGACCTTTAGAGTCATGTAGATATATTCAATTATATTTATGTAGTTTTAATGTAGATATACTTTAATTATATCTATGTAATTTTAAAAATCAACAGCAATTAAGGCCATAATTATAAAGATATTGCAGACTATGGGCTTCAATTTAAGCTATCGATGGCGGAGAAAAAGAATGACTATATATCCACTTTTGGTCGAAATGGAGTAATCGATATGAGGAGTAATATTTTAAGCCACTCTTTTCTGTAAATATCTAAGCTGTAATGTTTTTTTTACTACATGTTAATTATTGCTTTTAATTATTCAACTTTATTGTGACCGTTCGTGAATTTTTATTGCATTGTATATTTTTAGTGAACACATCTTCAACCTCACTGCGAGACTGTTTTTCTAATATAAAATTTTACACATATGCATTTATATTATATGTATAATACTTTGTTTTACGAACACACTTGTCGATTAATTTTTAAGATGTGATGTCTTTTTCGTTGTAATGCGCATTGAGCATCTTTTAGGAAATAGAAATGCGCAGTATAAATGCTATTTATTATTATTATTATTGCAATTTCAATATTCTCAAAATTTAAAACTCTTAATTAAATTCTCAAAAATGTGTAAGTGGATATAGTCCCTTCTTGCGCTAAGCCGTCTATTTTGTAATATCTATCAAATAGGTTATAAACTATTTTAAACAAAGCAATGTTAAAAGACAATCTGTAAGGTGTACCTTAAATGATTAAATTTAAGCATTACAATTTAATTTTTTTTTATTATGCAACAATAGAGTTACAGGAAAAAATTATTTAAAATAATGATATATACCTACCATTTTCATTAACTTCCAACCCTTCCTTTAAAGCTCCATAGCGCAAAATATACGTCAGTCGTTTGCCTAGTCTCTTCATGGACTCTTCTTTCTCTGCCTCAGAAGGCTCATGATGCATAGGCTTTCCACTGTTTTCTCTAGTCATTTTGAAACACAACTCAATAACAATTTTGTTGTTTCCTGTATCCTTTGGACAATCTGTTCGTAAGTTATTTTAACAATTCTTTGCAACAAACGCAACTTTCCATAAAAACCAGCTAAATCCTTGGCGGCAATGCCGCAATGATATATAACGGTTCCGGCTATACTTGACACTGGACTGAACCAAAAGTGAAGTTAATTCGATCACCTCTGCTTAATTAAAAAAATCCCTCTACACGACATTTCGACTAATTGCGGAATGCCATGCAATCCCAAATCCAACACGACTAAAACGCACACACACAATTTTGGAATGGTTAAACGTGCGTGCATTACGAATGATCTATAAATAAAATAGTATTCTTAAATAGGCTTTAAGCCAGTAAATATTTTCCATCTAGATCTATATACAAAGAAAATGTTGTGATCAATATATTAAAGATAAAGTAATCATGGTGCACCGGGATATATATGCCAAAGCTGCAACGCTTGTCACTGACAAAAGCAGCATCAAGTCCTTTTTGTTTACATGTTACTGTGTACGTGTTAACATAAAAAGTACGACGGAAATTTCACGGAAACGATACAATTCTTCACTGATGCGCTCGCATTCCAGGACCATCGAGTAAAACAAAAACCTAATCTAGAAGTACATGTAGTATCTGGTTCAAGTCGTCCAAAATACCCCCCCCCCCCCCCCCCCCAAAAAAAAAAAAAAAAGAAAGAAAAAGAAACAAATTTCACACTTAAATAACAAGCATAGTAAGGAGTCTTAAATCCGCAATCAAATTTGAGAAAAAAAGTTTCGTTTCCATGGATACGGCGGCTGGATTTTGTTGACATGTATTACGTAAAGAATACCGCATTGCTTATAAATGGAAATTGATTGGGGGGGGGGGGGGTTTGCGCGCGTGTTAAC
This sequence comes from Aplysia californica, assembly GCF_000002075.1. NCBI lineage: Eukaryota > Metazoa > Mollusca > Gastropoda > Aplysiida > Aplysiidae > Aplysia > Aplysia californica. The sequence continues at coordinate 743,149 of NW_004797301.1, forward strand.
AAACATTAGATCTAGATCTAGATCTAAATCTAGATCAAAAATGTGTCTTGTTTTTTTCCTAAACGAATTAGAAAATGTTTAATGATTTTTTTTCCTGAGGTAGCATTAATCAATTAGATCTAGTTTGAAAAAAATCCGTGAAAGTCCACACTCCAGACACTACCAACAGAAATCTGGTCCATATAAAAAAAATTAAACTGACAAATTTTTAGTTACATTTTCTCTTCATTCTGTGAAAATTTCGTGAAGATTGGATGTAAAATGGTGGAGTTATTTTTAAAAGTATGGAGGGAAGTCGCCTTTTGAGAAAACGGCCGATAAAGAAAAATGAAATATATGTATTGACTTTATGAGGAAATGGTGATGACAAACATGCCCGGTAAGGGAAAAAATACTGTTTGAGGGGGCGATGCAATAGTTGTAGGAGAGGCTGAGGAAGCTAAAAATGTCTACAACTCAAATTCCATAATTTTGAGCCGAATCTTGACTTTGGGGGTGTAGCCCCCCTCCTCCCCCCTTACTTAAAAGAAAAGTAAAGATCGACACGGCATGGTAATTTTCTAGGCCTACAAGGAAAATGACAGGCAGACAGACAAACAACGAGTAGGATCGACAGTGATAGCCTCCAAACACTGCGGTTAGGATAATTTACGGACAAAATATATTAGACTATTGCAATTAACATATATAATTACCCAGGGGTCCGATAATTAAAAGAAAGGGGGAAGGGGGAGGGATGGGGTAGAAAAAATGAACTAGAACCTGTAGAAGACATAAATTAATGTAACTTAATTTAAGAACTGCAGAATCATACAGTGTGTTTTATTTTTCGGCTGCAAGCTTTCTAGTTTCTATACATTGTTTGAATAACCCATTGTGAAAATAACCACAGTTCCGTGCCATTCCTGTAATGATTATATTATTACAGGAATTAATATATTACTATGGGTATAGATTGAGAAAATTTAAGTTTCTTGCACATTTGTACACTTATGTAAATTCTTTCTTTCTGTCTAGGTATTAATCATCCACTGCAGATATGCCCCCCCCCCCCTCCCAAGGCATCAAACAGAAAAGCAGACAAACAAACAAACAAACAAACAAACAAAACCCTCGACCATTCTGCTTTACTTTATCAGCTGTTTAAATACATGCCCAGTAGTACGCCCGATACCTCTCTTTGACTTTGATGTCGTCCTGCCATCTTCTTTCTGGTCTACCTAGAGATCTTTTTCTTCTTCTTGGTCTCCATTCCGTAGCCTACAGTTTTCTTTTTTGGTCCATCTATTGTCCTAATTAATTCTTCCGATGCGATCAGCCCTATGCCTTCTCAGTCCAAACCCTGTATCTCGGACGGTTGGCTCCGGTATTGGAGGCCGGCCTGTTAGCACGCTTATCTTGATAAGCTCGCCTCGAGGCCTGTCTTTATCTTATCGAAGATTAAAGCGTAAAGCGGCGATTAAATGCGAAAAGCGGCCATAGACAGATGCTCAAATACCAATCTCCTTGTCAAATACTAACACGTATTACTGAGAAGGCCTAGGATCAGCCCATTTCCATTTCTTGTGGTAGTGTAAAGTAGGGGATATCTATCACTCCTGTTTTCTCTCGTATTTTGTGTGTGATTTATTTGGTCTTGTATTCTCATACGCAGTAGGCCTATCTTTCTTTCCATTGCTCTTTATGGTGTCCTTAGTTTCTTATGTATGATGTCTCTGGTTATTGGCCAGGTTTGGCATCCATATAGGCCTATATTCTTATTGCTGGGACAATATTGATGCATTGATTGAAGACTTGTCTTTTCGGTGATAACGGCAGATTTTTTAAAATCTTATTTCTCTGTAGGCCTATTTTGCAACCATCATGTTTATGGTTTGTGCTACATATTTATATATTCATTCTCTTTTTTTTTTCCCTCAAAGCTGTTGTTTTCTATATATAGATATATATAGCCTTGGCTAGCAATCATAATTCTGTCACTGGGGGAGTTCGTCACGTATTTGGTATTATCTTTGTGGATTTCAAGGGTTACTTCTTTTTCTTTTGTTCAATAATTTTCCATTTGTAGTTAATTTTCATTGCAAAGTGCCACACCATCGGTGAATCTCATGTCGTCCAGGTGTTTCCTTCTTGTTAAATTTACAGCTGTACACTCCCCTCTCTGTTACACTGCAAGGAAGCGGAACACATAGGTGTTCGATCTCAGTCAAGTCGGCAAAGCCACGCTGTGCATTTCGCTTCGTTGTAATCGAAGTCTAGATCTATTTCGTTGCAGCTTAGTGCCATCTGAAGGGTCGATCCTTGTTATAGAATGTATGATGCGTAAGCGGAATCCCTAGACAGGCCCTACAAAAATACAACTTTTAATTTTATCTCAACAAGTGCTTGATTTGTATTTCGTATTCAGTAACGGAGAACTACAATAGCTAAAGGCTATTTCAATAAAATGAGCCGAAAGTTCTGAAATGCTATGTATAGTCAACCCTTCTATAGGCCTATATGGCTGTGAATGCTGGACAATCACTAAAGACAGAGAAAATAAAATAGAAGCAACAGAAATTATGTGGTTTCTTCGGAGACTAATAAGAGTATCGTTGAAGGAAAATAAATCAAATGAGGTAGTATTTGAAGAAGCCCACGTGGGACCATCACGGTTAAAAACAATCAGAAAACAACAAATGCAGTTTTTGGGAAACCTGAATAGGCATATATGTGAAACGTAGCTTTTTTAACCCTATCCATACGTCGTGTTTTACTACCGTATCCATACGACATGGGGAACTCTGTGCCACCACTTTCCAAAGAGGAAACTTACTCGTTAATCCTATTCGTACGCTTTGCATAGCAGTCTGTCAAAATTATTTTTTTGAGAAATACTGAAAGTTTCAAAAAGATCTTCGCACTAAAAGTATTCCTTAATATGAAGAATACAACCCCGGGGGTACAAAATGACCCCAGGGCGCACCGAAAGGGTTAAGAGCATCAGAGCGAAGGAATGAATAGAAAACCATGATCGCCGATCTAGCACTGGATGATGATTCAGTTAAAGAGAATTATCTCTCTGATTTTTTAATAATATATATACTCTGTCACATTTTTAATTTACACTGTGTTAGAATTAAAATAGTTAGTTTCACAAAGGGTCGATATTCTTTAACATTTGAGGAATACGAATTCAATCAATTTGAAAAACGAAAACAACAACAACAATACGAAATGTTAACATAACAGGTTTATTGACGACTTACAAGAGTGTGGGGGTGGTCTACAAAAGTAGGCCTAACACGATCAGTAGCGTTGATGACGGCCTGACATCGTCGCCGCCTTGAATCAATCAATCGCTACACTGCCTGATGAGGGATGTTATTCCACTCTTTATGCGATGCTCTCTCAAGTTGAGAAAGTGTCTGAGGCTCTGGTGTTGTTGCATGTTGTTCAACTCATCTCTGGTTTGTCTTGCCGTTTTGAAACGATTCCGTAGATGCGACAGGTGTATAAAAAATCCTCTCTTGGAGTAGTTTTTCTTCTCCCACGTTGACAGTGCCGATCCTTTCCTGATTTTGTTGCTTACTCACAATCCTTTGTTGTGTACACAGGTCTTCTTGTTACATTAAAATATCTCGCAACAGTGGATACCGAGGCACCCCCGCGAATCATTCCAACAAGCTGATTTTGCACATTTTCTCTTTGGGCGTGGCATGATGAAACGTAAACTTAAGAAGTTTTATCAGTGGCGAATTGTTACAAAAATGACAAAGCTTTGATGTGAGCTTCTTTTTTAAACAAATCATTGCCGTATCATGAGTAATTCTAAAAAAAGACAAAACATGTAACACGCAGGCAGTTACAAAACCACTGGCGCGTTCCGAAATCAGAAAACAGCTCACCAGCGACAGGTATATCACGTAATCAGAGTGTAAATTTGAAAGTAATTGGAGGAATAGATTTTGTTTTATTGAGCTTCAAAATGTGTATACTTAAAAATGTGACAGAGTATATATATAGATCTATATATATATTTTTTTTTTTTTACATATATTGGTTTCTCTGTCTCTCTCTGTCTCTCTGTCTCTGTCTCTCTCTGTCTCTCTCTCTCCTTCTCTCTCTGTCTCTCTGTCTCTGTCTCTGTCTCTGTCTCTGTCTCTGTCTCTCTCTCTCTCTCTCTCTCTCTCTCTCTCTCTCTCTCTCTCTCTCTTTTACCTTAAATTAAAGTGTGATATAAACTGAGTGCACTTTGGTACGACCAGCAGTGCGAGCTTGATTACGGTACTCAATGACCTCAAGCGGAGTAGGCGTTACCTTTCCGTTTACCCAGGGAGGCAACTCTTCGTGCCTTGCGTTTCAATGATCATAGAGTTACAGATCTTGTCATCTACTTGATATGGCTGCTTTTCATTGTCAAAGTTTCTTGTGTTTACCCCGAAGGTGATCCACATCATATTCATTTCTTCATAAATTGGTGAGGAATGGTTGTTGATTCAGTTTCCGGAGACAATGATATTTGATATTATTAACAAGTGTCATTGATTATGTTATTCTGAGTTTCTAGAGGCTCTGATCCAGGCTCTAGATCTACACTTGAGCTGATGTTGTCGATTTCGGCTCTCATTCTGTGGCGATTTCTTCCAAGGGTCGTTCTCTTGGAGTAGGAGATGTCTGGATTCTAATCTAGATTCTAAAATCTACTTGTGCTCAGCTTAGGCCGACATAACACTCTAATCCAGAGTTAAACAGTCACCCTCTTGATAGATCTAGTTGCTGTATTTGCCTGTATGACCTCAAGACCTCAAGATAGATAGATCTAGAGATCTAGATATTTTTCAAAAATACTCAAGAATAGACGTAGGCTACTTTTTCTATTGAATTGTTTGGTAGAGAAAATCTAATCTAGAATCTAGATCTAGATCTAGATCTAGAAAATCTAGTCTAGATCTAATCTGGATCTAGATCTAGATCTTGATCTAGCCTATCTCTAGTCTAGCTAGAGTTTTGTAGAAAGGCAAAGGCAGGGGCACTAGATCTAGAGGCTCAATTGTAACGACAATGAGGCCTAGATTCTCTTAGATCTCAATCTAGATCTAGATCTAGATCTAGATTCTATAGTAACTTGAGATTAGAGTCTCAAAAGACGTTTTGGATCAGTGATTTCTAGGCTCACTGAATTTTGTGTTTTAATTAATCTTGATCTAATCTAGATCTAGATCTTAAGGCAAATTAGATGTGTGTAGATTTAAAAAAACCAAGTGACTAGATCTATTTCTCCGAATGCTCGGGAAAATATAAAGTTGAACTCTATTTCTCCAAATGGTTTCTAATCTCGAGATTTTTTGGTTATGTGCGAGATTTAGACGTCATCCTTTCATAATTTCAGTCTCTATGAGGACTGGGAGGAAGCATTTTTTGCATCGAATTCAATTTTTAGAGGCAGTATTTTTAAATGTCTGAGTATCAGATACTTCAGTTGTGGTTAGGGCAACGTTCCTGGACTATACGCTTCATTTAAAAATACCTTCAAAAGGTACTGCGAGAAAACAAGACTGCTCGATCTTGGCAGTAACCTATTTTGCATTTTTGTCACCCCCAGCAAAAACTGAAAATCCTTCATTTAACAAAAAAATCCCTCCACCCCCCCGTTCACACCTTAAACACACACTGACACACACACACACACACAAACACACACACATGCACACTCACAAACACACACTCACATGCACACGCACACACCGACACACACCCGGGCCACTCCATTCGCTTTTATCGACAATTCTCGAGAATGGAAACTGTTCGGAGAAATAAAGTTCAAGTTTATTTTTCTGAACATTTGGAGAAATAGAGCTGGCCTTTAAAAAAAGTCTTTAGGGTAAGATTGAAGAATACCGGACCATTGGATCAGGACTACTTTTGCTATATATATATATATATATATGTCTCGACAACCTTAGGAATTCATGATTTTCCCCAGTTTTTAATCTCTCTCTATGAAGAATCTAAGACCAGTCTATTCTCATTACAGTTTGTCAGGGGGGAGACCTTCCTTAATAATGTATTACCACAATCACAGTTTAATCTCCAGTATTACTTCCTCATTCACTGGATGTGCAATTTAAAAAAATGTGTCTTCACAAAAATATAATTAATTAAGTTGGGGGAAAAAAGCAGTTCTAATGATAAACACTAATTATCTGTAGGCGTCCTTGGGGAAAAAAGCAGTTCTATGGTAAACACTAATTAGGGGGCTCTCGTGGCCTAGAGGTTAAGGTGTTGGCCTCTCATTCAAAGGTCCCGGGTTCGAATCCGGGTAGCGACCAAAAAATTTTCTTCTCTAAAATTGTCTCCTTTCACATCCTTTCCTGATCTCTAACAATGTTCTGTTGTCTGCTTTCATTTCTACTACTTTCTGCCCCCCACCCCCTCACCTCCTTTGCCCTCTCCTCTGGGCTCCTGACTCTTTCTGCAGCCTTTCTACTGCTACTCCTTGGCTCCTCCTAACTGCTGTCTTTCTGCCACACCCCTGATCTTCTGGTAGGAAAGATCTACACCTAGCCTTCTCGGACAAGGGCGAAAAATCTCGGAGGGCCCGTGTGCAAGTTGCGCACGTTAAAGATCCCTTGGTGGTCTAAAATCGATAAGAGTAGGCTTCGGCCGCCACCCGGGCAAAATTCAAAATTTCCTACCAATGAAAAAGTATTAGATGTGTCCCGCGCGCTCATATGACCTTATATGCAGTTGCGAGCGCCGTAAAACCCTATAAGTTAAACAAACAAACAAACAAACAAACACCAATTATCTGTAAGCGTCCTTGAGGGCTTGAAAATCTGGTAGTACAAAACAGTGATTAGGTGTATGAAAGGATAAAATGAAAGTAGTACGGTTAGGAGTTATGAAATTATTTGCAAAAATCTTGTACTTTTCTAAATTCCCAATGGTGCTGGAGAAAAACAAATTATTTCACTATTTTATAACAGTTTGGCCGGTTTCCACTGAGAAAATTAGTGAATTTAGTATTTGTTGTCTTCTAGGTCGTTCAGTGCTCTATGACATGAACTGAGCTGCAGCTTTCCTTTAGTAAAGAAAGAGTGACTACTGCAGGATTTGTTTTGTATAATGATTATACCTTGTGGTAGTATAAGTAAGACCTACTTTGAGAATGAAGTGTACCCCACATACCATAAATATCTGATTATAAATTATAGAAACTGTGCAAGAATGGTTTTTTTTTAATGGCATACATGATTGTATTTTATACTTTTTGATTTTCTAGGACAGTAAAAGCGAGAAGGAGAGACAAAACATGCTGATATCATAAACAAAAATTTTAGGATTTCTTAAATATAACAGTTGTGCCTGTGTGTTGCACTTGGATTTATTGAGACCTCTGTGGTCGCTCAAAGTAGACATTTGTCAAGATGACCATGACGAAGGACGAATCGGATGATCTCCCCTCCAGGGACCAGGCGAAGGAGTTCTATGCCAAGTATGAGCCCAAAGAGATCCTCGGAAAGTGAGTACTACACTACTTGTTGACTCATTTTTTGTCCTGCACTTTTGATTTTGTTCTGTTTCTCCTTTGTCATTGTTGTGACTTTTGCCAAGTGAGGAATAGCCAACTTGCTTTCATGTGAAGTTCAGAGAACTACTAGGCTAATTTAATGTTTTTATGATTTGTTTACACTTGTTTTTGTTTGTTTGTTTGCTTGTTTTTTTTGGGGGG
>NW_004797301.1:752963-758260 GCF_000002075.1 Aplysia californica
CTAAGAATACAGCGTCGGGCCGGCGGCTCGAACCCCCGAACCTGCCACCTCATGATTACGAGTCCATCAAGAAAACTGACGCCTCAAATGAAACACATTTATAATAAGGGATTGAAAAGAATAAACGAGGAGAAATGTGATGAGGGGGGGGGGGGGGGGGGGGGTTGTTAATTCCTCACCCCCTTCCCTCTTTTTCTGCCTCAAACTTCCTTGAGTGCGGATTGACTCAGTCACGACACAGATGATCCGTGTTCGAATCCCCGGCGCTGCCCGTTTTTGGGCGAGCTGTTTTGAGAGCATTCGTGAACGCTCTCCCACTCAACTTAGCTTGGTTCTATCGGATATGAACGTTTTAACCCGAATGTCCCGATTAAGTGGTGACCTGATAGAGCTGGAAGGGGCTTTTAAAAACCCTTATCCGTCCCCAGTTGGAATGTCCTGTCCCGATTTCTACCGCCAAGAGGGTCGAAAACAAAGCTTATAATGTATTCTTGGTATTTTTCAACTTGTTTTGTCGCTATTTGTTACGAGAAAATGGGGGAATTTTATTTATATATATATATATATATATATATATATATATATATATATATATATATATATATATATATATATATATATATATATATATGTATACACACACACGTGTGTGTGTGTGTGTGTGTGTGTGTGTGTGTGTGTGTGTGTGTGTGTGTGTGTGTGTGTGTGTGTGTGTGTGTGTGTGTGTGTGTGTGTGTGTGGTTTTTATTTGGGGGGGGGGGGGTGAGCAAGTTGGATAGCAGAAATGATGGTAAGTGTTTTGGTGTAGTCTGTCGCTTCTTCTATAATTACTTTTCAGTATTTCTGTTGCCCTCATATTTCATCTTGCAAACTCGCCGGAAAACTACGAGTTCAAAAACATTTATCTTTAAGTAGCTAAACAACTTGAATTTAATTTTTAAAAATTGTCGTTCTTTTAGTGTACATATATGGGGAACGAACTCCAGACAGTTCAGACGAATGCCGAGCGCCTGCACCATTGGTGTCGTGAGTGGTTCCTTTCTTTCTACATTGTCAGAATACGACCAGCGGGAGTCCGTGGTGTAGCGCTTAGGTGCTTTGCTGTCGCACTCCGGAGACCCGAGTTTGATTGCCGAGCGGGGAGAAATTGTTTTTATCGAGTATCACGGTCTTTCTGCTTGAATGCTCTATCCCTCTCAGCCTAGGTTAGCCTTGAGAAGCCTGCCTCTTAAATTATCTATTATATTATTATCAGGTAGGGCCAGAAGTCCGCCTCCTTAATGATCTATATTGCGTCAGGAGGGATGTTTTAAAAAAACACCACATGGCCATCACGGGATACGACTGTGGGAGTCTTGCTATCGGGTGAAGAGACGGGTGGGGTATTTAAACTGAACAAGTTCGTGAGAAGCTAGCGGCAAGCTGTCGAGGAAGATTATAATCTCGGTCAAGTTATGCCGTCCATCTGTGCGTGGCGACCCGTTTGGGGTGTAGAAGCAAGACGGCAGATAAAAAGAGCTGCTATGATATGATAATTATATATTACTATACATATTATATATATATATATATATATATATATATATATATATATATATATATAACGTGTGTGTGTGTGTGTGTGTGTGTGTGTAAATGGGTCATCATCCTACGTCAAGGGTACTGTCTCGGTCGATAGATTGGTCGTAGCAGGCGCTTTTGCACTGTTTGTGGTCGGGACTCCTCTTACGTCTCTCTCTCTCTCTCTCTCTCTCTCTCTCTCTCTCTCTCTCTCTCTCTCTCTCTCTCTCTCTCTCTCTCTCTCTCTCTCTCTCTCTGTGGACAATTTCTCTCTCTCTGAGGACAATTTGCTGACCTTCTCCTTCGTTTGTCCATTATTTGGGGGTAATTTTATCGTATGATTGTTCCTTGAATGTAGCAACGTGAAGGTGGGGAGGAAGGGGCGTTTCCCCTTTGGCAGATGGGGTCATATTGATTCCTCTGTAGACCACAGAAAGCCGATCTTATAGATCATCAATAATTCATTTCTGACTCGTCGTTGATTGGCGTGTGTTCCCTGGGTAACTGTGTTGTGCTTAAGTTGGTTCAAGGTGTTGGCCTTCTTTGTTTGCTCCTTTCTTTCCTTCTTTCTTTTTTTCTTCCTTTTTTCTTTTTCTTTGTTTGTTTGCTTCTACTTTTCTTTCTTTCTTTCTTTCTTTCTTTCTTTCTTTCTTTCTTTCGTTCGTTCTTTCTTTCTTTCGTTCTTTCTTTCTTTCTTTCTTTCTTTCTTTCTTTCTTTCTTTCTTTCTTTCTTTCTTTCTTTGTACATGACTGTTCCCGTTGAGCCCAATATCCGCCACAGAACCTACCTGTAATATCTGTTTTGTTTGTTTTGCAAAGTGTTTTACGGCGCTCGCAACTGCATAAGGTCATATGAGCGCGCGGGACACACTAAACTTTTTCAGTTGGTAGGAAATTTTGAATTTTGCCCGGGTGGCGGCCGAAGCCTACTCTTATCGATTTTAGACCACCAAGGGATCTTTAACGTGCACAACTTGCACACGGGACCTCCGAGATTTTTCGCCCTTGTCCGAGAAGGCTAGGTGTAGATCTTTCCTACCAGAAGATCAGGGGTGTGGCTGAAAGACAGCAGTAAGAAGAAGCCAATGAGTAGCAGTAGAAAGGCTGCAGAAAGAATCAGGAGCCCAGAGGAGGGGGCAAAGGAGGTGAAGGGGTGGGGGGCAGAAAGAGGAGACGAAAGTAGACGACAGAACATTGCTAGAGAGTAGGAAAGGAGGTGAAAGGAGACAAATTTAGAGAAGAAAATTTTTTTGGTCGCTACCCGGATTCGAACCCGGGACCTTTGAATGAGAGGCGAACACCTTAACATCTAGGCCACGAGAGCCCCCCTGTAATATCTAGTGGGATATTAGATGTTAAGTCTTACAAAACAATACTAAACAACAAACAGCACAACACACATAAAAATATAGCAAATCGCGAAAAGCCCAAACAAATTAAAGAAGTAAGATTTGGACTTTTTCAATGAAATGATCCCTCTCTACCCAAACGCTTGTTTTGATGGTGTCGTAAAATTTTTACTACGACTGTACTACTAAGACTAAAACCGGGGAGGGGGGGGGGCGGTCTTGTGGTCTAGTTCTCTTATTCAATAGGTCCTGGGTTCGATACCTGATAGCAACGGAAACAAATTCTTCTCTTAAGTATTCTCCTTTCACCCATTTCCTGCTTTCGTCTCTACTTTTTTGCCCTCCCCCCCCCCCTGCCCCCTCCTCAGGGTTCCTGACTCTTTCTGCGGCCTTTCTACAACTACTCCTTGGCTCCTTCTTACTGCTGTCTTTCAGCCACGCCCAGCTGATCTTAGAGTAGAGTAGGTAAGATCTCACACCTAGCCTTCTCGAAGAAGGCCGAAAAGTCTCGGAGGTCCCGCGTGGAAGTTGTGCACGTTAAAGATCCATTGATGGTCCAGTATCGATACGAGTAGGCTTTGGCCGCCGCTCGAGAAAAATTCAAAATGGATATCTTCCAAACTAGAAATATGTAATGTGTTCCGTGTGCTCATAAAACACTAACCGAACCCCCTCCCCCCCCCAAAAAAAAAACAAAACAAAAAAAAAAACCCAACAGAAAACAAAAAACAAAAAACAAACAAACAACAACAAAACAAAAACCAAACAAACAACAACAACCAAAAAAAAAAAAAAAAAAACCCAAACAAACATTTGTACTAAAACTAAGACCGCAGCAGCAGGTTCTGTGACAAGAGTCACTCTGACAAATTTGTTCTACTTAGACGTTTTTGTTTTTGTATTGTTTGTTTTTTCTCCCCCATGCAAAACAGTCCGTGCGAAATCACCAGACGGTGACACTGTGTACCATGCATGCAGTGCGGGCGAGATGATCCAGACTTGCACGCCATTGTTGGTCCCCACTGTGAAGCGAGACCTGTTTACGTTTTTCAGTTGTTGTTGTTGTTGTTGCTGTTGTTGCTGTTTTTATTGTTGTCGTTGCTTGCCGAGGCATGTTGCCAGACAGCAACAGCAGCAGCAGCAGCAGCAGCAGCAGCAGCAGCAGCCACGGGCTGTGGGGGCGGATTTGCTTTCTAGATGTCATGTATAATAACAGTTCAACCTATACGGAAACACCACGGAATAAAACCCTGGCTGTTTGCCATCGTGCAGTGCCCCAGTTATGCCTGTTGTTGTTGTTGTTGTTGTTGTTGTTGTTGTTGTTGTTGTTGTTATTGTTGTTGTTGCTGCTGCTGTTGCCGTTGTTCTTGCTAGCTGTGGCGTGTAGTAAGTAGCAGACCAGACCAGCGGTAGACCCTAGGACAAATTTACTTTTATTACAACTGCACGTGTGGGTGGTCGGCGGGTGCTCTGAGTCTGATGCGGTTTACTCCTTCTTTCCTATCACTCAGCCATCTGTCGTCCTTACCTGTCCTCCTTCTTTTGTTTGCACGTTACACCTCTGATCTTCGGCACTAATATCATTGTATAAAGAAGGTATTAAAACAGTTAAGACCTTGTTGTATTTCCAGAAAATATATATTATACACTAATATCACGATGACCTATTCGTGCCGCCAGTGACGTAAATCTCTTAACTAAAGTTCTAAAAACAAACAACCCTCCCCGTCCTCTCCCTTACCCCTCCTCTTTTACCTCTTCCCCGAAATACCCCCCCCCCCCCCCGAAAAAGCCCACTGGGTTTAAGGAAAACAGGAGGGTTTTACCCCCCCCCCTTTTTTTTTTTTTAAGCCCCCCTCCTCCCCTCCCCCCCCCCGGGGGGGGGGGTAAAAAAAGAAAATAGGAATTCAATAAAAAATTAAAAGGACAACACCACGAGGCCTAAGCCACTCGGGTTTCCGGGGGGCAAGGGCGGGGAAACCCCTGTCGCACCCACGAACGAAGAAATATGAGGTCCAGTACCCGTATTATGTGACAAATAGTAGTATACCTCTAAACACTAGCGGGAGAGTGCGGAGAGGAAGCGCGACAAGTATACAAGACGTAGACACGAGAGAAGTAGCGTAGATAGGGCTGGGGGGGGGTGAGTAGGCAGGCTGGTGTGGTATAGCAGTGTAATTCGGCTGAGAGACGATCGGATAGTCATTGTTTATGACGTATCATCGATCCCATGAAGCAAAAAGGGGACGAGGGCTAAATAGGTGGTGGTCGTCTAACCGAACGTTGTACGGGAGGAGAGCCGAAACTGGCGAGAGATGGGGTGCCCTAGCCAACCAGGGGGAAGTCGACCTTTGGAGAAGAGGGCGAGATGATTTTAGTGCGAGTCCC
>NW_004797301.1:758360-759748 GCF_000002075.1 Aplysia californica
GTGTGTGTGTGTGTGTGTGTACGAGAGAGAGAGAGAGAAAGAGAGAGGAGAGAGCAGTCTGGGTCTGGGCTCCCCAATCGATTATTCCCTCTGTCGTGAACGTATCCCCACCCCCTCAATTTTTTGTTTGTTTCAAAATGACCTATTTTTTAACGCCTGGTTAGTAAAGTTGTTGAACGCATTTATGCCCCCCTCCTCCCCTCCCCTTTTCCAAATAGGAAAGAAAATCGCATTCTGTGCTTATTGAGTGAACGCTTGACGGTTACATAAAAAAATATTCAGGCTATTAGACTAATCCAAGGCCTGAAGTCTGCAGAATAGAAAGCCCCATTCATAAGTGCAGTCTCCTGATGGAGTTAACACTGGGTGTATGGGACGCCAAATGAAAGTGCGTAAATATATAGCGCAAACGTTGTTTTTTTCCTGGGTTTTTTGTGTGTTTTGTTTTGCTTTTTTTAAAGCTCCAGACGGACAGGAATGCTCTTTGAAAAAGAATTATAATCTCACTTGGTGACATGGCGGGTTACCATGCGGATGACCTTATTTTGAAGCATCATAAGGGCGTTCTTCTTTTTCGTGGAGCTTTGATCGCTCTCCACCTACCTCTGTTGTTCCTATCGGAGATGGACTTTCAATGCAAACGAACGTGCGCCTCGTGTTTAGACGTCTTTCTTCTTCGCCTGTCTAAAAATAGTTTCCCCCCATTGAGCCCACTGAATTCATAATATACATATTATATCGTCATGCTGTCTTATTTTTAAAATAAAAAGGTTATTTTGTATTCAATGCTTTACTTTCATGGTTCAGAACCGGACAACATTCGTGCATATAAATAGATATATGCTTGGCTACGTCAATTTTTTTTTCTGGACGTGGTTTTGAGGTTGCGGGTGGTTGGAGGGCGCCATTGGTAGGCCCTACTTCTTTATTTTTCCTGTATTGTTTTGTCTATCTGTCTTGCTTTTTCTCGGTATTAAATGACCATTATTGTGTCGATGTGCCTCTTTTTACCCAAACAAACCAAATGTTTTTGGGTTGTTGAATGGTGCTTTTGATTATAATGGGGATTCAGTCTGTATAGTATGGTCAAAAATTCGTGGCGCAACTTATCCTCAAATAATAAAGTCTTTTTCACCGTTGAATCGATATCGCGTAAACTTTGCTCAGCGGTTTGTATCAATTTCTCTTAACTAGATCTAGATCTATATCATATTTTTTCACAATTGAGGCTAGATGAAAATACCTTTCTTCATAAATTTATGTAAAATACTATAAATATCCGTCACGCGGAAAATAGAATTGTTCTCAGCACTTCTCGCTTCTCACACACATTTTGCTTACTCACTCACTCACTCCACCACACTTACACACACACACACACACACACA
>NW_004797301.1:761948-765609 GCF_000002075.1 Aplysia californica
TAGTAGTAGTAGTAGTAGTAGTAGTAGTAGTAGTAGTAGTAGTAGTAGTAGTAATAGTAGTAGTGGTAGTGGTAGTAGTTGCTGTGTAGATGTTGTTGCTGTTGTTATTGATGTTTTCTGTTCAGTAGGTCTACTTCTGCGTCTGTTGAAGGGCTACATGGTAAATATTTCATGGTGTCAAATCTTGTCCTTCCACTTTTGGCTTGTGTATGTTATCCTTTTGATCCGTATGGGTGGTTGGAGGGCGCCACTGGTAGGTCCTACTTCTCGCTTTTTCCAAGTACTAATTGGCGATTATTGTGCCGATGTGCTTTTCTTTACTCAAACAAACAAACAGAACAAACAAACAAACAAACAAACAAACAAACAAACAAACAAACAAACAAACAAATAAACTCTTGATCTGTCCCTGGCGAAATGTGTGACCTTTTCCCGGAGCTGTGCACTATTTCAAAAGAGATTCAGGCAGCATGAGCAGCGCCAAATCGTGGTTACCCCCGTCAAGGCCAGAAAATAAATGCCAAAGGGCTCTTTTTTACAGGGATGCCAAATCTCAGAGTTTTCAGGTTTTTTCATGGTTTTTTTTCTCTCCAAAATCATTTGGCATCTCTGAAGAAGAAGGCCACTGACATAAGGTCCTTCTTCTCAAGACAGATATAATATTACAGGAATTGGTGAAACTAAAGTCCCCCATACCCTTGCAAAGAAAAGGGGAGAGGTAAGAGAGATGTTTTTCTTTGCTCATTTTAAAACTTTAATTGGTTTGTTTTAGGTGAGATGTGATGCTCCACTCATTTTCAGTTTTTTTTCTCTCAAAAATCATTTGGCATCCCTGTTACTTTCCCTCTATTGCTTATATCGGTCTGAATTTCTTTTCCCAGCTCTTACTTACTTTACTTTATCCTTCCTCTTGTACCATCTAGGGCGTCGAGGGCTTTTCCCAGCTTTAAATGAATAATGTTGTGTCGGTGTGCTTCTCTTTACTCAAACAAACAAACCATGAAACAAACAAACCTTTTTTAAAGCTTCAGTAAGAGTTTTACGGCACTTGCATCAGAATAATGTCTTATAAGTGCCAAAGATTAGAGGTGTTGCAAGAGAGTAACACCCCCCCCCCCTCCAAAAGAAAGAAAGAAAGAAGGAAAAAGAAAAAAAAGCAAGAAAAGGAAAAAGAAAAAAAAAGACAGATGAAGGAGGGGAGATAAGGACAGTAGATGTTCGATAGGAAAGAAGAAGCAAACCACACCAGAGCACCCGCCAACCGTGCACCCACAAAACGAACCCATTGGTGTGTGTGTCTTAACCTAGACAATCAGAGAACGTATAGGTCTTAACCATAGCCAGGGGAGTAGCCCCGAATCGAGGTGTAGCCAAGAAGGTTACTACTGTACACAGTGTATGGTCCTCAGGTGCGGCCGTGAACAACAACTCAACATGGAACCCTGCGTGGATTCCTATAGCTTGGATAGTCCCCCGTGGTCTGTCTGGCACCGCCTCGTGCGCCACGTGATGATAGTATCAGAGTCGAAATTGTTTAATTAATTAAGGCGACCACCCATCGTCGTGGAGACAAAAGTCGTCTGAGACATGTGGGTTTTTCACACTGACATCATAATGTTTTTAAAAATACGCAAGTGGGAAATGGGAAGTGGCCGTTTGTACAGGTGATTAATTGCCTTTTTACAGAGGTGAAAATGGCTGTCTTAGACACTGGACTTTTTACACCGTGTCATTATAATGGAGTTTTAAAAAAATACGCAAATAGGAAATGTGAAGTGGCCGTTTGTACAGGTGGAGGCCTTTTAACACAGATGACCGTTAGTGGGAGATTTACTGTCATACATAGTCATACTTAAATAGTGTGATAATCAGATAGCAGGTTGTGGGTGGTTGGTGAGTGATCTGGTATGGTTTGCTCCTTCTTTCTTATCAAACATCTATTGTCCTGATCTCTCCTCCTTCTTTTTTGTGTTTGTTATTCTCTTGTATCACCTCTAATCTTCGGCACTTATATGGCCTTATTGTGTTGCGAGTGCCGTAAAACTCTTACTATAACTAACAAGATGGCAGGTTTACGCCATAGCTGGTAGTTAGTGGGTACTCTGATGTGGATTATTCTCCCCTGCTATCAAACACGTATCGTACTTACTTACGTATTTAACACTCCTTCATCTCTTTGTTCGTTACTCCCTGATAACACCTCTAATCTAATCTTTGGCTCTTGCATAACCCATTTGTGTTGCCTGTGCCGTAAAAGTTTTGACTAAAACTAAGACTGCATTTATGTGACCTATTTTTGTTGCAAGTGCCGTAAAGCTCTTTCGTACACTTGAAGAAAAAACAACAACCCACTCATAAGACAAAATCAAAAAGAAAACTAGGGAATCCTATTTTTGTTGCAAGTGCGGTAAATCTTTTATGTAAACTATAAAAAAAAACCAACCCTAAAAACAAACAAAAACCAATAGAAAATTAGGGAGTCTTTTATTTTTTTTTGTTTTAAGTGTCTTATAACTAAAAAGCAAAAAATAAAACAAAAAACCCAACAACTAAGGATTCCTGCGTGTGCCACGGTACCCTGGACAGTTTCCCGTGGTTTATTCAGAGCTGCCTCACGTGTCGCGTGATAGAATAATTTATACATGGTATTATAATGTCATATTTTTGCTCAGGTGGCAGATTTGTGCCATAAAGTGTCGGTGAACTTCTGTAAACGCGTAACTTCTGAATTTTGTATTGTAAGAAAATTGCTTTATTTTTTCTTGTTTGTGCGTGTGTGTGTGTGTGTGTGCGTGTGTGCGTGTGCGTGTGCGTGTGCGTGTGTGTGCGTGCGTGTGTGTGTGTGTGCGTGTGTGTGCGTGCGTGTGTGTATCACCTTGGGAAAGGCACTTTACACGAATTTTTCCATTTGATTTGCTCCTTTTGGAGATGGGCGTTCGTTAAATTCGGAGGTCCCGCCTCTTAAAACACCCTGCAGTGTTACAAGGACTGTTTAACCTATGCACACATTTTCTTTTTCGACTTTTGTGATCTAAAAGCTATTTGGGTGGTTGGCGGGTGCTCTGGTATGGTTTGCTCCTTTTTTCCTATCAAACATTCATCGTCCTTGTCCTGCCTCGCGAGCGCCGTAAAACCTCTACTAAAACTAAAACATGTCCCGCCTCCCTCTTCTGTGTGGGTGGTTGGCGAGTCCAGTTGTGTGGTTTGCTCTTTTTTCTCCTTAGGTCAATCATCAATATTCTTTATCTCTCTAACTTTATTTTTGTGATTTTTTCTGTCTTGTAACACCCCTATCCTCAGCACTTATAAATATGACATTATTGTGTTGCAAATGCCATAAAACTCTTACTTAAGCTAAACCAACCTTTCTCTGTGTCTGTTACCCTCTTATAACACCACGAATCTTCAGCACTTTTCGATCTAATTGTGTTGTAAATGCCGTAAAACTCTCCATAGATGTAAGAGCTACAGTGTTAAGTTGTCGAACGAAGCGAAAAATATAAGCGTATTTTCTCGCTCCTGAAAAAATATTTCGGACGGACTTACACGTTCAGAGAACGGCACGACAAAAAAAAAAAAATCAGATAGTTGGGAAAAGTGCTGGAAATGGAAAAGTGACATTGTTAAAAATGCCGCTGACTCACCCTGAAGAGATACCTCC
>NW_004797301.1:765709-767109 GCF_000002075.1 Aplysia californica
ACCCCCCCCCCCCCCCCCCCCGGAAAAAAACCTGCTGTTGTCATGTCGACACTACTTTTTTTGCATACATTATTTATTACTATGATATTTCTGCGCGATAACGCAGATCCGGCGTATTGTTACCCAACAGGTGCTGCTGCCCTTTGAGTTTTGTTTTCTTTGAGTTTTTGCTACATTAATTTTACCTTTCTTTTTTAGTTGGTTATTGGGTCACCGGTCACCGGCGTCTGTTGTTTTTGTTTTGTTTTGTTTTATTTCTTCTTTTAGTTGGTTATCGGGTCGTCCGTGTTTTCTGCTCTTACTTCTAAGAACCCTGTCTCGAGTGCGAACAGGTCCCCCATAATCTTGACCGCCGAAAGCGCCGATGTGTGTGTACAAGTGAAGATTACGGAAAGACTGAAGAGATTGCTGATGCAACTTGTCGGCCAGCGGGTAAAATGTATTAAAGGCCAAACTTTCGATGGTTTTTTGTTGTTGTTGTTTATTTGCTTGTAGTTGTCGTTGTTGTTGTTTGTTTGTTTTTGTTTTTGTTTTGTTTATTGAAGTATTGCTGTTTCTTAATCTAAAGTAGCGGTTGCATGTGTTGAAGAAATGTTTTGTCGAAATCCAAATTCAAGATCCAAAAAAAAAAAGAAATATAATAATATGAATAATAATAGGACGAAAGGTTGGAGGTCCCCGTGTGCAAGTTGCGCACGTTAAAGATCCTTTTGGTGGTCTAAAATCGATAAGAGTAGGCTTTGGCCGCCACCTGGGCAAAATTCAAAATGTTTAATGTGTCCCGCGCGCTCATATGACCTTATGCAGTTGCGAGCGTCGTAAAACACTTACCAAAAAAAAAAGTCATTCAGACGTTTTGAATTTTGTTGTTGTTGTTGTTGTTGTTGTTGTTATGTGGTTTTTATTTTTTACATGATTTCAAAGTCTAGTTTTGCATTGCGAATACTGCCTAAAGTAGCAGGGTTGCTGAAACAAATCGCACAGAGGAGCTGGACTCAAATTACGCTTAAAGTTGCTGGTCGAACTGGATAAACACTCATCCAGTAGTGAAAAGTTAACTTTAAAAAAACCAATGATACAAATTAAAACAGATAAAAGTTAAAATGATAACAAATCAACGCATGTGTGTGTGCTTGTGCGCGCGTGCGCGCGCGCGCGCGTGTGTGTGTGTGTATGTGTGTGTGTGTATGTGTCTGTGTGTCTGTGTGTGCCTGTCTGTCTGTGTCTCTGTGTGTGTGCATCAGTGTGTATGAATATAATGTGAATAGACTCTGTCTTTTGCTAACCATTTCTTTATCTTTCTCTTTGTCTCTCTTCCTCCCCCCCCTCCCCTTCTCTCTGTCTTTGTCTGTCTGTCTGTCTGTCTGTCTGTCTGTCTGTCTGTCTGTCTGTCTGTCTGT
>NW_004797301.1:768423-769681 GCF_000002075.1 Aplysia californica
AACTGGGACAACAGCGGGACAGTAACAACAGCAACTGGGACAACAGCGGGACAGTAACAACAGCAACTGGGACAACAGCGGGACAGTAACAACAGCAACTGGGACAACAGCAGCATCTCCAGGGGTAGCAACAACAGTCATAGCGCTTCCGTGGGTGGTTGGTGGGTGCTCTGGTGTGGTTTGCTCCTTCTTTCCTATGAAACATCTATCGTCCTTATCTCCCCTCCTTCTTTTTTGTGTTTGTTACTCTCTTGTAACACCTCTAAGCTTCGGCACTTATATGACCTTATTGTGTTGCAAGTGCCGTAAAACTCTTACTAGAACTAAATAGCGCTTCCGTGACTGGGGTATGCCAGTAGTGCCGTTGTTGTTGTTGTTGCTGTTATCGATCCAGCAACAGCTGGGCTCTCGCCCTCTTGTCCAATGCCAAGTAGTGATAAGTGCAGGTTTGCTGCAGTTGCTGTAATGTTCTATAGAGTGTGTTGTCAATGTTAGGTTTGGGAGGGAGAAGTAAGTGTAGCTCTGATGTCATTTATAGGGCTGTAGAGTGGAAACCTGATGATCCACAGTCTCTTATGCCGGTAGTACTGTAAGACACAAACATACTCTTGCAGCATCAGCCATAGTCATCTACTGGTAACAGTATGGTTGTACGTTATTACGACAACTAGCTTTGGTCTCGGTCAAGTAGGTTATGAAGGTCGTTTTAAGGTCCTTTGTCTCAGTACATGTACCACGCAGAAATAGCCGGGGGTGGTTTGTGGGCGCTTTGATATGTTTTAAAATTGCTCCTTCTTTCTTATCAAACATCTATCGTCCTTTCTCCACCTTTTCTTTGTACTGTGTGCTTCTCTCCTGTAAACACTCATATGACTTTATGCAGTTGCGAGCGCCGTAAAACAACTTACTAGACTACTAAAACTCTCTTGTAACTCGTCTAATCATTGGCTCTTATTTTGTATTTCAAATGCTTTAAAACTCTTAATTCTACTATACGAAGAAATGCAGTTGAAATTGTCTAAAACGGTCACCCGTTCTCGATGAGAAAAGCGACCGTCTTAGATGTGACCTTCTTACGCAGTACCATTATATATAATTTGTTGTTGTTGGTTGTTTTCATCATCATCATCATCATCATCCAGTGCCAGATCTGCGACAGACATCGACGGTCATGGTTTTCCATTCATCCCTTTGATCGGATATTTATAATAACCTTGCAGCCACAGTAAAGAAAGAACCAGAACGCCCCCTCCCCCTC
>NW_004797301.1:770517-776466 GCF_000002075.1 Aplysia californica
CACACACACACACACACACACACACACACACACACTCTCTCTCTCTCTCTCTCTCTCTCTCTCTCAGATTTATACAAACTCGGGTGCGCGTGTTCGCGCTTCTTTTTCTTGGTTTATTCTGTGTCCTGCCCGACAGTTGTAGCTGCACATTCATAGTAGGCACTCTTCCAGGTTTGCATGTTTCCTTTTTTAAACCCCAAAAAAGTGGCCTAGTTTCATCACGTTGGGTTTGAATGCATGTGTATCATAATGTTGATCTTACCAAATGTAACGGAAAGTGTTCTGGATGAATTTTGGACGATGTTGGTGTCGATGATGTTGGAGATGTGAATGAATGCCTTACTGGTATTCCTCTGCTGTTTTACCTTCTATGTTTATATTTGCTGGATTCAGGCGATTAGGTGTGGGTTAGGGTTATCCTCGTAAAAAGGTTATGCCTAACAGAGTTCGGGCAAACCAAAGATACCCCTATTCCCACAGGCCCGTTCCCGCCCATAACCCTACCCATAACCCCGATCCTAACCCGAAACCTCTAACACTCACCCTAACTGTACCCTTACTCCTATCACTACACGTACCCCTACCCCCTATCCTTACCTTGAGCCCTAACCCTTACCCTTACCCTTACGCCTACCCCCTATCCTTTCCTCTAACCCTAGCCCTTACCCTTACCCCTACGCCTACACCCTATGCCTACACCCTATCCTTACCTCTAACCCTAACCTTTACCCCTACGCCTACCCCCTGTCCTTAACTCTAACCTTAACCCTTACCCCTACGCCTACCCCCTATCCTTACCTCTAACCCTAACCCTACCCATTACCCCTACGCCTACCCCCGCGCCTACCCCCTAACCCTAACCCTTACCCTTACCCTTACCCTTATGCCTACCCCATATCCTTACCTCTAACCCTAACCTTAACTCTAATCTTAACCCTCTAACCCTAATCTAACCCTGGCCTTGTTACCCGAAACCAGTAATAAGTGTAGAATATTTCGATCTAGAAGGTTGCCCTATAATGAATTAATGTACTCGCACTACGTACCTCTGGCAGAGGTCACCTTTTTGTGAACACGCGAGGGCAAAGGGCACGTTTATCAGCGGTGTTAATAGATTATAGATAACTGGTCTGTGTGCCAGTACATGACGATTACTCTATTATTATAACTCTTAGTATACGGCCGCGCCAGTTCAGCTGGTTGTTTACAATCGTAGCTAAAGTATACGAAACTTCAACAAATCCATCATATTATCTATAATCAAACTGCACGTGTGTTGCGAGGATCGTTCATTGTACTACTCGGTTTGGTGTTTATTTTATTCAAACAGATGAAATAGGAGCAAATGTTTTCAGTAAGTTTACAATTCTGTTACACAGGATGAGAAAACTGGTTGCGTGGAGAGACGGAATAGCATGTCCTGAACTAAGATTTAAGGCTTAAAAAAATAAAAAAAAGGATGTGGGAAATATCCTGAACCCGAGACACCCACAAGGGATGTAAAATTGCTTGCCGTCTGGCAACCTTAGAGGGCGACAAATGCTGTTGAAGTTAAAAGTTGAAGGTCAGTGTTACGCATGCGCTCTTCACGCGGCGACCACTCGCATGCGCGCTCAAGTGGCGCTGGTTTGGGGTTGAGTGTCCTCTTAAATATCACCCCAACCACGATAGCTTCAATTCACGGCTCTTGTTTCTGAATGAGACATGGATTATTCCCGGTGCACACAGCCAATCAGGTTCATTTGGCTGAGACGGGGCCAGTCTGATTTGCCTTCGTGGATAAGGACAACAGTTACCTTTTAGCACAATACACCGAATACGACTTAACTCGACCGTGGCCTTCAAAATGATATAAGTTTTGTTTTTCAAGGTCAGAAGTCGCATCTGTCGAATTGCGCCAAAATAGTAGCTTTTGGTCTATCATGAAGGGTTAAAAAAAAAAAAAAAGGCTGGCCCCGACTAAATCGGACGGATCAAATTGTTAGTGTGCACTGGGTGTCACCGGAATAGCTTCTGTTCACGGCTCTTCTTTCTGAAGCAGGCTTGCATTACACTGCACTCTGGCACTGGCACAGAGCCGCCGCACGGCAGAACAGAACATAAAAAGCACCGGAGCTCCGACCGTACGACTTGGCGGTTTTCCCACAAGCTTCTGGCATCGGGGAGTATCAAGAGATTGCTCTTTGACTGATATGTAAGTAATCCTGTGGGCGGTTTAACCCTTTCTGGTTAGTTTTAGTAATACGGAGTGCCCATTGGGGGATAGACAACCCGACCCGATCGCCAACCGATCTCCCTGCTCGTCTTCTGAAAACAAACGCGTTTGTTTTTGAGGCGACGAGTCGAGCGATCGGTTTGTGCCACGAAAGCCACTTTGCGCCCTCAATCCGGTTAACAAACCGAACCGAACAAAACAGATCGTGCCAAATAGACACAGGGTATAAGAGTTATACGGAACTTACAACACAATAATAACCTATGCGGTGATATGAATGCCGAGGATGACAGGCGTTACACGAAAGTAGGCTAGCAAACACAAAAGGAGGAGGAGAGATACGTTAGTTTTAGTAAGGTCTTACGGCCCTTGCCACTGCGTAGAGCCTGCTGCTGCTGAGCGGGGATATGCGCTATACAAATGCTATCTATTATTATTATTATTATTATTATTATTATCATTATTATTATTATTATTATTATCATTATTATTATTATTATTATTATTATTATTATCATTATTATTATTATTATTATTATTATTATTATCATCATCATCATCATCATTATTATTATTATTATTATTATTATTATTATTATTATTATTATTATTATTATTATAATGTCATATGAACGCCAAGAGGTGGATGTCAACAGAGAAGTCCAAACGGGGAATCAGGCTTTCTGTGCTCACCTCTCTAGCCTCAACAGCACAAAGTCTGCTTCGACTATCAAGGCACCTCGGAAACAGCAGTTCACAAGAGAGTGACAAACGTATATAAGAAGTAGGAGGAAAATGACGATAGCAGCAGTTCCCCCCTATGTTGTTTCGACACAGTATGAGCATGACATTGATAAATGAACCCATTTACAATTCAACTGTGCGTAAGAACATGTTAATATCACCCCCCCCCCCCCCCCACACACACACACCAACACTTTTTTTTGTGGGGGGGAATGGCCCAAAGACATTTCAGTTGGTAGCACTGCCCTGGTTGGGAGGAGAGATTAGGACGATAGAATATGCCTGATTAGAAAGAAGGAGCAAACCACTCCGGAGGGCCTGCCTACCACCGTGGTGTGGTTTAACTCCGTCTTTCCTATCAGGCATATATCGCCCTAATCTCTAGTCTTTCTTTTGTGTTTTTGTTATTCTCTTGTAATCCGCGGCGCTTATATGACCGTAAACTCTAAAGCTAATACCAAAACTAAACAGTCGTTCCTGATCTCACAGCCAAGTGTTTAAGCCAGTCGCCCACACAACAACAGCCACTTTCCATTTCCTCCCTTTCGTACTATCTACATAATTATAATTGCACCGTGTAAAGGTCACCTGTCTAAGGCGGTCACTTTTCTCTGCGACAGTGGACGGCCGTCTTAGACAATGTTGACTGCATTTACTTCCTTGTGTGTACCCAGTAAGGGTGGTTGGCTGGCGGGTGCCCCGGCGTGATTTACTTCTACTTTCCTATCAAACATCTGTCGTCTTAATCTCTCCTCCTTCTTTTCTTTGTTCACGCTACTCTCTAATAACCCGACTAATCTTCGGCACTGACATGACGTTTTTTGTTTGTATATATGAGTATGTATTTAAGCATGTTTGTGTTGTTACCGGCGTCTGTGGTGTGTTGCCTATGCGCTTCACCCTCGCACGTAGGAGACCCGAGTTCGATTACTGTGTGAGGAGTGGAGAGAATTTTTATCGAGTATCCCCTGTCCTTCTACTGGGACGTTGTTTCTCTACCAGCCCGTGTTGGCCCGGACAGGCAGGGTCGAAATCTGCCTCCAAAGTGATCTTATGTATATCGGTGGGTTGGGGGGGGGGGGGGGGGGTAAAAACCTGCCTTTATTTATTTATTTATTTATTTATGTATTTATTTATTTATTTATTTATTTATTTATTTATTTAGTAAGCTTTTTACGGCACTTGCAACACATTTAGGTGATATAAGTGACGAAGTTTATAAGTACTACAAGGGAGTCACAAACACAAAAAGAAGGAAGAGAGGTAAGAACTATAGACGTTTGATAAAAGGGAAAGAGCAATTTTTTAAAAACCACCCCAGAGCACCCACCAACCACTCATATTTAATTGTTTATTTATTTATTTAATTAATTAATTGATTAATTAATTAATTAATTTATCTTGTTTGTTTGTTTGTGTTTGTTTGTTTATTTATTTATCTATTTTATTGATTGTTGACTGTTCCATAGTCACGGGTTCTGTTTCTGTAACAAGTCAATGAATAAAGGGTTAAACCTAATCGGCGGTCGTCGGAAGTTTGCGCCGTTTTTTTCTGTTGGTATCGATTCGCTTTTAATATGTTTGATGAGAATCGAGCTGCTCGTTCTTATACCAAAGATAGTACATATTATATACATGTACTATCTTTGCTTATACTGAGCGTCTTCGTATCGAATAAGATCTTTTTTAGTGTGCGTTAGACATATTCTTCCGTTCCCCAAGTATCAGGACTGTTTGTTACTGTTTCGTTTTTCTGTTTCATTTTGTCACTAATGTCATAACAATTTATAAACGTAAAAGAGAAAAACAAATATTGTAATAGGAGACAGTTTTGGTACTTTTTGCTCCTCGCCAAGTAAATTGTTTGTGTCGTCATTGGGTCCAAGTGAACAAAATTTACTCATTCTTAATCAGTCAGACCCCGAAGGTGGGCGGTTGGCGGGTACTCTGGCATGGTTTGCTCCTTTTGCTATCAAACATCAATCGTCCTTATCTCCCCTCCCTCTTTTTTTGTAGTACTTGTTACTCTCTTGTAGCACGTCTAATCTTTTGCACTTATACGACCTTACCTTATTGTGTTGCAAGTGCCGTAAAACTCTTACTAAAAGTAAACACCTGGAAGGCTTGCAAAATACCATCATCATCGATACCATCAATAAAACACGGCACAAAATTCTTAGGACGATAGAATATGCCTGATTAGAAAGAAGGAGCAAACCACTCCGGAGGGCCTGCCTACCACCGTGGTGTGGTTTAACTCCGTCTTTCCTATCAGGCATATATCGCCCTAATCTCTAGTCTTTCTTTTGTGTTTTTGTTATTCTCTTGTAATCCGCGGCGCTTATATGACCGTAAACTCTAAAGCTAATACCAAAACTAAACAGTCGTTCCTGATCTCACAGCCAAGTGTTTAAGCCAGTCGCCCACACAACAACAGCCACTTTCCATTTCCTCCCTTTCGTACTATCTACATAATTATAATTGCACCGTGTAAAGGTCACCTGTCTAAGGCGGTCACTTTTCTCTGCGACAGTGGACGGCCGTCTTAGACAATGTTGACTGCATTTACTTCCTTGTGTGTACCCAGTAAGGGTGGTTGGCTGGCGGGTGCCCCGGCGTGATTTACTTCTACTTTCCTATCAAACATCTGTCGTCTTAATCTCTCCTCCTTCTTTTCTTTGTTCACGCTACTCTCTAATAACCCGACTAATCTTCGGCACTGACATGACGTTTTTTGTTTGTATATATGAGTATGTATTTAAGCATGTTTGTGTTGTTACCGGCGTCTGTGGTGTGTTGCCTATGCGCTTCACCCTCGCACGTAGGAGACCCGAGTTCGATTACTGTGTGAGGAGTGGAGAGAATTTTTATCGAGTATCCCCTGTCCTTCTACTGGGACGTTGTTTCTCTACCAGCCCGTGTTGGCCCGGACAGGCAGGGTCGAAATCTGCCTCCAAAGTGATCTTATGTATATCGGTGGGTTGGGGGGG
>NW_004797301.1:777059-778153 GCF_000002075.1 Aplysia californica
CCCCAAATCCCCACCCTCACCCCCACTCCCTTCTGTTGGCCACGGTTAGTTTTCATTAAATAAACCAAATGAAAATATAAATAATCAAACATGCCTGAATTTTAATTACATGTAGTTTATTGAATATTTATTTATTAGGGTTTTTTTGTTGGTTGGGATTTTGTTTGTTTATTGTGGTTGTTGGTTTGGGTTTGTTGTTTGTTTTTTTGGGGTTTTTTTTTGGGGGGGGGGTGTGTCAAATTCTGTTGAAATAGGTAGATGTTGTCCCTCCTCAAATGTTAATCGGGCCGTGTGCAGCTGTGTCACAGTACACCACAGCAAATAAGGATTTGACGAAATCTGTCCCTTGTGTGCGCCGGGTCTTAAATAATTAGGCCTAGCCGTTACCGTTAGCGCTGAGATGACGTCAGGCGTTTATCTGTGACGTCAGGCGTGACGGTTTGTCCTGGACAGCTGGCTGGGAGGTCATGGCAGGGGGTCATGGACCTGTGCTGTGTGCCTTCCTTCGTGTGGCGTGTCCAGCCTGCCTTTACGTACGCCCGTCATGTCGTGAATTTGTCGTGACTCATTTCACCCAAGCCAGGCCGGTTTCTTTTCTTTTTTTTTCAGAAGGGAAAGGGAGGGGGGAGGGAGAAAGAGGAGGATTATAGGTGATAGATCTAGTCCAGAGAGCTTGACCCTTTCCGCTGGGGGTTACGTAGTACTTTTTGTACCCCGTGCCGCAGGTATAATGTTGTCAAACTGTCGTGTCTTGCGAAGTTGGCCTGCAGCGTTTGTCGGTCAAGACTTGATAAGGCAAAGAAGGGGTTGTGGAGGCGGGAAAGGGGGGGGGGCGGTAGTAGGTGTTAAAAATCACCAAGCCTGCTCGTGTACGGTTTTGTTTAAGTATCTCGTAGACTTTTATGACAAGAAGAAAGAGAAAGAAAAAACAAGAACAAGATGAAAAGGAAGCCATCCATGTCTCTAAAAGTCTCCGTCTATATCCGGCCCAGGGGGTTCATTTGAGTGTCGTGGCTGACACAGGTGGGATTACTTTGGTGACCCAGTGACTCGTCGTGACCCTATTTCAGGGAAGTTAAGAGGGAAAGGGGGGG
>NW_004797301.1:779394-781070 GCF_000002075.1 Aplysia californica
AGAGAGAGAGAGAGAGAGAGAGAGAGCGAGGCGTTCCCAAATCGACCTCTCTTATCAACCCAGCCTGTGGTGATCAAACCCACGGGTCGGGTACACACACACACACACACACACACACATAGCCAACAACATAACAACAAACGCCAAACGCATCGGTTGAGCGCGGGCGCGCGGCTGCCTGGTCTACTTGGCCAACGACCCAGTCTTAGTTTTTCGCGCGTCATCGGCCAGTGGCTGTGTGTGGTGTGGTGTGGTCTGGTGTGGTGTATAGGCCACTGTGACTAAGTGAACTCCACCAGAACTGAACGGACCGCAGGCGAGGAAAGCCGATTACCGAATATATATATATATAATTGTGCTGGATTTCCGCTTCTTCTACTCGTCTTGACTGTGAGATCGCCCGGGAGTTAATTGATTAATAATGTATTTTTCATAATTTTATAATGAATTCGTATTGTTTTAGCGACTACTTGTTGTGGTTTGTGATGTTTACGCGTGAAAGTTCTGGTTGGATAACTTTGGCAGGTGGGTGGTTGGCGGGTGCCTTGGTGTGGGTTGTTTTGTTTTTTCCCTTTCTTTTCCATCAAAGATAATCTATGGTCCTAATTCTTATCTCTCGTTCTCCTTTTTCATTATTTGTTACTCTCTAATAACACATTAAAACCGGCCTTGTTGTTATGTTTAGTTTCATCATCATCATCATCATCATCATCACCGTAATAATAATAATAATAACAATAATAATAATAGTATTCATTATCATTTTTGTTTTTGTATTTTCATCATCAATATTATTATCATATCTAATTTATTTATTGTTTTTACAATTATAATATAATAATAACTACTACTACTACTACTACTACTACTACTACTACTACTACTACTACTACTACTACTACTACTACTACTACTACTACTACTACTACCTCACTAATACCCACCACTAAATGGTAGTCATTGTGTTGATATGATATGCTTCTGCTTGCTCAAACAAACAAACAAACAGACGAACGAACAAACAAACAAACAGGCAGACAAGCAACAGTGTTTCTCGTCGTTGTTCATTAAAAAAACAAACACTTGATGTTCAGCGTTGTGCCGCAAGGTGCGCCTGGTTCTGTACCTTTACGCACATACAGTTGAACCTGCTCTGAGGGTGGCTGGTTAGAGGGCGCCAGATTAGCAGGTCCTACTTCTTTACTTTTCTTCTGTTTCTGTCTGTCTGACCGTGTCTTACCTTTTCCCTGCACTAAATGACCGTTATTGTGTCGTTTTATGTGCTTCTATTTACTTAAACAAGCAAACAGAGCCTGCTCTAATGATCACCTGTCCAAAATAATCGCCTGTACGAATGACCACTCCCCCTCCCCCCAGTTCGTATTTTTTCTGCTTTAAGACATTGCCCAAGAGGACTAACTTTCTGAGATAACTACTTGTCTCCTCAGCAGTGAACGGTCGTCTTGGGCAGACAGATTGTCGTATTTTGATATAGCCCGACTTGCTCTAACGGCATAATTACCGACAATTACCTATACAAACGACCACTTACTTCCCATCCCCATCCCTCTCTGTGTTGTTTTTTTTTCAAGAGGGCCGCCTATCTAAGATGATTATTTTTCTCCTGGACAACAGGTGATCGTCATGGAGAGAGAGAGAGAGAGAGAGAGAGAGAG
>NW_004797301.1:783769-786211 GCF_000002075.1 Aplysia californica
GGGTATTGGAGGGCTGAGGGAGGAGGGATTGGCGCATGCGACAGATGAAGATGTAGATCTATATGCGAAGACTTGTGATAGATAATAGTCTGCGGGTGGTTGACGGGTGCTCTAGTGTGGTTTGCTCCTTCTTTCCTATATTCGAAGATCTAACGTCTTGATCTTCTCCTCCTTCTTTTTTGTGTGTTTGTTAGTCTCTTGTAGCGCCTCTAATCTTCGCTCTTATATGACCTTATTGTGTTGCAAGTGCCATGAACTTTTAGGAAACTTACGCAAAGTCTTTGTCATTACAAGAAAGAAATTAATGTTCTTTGACGCGTAAACTGTGTCGAAGTTTTGTGTCAGTCATACCGCAACAACAGCAGCAGCAGCTGCAACAACAACAACATCAACAACAACAACAACAACAACAACGACAACGAACAGAAAAAAAATACAATTTCTAAAAACTCTCAAAAGTAAAGAAAAACAACAAAACGAAGAAAAAGAAAAAAAACCCAACGACAAACGACAACTGCAACAGCTCTTATTATCGTGTTTTGCGTCACTCGTGGTCTAAAGTTCATTTTAAACAAGCTCTGCTGATGCTGTGATGTGTATGTAATCTGCCAATTTTCTTTTCTGAGAGGTCGTGGTGAGGTTTTAGGTTCGTGGTGTGACCCAAACATGTTATTGTGGGGCTTTCGTGGTCGAGAGGTTACGGTGTTCGCCTCTCATTCAATAGGTTCCGGATTCGAATCCGGATAGTGACGGAAAAAATTCTTCTCTAAAATGTTTGGTTCTCCCCCCCTTTTTTTTTTTTGGTACTGCTCTCTAACAATGTTTTGTCATATGCTTTCGTCTCCACTTTCTGTCCCCACTCCCTCAGCTCTTTTGCCCCCTCCTCTGGGCCCCTTACTCTTTCTGAAGCCTTCTAATTACTACTCCTTGGCTCCTTCTTACTGCTGTCTTTTAGCCTCACCCCTGATCTTACGGTAGGTAAGATCTAACGCCTAGCCTTTTCGGATAAGAGCGAAAAGTCTCGGATGCCCCGTGTGCAAGTTGGGCACGTTAAATATTCCTTATTGGTCCAAAATCGATAAGAGTAGGCTTCGACCGCGACCCAGACAAAATTCAAAATTCGTTCCTACCAAACTGAAAATGTGTTATGCATTCCGCGCCCTCAAACAAACAACAAATAAAAAAAAAAAAACCCAAAAAACAACATGTTATTGTTGTGCGTATCTTGAAGTTGTTGACGTGAGATTCTGGTCGGGTTTTCCCTGTATTCTGATTCTATATATACGGATTGTGCGATTTTCTGAGTGGCCAGTCGTGACTTGTATAATAATCAGTAGATGTCTGTGGTCGCAACGTCTAGAGGGAGAAGTCATACTGGTTTTGATACCGTTAATATTTCGATGTTCTCTTTCCCTCCCTTTGACCGGGTGTGTGGGTATGTTGTGTGTGTGTGTGTGTGTGTGTGTGTGTGTGTGTGTGTTAGAGAGAGAGAGAGAGAGACAGAAAGACAGAGAAAGAGAGAGAGAATGCACTTTAAAGCGCAAGAGCTCCCAAGGTCCTCCAATTTTCCGAGACCTTGCCCCGGCGTTCCCCAGCGATGACACGTCATTCCTTACCTTACAGTCACTAGTCACACTGGTGCGACCTGCCGCTGTGTCCTGCCGGTGACCCATTTGGTGATGGCACGACGCCACCTGCGCTGGTCAAGCCGAGATAACAAATAATATGTGAGGCAGCGTGGTGATATCAGGCGCTCGTCAGAATAATTATATTGAAGAAATTGGCCTTTATCCACCGGTTTGGCAATTTTTATCGAAAGTTTTTTTTTTGTTGGGCTCAACACCTTTCATGTCCATTAAGGACACATTTCTGTGTGGATTGTACAGAAAAAAAGTCAATCACTAGGCATAAACAATGTAAACTTTCTGTTTTCACGGTCTCTCAAGCTGAGGAAATTACCGAACTTTGGCAGTGGTTTTCTCGCTAATTTTAACTCAGAAACGTAGCGACCCTGATCTACTTCAATCGCAAATATTTCGAGTTCTATTCAATATAGATTTAGATGGATTTTTTTTCACCAAAAGCAGGGTAAATGGACAGGCTTTAAGATGATACCAATAACCCCATATGCTTAAAAATTGGCGAGCGCCTGATTCCACCACGTCGTGACACATATCATCTTTAAGGACTGTCGGTCAATACATGTACACTAGAAACTTGTGTGAGACGGCCAGCCATTGTCGAGGAGAAAAGTGGCCATCTTAGACAGGAGGCGAACGTCTTACACGTTGTCATTGTAATGTTTAAAAAAGACCGCATGGGAGGAAATGGGAAGTGGCCGTTTGTACAATATGTGGTTGTCTTATACAGGTGACCGTTAACGCAGATTGGACTGTATGTGCGTAAGTCTTCCTTCTTTTTATCTGTTTTTCTCCCCCCCCC
>NW_004797301.1:786311-789137 GCF_000002075.1 Aplysia californica
CCCCCACTTTATGTTTCAAGTTATTCAGCGGTATGGTAAAAGTTATGCCTGCTACTTGTTTAGTTTAGTTTAAGTAAGAGTCTTACGGCACTTGCAACCCAAGAAAGTCATATAATTACCGAAGATTAGAAGGGAAACAAGAAAGCAACATTCAAAAAAAAGGAGGAGGAGAGATAAGGATGGTAGATGTTTGATAAGAAAGAAGGAGCAAACCACACGAGAGCACCTACCAATCACCCACTGTTACGTGTTTCCAATCCGCAATGCACCCGGGGTTGGTTTTGTGTGCGGGAGGTTGGAGAGCACCACTAGGACTAGGAGGTCTTCCTTCTTTTCTTCCCTTCTGTTGTTTTGTTTTTTAATGTTTGTCTTTCTCCTTCGATGCACTGTATTGATCGTTACTGTGCCGACATGCTTCTCTTTTCTCACACTCAAACTAAGTTTCGTGTATACATGTTCTAATTATTGATACCTAATTTTCTAACAACTACCCAAGTCATAAAAATAACTTACGTAAGTACTGTTAAGAAGGGGGGGGGGGGGGTGTCTCTCAAAACGATAGAAAAATGACTTACGCTATTGTGTGATGACCGTAGCGATAAAGTTCCACGCTTCGGGGGGGAATTTCACAATTATTGTCCACAAGGGCGTGTGAAGTGGGTGGATTGTGGAATGTTTTAGTTTCGTAGGTCTGGCCTCTTATCACACCACACTGTGTTGAAACAGACGTGGCTTTAAATCCCATAGTATCACCCTATGCCGCGAGCTTATCTTCGAGGAAGTGTCAGAATCCCGTGAGGTCGTTTGTCCCGTAGCTGTGTTTGCAATAGTCATTTCTTCCAGGTCCACATGGAATGTCTCCGGAGAATCCTTCACTTCAGATGACTAAACCACATAACAGAAAGAAATGGCAAATGCCGAGAATTTGTTTTCCTAGATCCAAAGAACTCAACTTTGATGGATTATTGAGACAGAGAGAAGCCAGCGAGCTGTGTACTTTCACACATAGAAATGAAGATTTTTTATTATACTCAAAGTGAGGCAAAATTTTCTCTCACAGATTCGGTCTCCTTGGTCGTAGTAGAAGCCACAAGTCAACTTGATGTCCCAACAATACCTGATCTCAAAATCCCAAACTTACCAAAAACGTAAGGGAAAAAAATAATCTCAAAGACAGTATTCTATCTTGAACTTTTCGGGGAAGCGTTAAGTTGGCGCACCAAAAAAAAAAAATAATAAAAAAATATAAAAAAATAAAGCGCTACAAAGACACCCTGAAAATGTCTCTTCGGTTCTTCAACATTATCACTTGTCGTTATTCAGCCTTGCTCCTGATAGACCCAGTTGGAGAGAAGTTGGAAAGAAGTTCACGGTACACAGCAAATCATAATATTGTGGCTTGACGGTTTAGAAATGCTCAAGCCAAGAGAGAAACCAGCTTGCTATGTAATTCCACAGGTGGAAATGAAGCTTGACAAATGCTCAAAATGTGGCAGACTCTTCTCTACCAGAATGGGTCTCCTTGGCCATAGAAGAGGCCCAGAGTCAACTGAATCCGTATTTTCCCTATTTCGCTTTTAAAGACAAATGCTAGTCTGTCTGCAAGTGCTTTGGTCATCGCAAGGCATTGACGAACGAATTATTGTTGTTGTCATCGTCATCGTCGTCATCATCATCATCTTCTTCTTCTATTTGTCCATCATACTTTCTTTTCTCACTCTTACGTTGGACTGCCACCTCGAAATACAACAGCAACAGCAACAACAAAAACAACAACAACAACAGCAGCAAGTACAACGACTTCGAAAACAACAACAACAACAAAAATAATAACAACAACTATAACAATAGCATCATCGAAACCAACGCCAGCCTAAACACGATAACAAGGACAACACCACCACCACCACCACCATCACCACCACCACCAACAACAACAACAACAAAACAACAACAACAAAAACAACATTTTCTCTCTCTCTCTCTCTCTCTCTCTCTCTCTCTTTCCCTGCTACTGGCACACCTTCCCGTATTTTCTTTTAAAAAATCATGGAAGAAAAGAACGGAAATCGTTAAGGCTGCCCTTGTGTTTCTCTTTATTTCCATGTGGGATTGGGGGTGTGGGAGTGGGGAGAGTTACTTTGTCAGTTTATTAACCCTATCCGTACGCCCTGGAGTCATTTTGTACCCCCGGGGTTGTATTCTTCACATTTTAGAATACGTCTAGTAGGAAGATCTCTTTGAACCTTTCAGTATTTCTCAAAAAATAATTTTGACTCGACTTCTATGCAAAGCATACGGATCGGATTAACGAGTAAATTTCCTCTTTGGAAAGTGGTGGCACAAAGTTCCCCACGTCGTATGGATACGATAGTAAAACACGACGGACGGATAGGGTTAAAACATGCCATGTGCACGCCGCAGTTCGGCTCTCTGCTTCACTGACTCACCTGTGCGGGTGGTTGAAGGGCGCTATTGGTAGGTCCCACTTCTTTACCTTCCCATAGTTTGTTTCTGACTGTCCATTTGTCTTAACTGTTTTTTTTTCCCCAACACCGAATGACCCCTATTGTGTCGACGTGCTTCTCTTTACTCAAACAAACAAACATGACTTGCTTGCTGTAGAGATGACCTGCTCTAACGGCCACCTGTCCAAGATTATCACCACAGTAGAAACGACCATATTATTGTGTACTTTCTACCCCCCGTGCGCTTTTTTAACAGTCGAAATTGTCCAATATGGCTAATCATTATCGAAATAAGTAGTTGTCTTAACAGGTGGAGATTTTGAAAAGTGTAAAATCAGAGACAGAGAAATAGTGGGGG
>NW_004797301.1:790449-791826 GCF_000002075.1 Aplysia californica
AATTATGTGTAAAATTCTAGTTATACTTTAATTTTTTTGCCACTCTGAACAAGACCTAATTGTGTTGCAAATGCCTTAAGTAAAACTCTTACAAAGAGTAAAACTATTTTGATGACAGATCAGCACGGACCTACAGTCTACACACACACACACACACACACACACACACACACACACACACACACACACGCACGCACGCACGCACACACACACACCCTGGTCGTTGTGTGTGTTGGGTTTTGAAGGCTCTCAACCCTTTTGGCTCGGCTCTATCGGAGATGGGCGTTAAATTCGAAGGTCCATCTGTTAAAATAACCGCATAACGTTGATTAGAAGGGCATTAAATTCATTCCCTATTGGAGATATTATTTTTTTCGAGTGCTGGGAGTTGGCGGGTGCTCCGGTGTGGTTTGCTCCTTCTTTCCCATCGAACATCTATTGTCTTGATCTCTCCTCCTTCTTTTTTATATTTGTTACTCTCTTGTAACACCTCTAATCTTCTGGCGCTCATATGACCTTATGCAGTTGCTAGTCCTGTAAAACCTCTACTAAGACTAAAACGAGTGCTGGGATGTTGTATCTCACCCCTCCAAGCTTGGTCCTCCGGGTGGTTGAAGAGCATCGGTGTTAGGTCCTAACTACCTCTATTATTTCCCACTTTATAACAAATAGCATTATTTGCATAGCGCAAAAATTCCGACTCAACAGCAAGCTCTATCATGAGCTTTATTTTATCCTTTGTATTCTTCCCTACTTATTGTTTCTGTCTTTCTTGGTTTCGTATATCTGTCTTTTTGCCGGTAACAAGTGGCTGTTATTTGTCGATATAATTCGAGGGTGCCACTGGTAGGTCTTACTTTTTTACTTCCTCTCTGTTGTCTCTGTCTGTCTGGGGTTTTTTAATTTTATTTTTCCCAGCACCAAATTACCACTCTTGTGTCCATGTGCTTTTTTAAAACTCAGAAAAACAAAGCTGATGTAATTCTCTTTACCCAAACTCAGATAAACTCAATCACCTTAGCTGGCCGTATGTGTTTGAAAAGAACTAAAAAAACCCAAAAAACTATTGCGACGGGGGTATAAGTTAAAAAAACAAACAACGACGACAACAAAACAGCAGCAACAACAACAACAACAACTGCAACAACAATAACGACAACAACAACATTTTCCACCTTCCTAACGGGATGGTGGGCTATTAGTTGTTGACATGGGTGAATTCGCCAAAGTTTGCGGGTTCGCATCCGGGATTGTGGATGGCTTTTCCCCCCTCCTTTATCTATCTGGACTACTCCACCCACACCCACACTCAATTAGTGTCCAAATAGATGGGTCATTGTCCCATTCATGTGACGAATGGTGGGGGGGGGGGGGGGG
>NW_004797301.1:792194-794032 GCF_000002075.1 Aplysia californica
AAAAAAAAAGAAAGAAAAAAGAATAAAAAGGAGGAGGAGAGCAGATATGGACAACAAAGACGTTTGATTGAAGAGAAGGAACAGGCCGCTCTAGAGCACCCGCCAACCACCCACCAGCATGTCTTATGTCTGTGAGGCCTTGGAGGGACTATATATATAGTTACTCCAAGTGTGAGGCGGTGTTTACTTAGTGTTAAGTTTACCTCCTCCGGCGTGGCTCGTGAGTCGACGTCGGCCAGGCCGGGTTGTGGATTATCTTCTGACTTGTGTATCGCTCTCGCTATCAGATGTCGGATGGCTTTTCCTCAAAGTTTATTTTGGTCATCTCATTTGTTGTTGCTGCTGGGTGTGTTCTGAAACCAGGCGAAGGAATGTTTATTTATTTATTTATTTATTTATTTATTTATTTATTTATTTATTTATTTATTTATTAGCCGCTACTAAACTGAAAACCAAAGATCAGAAGCTTTATAAAGGGCTCTTCCCACTAAGTATGTAGTCTGTAGTGCGCCCTATAATACTGTATGCAGGGACTGTTTACTCGTACCAGATTGTGAACCCTATCTGCGCTAAGGACGAAAAGGTCGGGGTCGTTTGGAGGGTTTGGGGGTTTTTTTTCTCTCTTTTTTTCCCCTTATCCGGAACGCGGTTTTCTTTTTTCTTTTCTTTTTAAAGTGAGTCGCGTCGGGAGAAAAAGCGAAACACTTATCTCTGTTGGCGTGAATCCGAATTTCTGAAATTGTCGGACTTTGACCGAAGTGTGTGTATATGTCATATTAATTTTTAGCTTATACAATTATTTATAGTTTTATCTCTTTGTGCATGTCGTATAGCACCTAATATGGAAACAATTTTGGTATTTTTTCGTCTCTGGGATCTGAAAAATCCATTAATTAAAAAAAAAAAAAGTTTTAAATCGTACCCAGTTGGCACCTTTGTGTGCCGTCGATATTGTCCGAGACAGCCACCTGTTAGCGTGGTTATTTTAGAAATGTGGACGTCTTGGAAAGCATCATTATACAAGTAAAAAAGAAAAAACTCAAGGTGGGTTAGGGGGGGGGGGTGCGAAGTGATCGTTTGTACCTGTAATTGTCTTGGACAGATGGTGGTCGTTTGATTAGGTTCGACTGTATAACCTCGTTGGCTGTACCAGCAGATTGTCTTACCTTTCTCGTGACACAATTTCTCTCTGTGGTTGCATAATGCACGTTTGACCCGACACACAAACCAAAGGGAGGTCAAAGTTCGTGTGTGCGCGCAGTAGCATTGTGTTTTTGTCATCGCTCCAAGTTTTAGACTTCTCTCCGCTTTGAACCATGGTTGTCTTTCTTTTTCTTTTTCTTTCTTTCTTTCTGGTTTTTCTTTCTGTATAATAATGTATAACGTGTACAGATTATTTGTCCAGAAGAATTTGCTTCTACTTCTTCTTTCTTTCTCCCCTTTTCCTTTTCTTTCTTTCTTTCTTTCTTTCTTTCTTTCTTTCTTTCTTTCTTTCTTTCTTTCTTTCTTTCTCTTTCTTTCTTTCTTACTTTCTTTCTATCTTTCTTTCTTTGTGTGTACTTATATTTACTTTTATTTGTTGGGACTGTTGTTTTTTTATTGACGTAAAAGTGCATTTTGTGGGTTGATGTAGATCAGATCATAATATACATAAGTGCCGAAGATTAAAGGACATGTTAAGAGAGAGTAACCTATGAAGTAAGCCCTTTATTAGCCGTTCTGAATCTGCTACATCACAATAAGCCAACAGGCACGCACGCGCGCTCACACACGCGCTCACGCTCACACACGCGCTCACACACGCGCTCACACACGCGCTCACACACACACACACATAC
>NW_004797301.1:794132-795399 GCF_000002075.1 Aplysia californica
GATGGATGGATGGATGGATGGATGGATGGATGGATGGATGGATGGATGGATGGATAGATGGATGGATGGACGAATGAATGCACGGACCGACGGACGGAGGGAGTGAGAGTGGGAGGGAGACAAACATAAGGATGTCATGCTAAAAATAAGTAAACCTTGAGCCCATTAGTACGTAAAAGGGTGACAGTGAATAAGGAGACGGAATGAGGCCGAAGCTTGATTGACAGAGGGGGAAGTGGCAGAGAGGGATCATTAGAGGAGAGAAGAGAGGGGGAGGGAGAGAGAGAGAGAGAGAGTGATAATGATGATAATGATGATGTAGATATTATATTAGATTAGAGTCGAAATCGTCACTCTTAGACGGCTCCCATTGTTGAGGAGAAAATTGGTCGTTATAGGCAGATTGACGAACTACATAGTGGTACTGTAATGTTTAACCCCCCTCCCCCCAAAAAAAACACAAAAAACAACAACAAAAAAACAACAACATAAAACAACAAAAAACAAACAAACAAACAAAACGACAATGACTGCAGCAACAACAACAACAGCAACAACAAACAACCGCCCCCCCCAAAAAAAAAAAAACAGAAACAAAAAAAAAACCCACACAAAAAACCACAACAACAACAAACGAACAAAAAACAAAAACCGACCAGGGGGGCATGGGAGGTGACTACAAGCTAGTGTCTTTTACATATGGCCGTTAGAGAAAATTCGACTTTTTATATTGTATGCTAAGCCTGTTTTTGTGTGAATAATATGTGTACAAAATGTACAAAGTATCACGTCGTGCATTGTGCAATGAAAATTCTGGGCGTGTTACTTTAAAATCGTTTTAATTCTTGTAAAAAATAATTTTAGCCCCAAATTTACTCACTTACACATCTTAAATGGCTATATAAGTGCCCGAAGAGTAGATGTGTTACAAGAGAATAACAAACACACGCACACAAAAAGTAGGCGAGAGAGCCCCTAACGCCAGTTGCCATAAAATCGTTTTAGATATTCTTAAAAAGTTTTAGTAAGAGTTTTGCGACAATTGCCACTCAGTTATGGCCATATAGGTGCCCAAGATTAGATGTGTTGCAAGAGAGTAACAAACAAAAAGGAGGAGGCAAGAGAAATACGGACGATAGATGTTTGGTAGAGAAGAAGGAGCAAACCACTCCAGATCGAACACCCGCCTGCCTTGCTATCCACCCAAAATCGTTTTTAAATAGTGAGAAAACGCGCAATGTGCATAAGAATTGCAATTGTCGTTGTC
>NW_004797301.1:796540-797914 GCF_000002075.1 Aplysia californica
ATCGCCTGCGCTGCGGCCGCCAGATGTTGATGTGATAAACTTTACTTATCTCAATCTCTGTCGGGGTTGGTCTTGGGGAGTTTAGTACGTAGTGGGTGGAGGTGCTGAGAGTAGAGGTCGCGGTCAGAAGGTGGGTGGAAGAGAGGAAGGACGACATGAAGGAAAGAAGGAAGGAAGGAAGACACGAAGGGAGGCACCGCCTGCCCGCACGTGGCCCCCGTACTCCGTACGTCGTCAGTTGTGAAACGTCCGTCCGACGGGCTGGCTGGAATGTTCGGAATTCTCTATTACTACTCTACCCTCTACTCTTTTACTCTAGCCTACCCGTCGTCGGCGTATACTGTGTACGAGTGGAGTCTTACCACTGGAGCTGTGGTGCATTCGAATGTTCTGTATATTTTGATTCAACATTCATGATTTTTTTTTCTCCGCTTTTCAAGATTTTCGAAGCGTGGCAGAGCCTTTCGAATGTCTTGTGATTTTTACGGATTTCGTCACATTGTTCTATACTCGTCGTAAAATTAGAGCATCCTATTATAGCCTTGATAATTAAGGAAAATACAGAAATTATTTGTGCTTGATGATTATGAAACAGAGTGATAAGTGGAGCCAACTAGAGAATTTACCCTCGATTTTGCTAATGGGAAGTTTTATTATTTATTTTTATTTATTTTTATTTTTTAAAGAAAGAAAAAAAATCGGTACAGCTGCAAGGGTCGTGAAAGTCGTACCAAAACTAAACTGTATAAATCGCACACGATATTCAAACAGCACGAATAGTGACTTCACACTTTGATCTTTCGTCGAAGTTTTGTTTCCCCCAAATCGCACGTACAGTACTTCTAAGTCCTAGGTCCTAAGTCTAGCCCTGGGCACAGTTTGCTTTGTTTGTTGTGAATAGTTTCCAGGTGAGAATGAGTGAGTGTGCGTGCGCGTGAGTGTGTGTGCGCGCGTGAGTGCGTGGTGTTGTGACGCGCTGCTTCCATTTATAGCGCTTCATCAGACCGGCATCAGACGACGTGAGCAGTGGAGAATGTTTAGCGTTCTTTCTTCTGTGCCAAGACTGTAGTTTTTACTTTTACGGCACAACAGTCCACGTATGAAATTTATATATAATATATATATATATTTTTTTTTAAAATAAATTTTTTTTCTTCCAACTAAATGTATATAACACTCCTAATCATCGGCTCTAGTATGACCTATTTGTGTTGCAAGTGCTTCAAAATTCTCACCTATACTTAACAAAAAGGTTTATGTCTTATATTATTTGTTTGACGTGTTTGTTTTGTTTTTTGTTGTTGTTGTTGTTGTTGGTTTGTTGGTTTGTTTATTTATTTATTTACTTACTCATTTTTTTCTTTTGCGCCGGGG
>NW_004797301.1:798467-799890 GCF_000002075.1 Aplysia californica
AGAGAGAGAGAGAGAGAGAGAGACAGAGACAGAGACAGAGACAGAGAGACAGACAGACAGAGACAGAGACAGAGAGAGAGACACACAGAGAGAGAGAGAGAGAGAGAGAGAGAGGGGAGAGAAGGAGGGAGAGTAAAGGAGATAGCCTAATTAGTTCTAAAAGCATCCCTTCCTCCTCCCAGCATGTCACCAGATGAAAGTGATTTAGTTTAGTTTTAGTATGAGTTTCACGGCACTTTCAACACAATAAGGTCGTAATATGTCTTCGAGATTAGAGGTGTTACAATTGTTGTTGTTGTTGTTGTTGTTGTCGTTGTTTTTGTTGTTGTTTTTATCGGTCCAGCGACGGTGGGGGAGATTTTTTTTTTTTAATGCGAGGACGATAGATGTTTGATGGGAATGAAGAAGCAAATCACACCAGAGCATTCGCCAACCACCCTCATGAAAATGATTACAATTTTACGATGAAATAGAATGGCACAGTGTCTCCGGTACTTACCGCTGACAGATTTTGCAAAATGTGGTGTTCACTATGAATGGTGACGTAACAGCTTCGTGGATTTGTCTTTGTCAGCAGTATATGGGTGGATTTCTGCCTAGTAAATTTAAAACACCAGCCACTGGTTTTGTGTTAAATGTGTGGTCCTGTCGTGTGTGTTTGTGTTTGTGTTTGGGAAAAAAAAATATATATATATGTGTGTGTGTGTGTGTGTTTGGGTTTAGGTTTGTGTATTTGGGTGTATATTATGTCAGACAGACAGACAGAGATAAAGAGATACTCTGATAATGAGAGAAAAGGATAGAGGGATAGGAAGGTAGAAGGGGATAAGGAGAGAGAAATATAACGAGAGAGAGAAAGAGATTGGGAGAGGGAGAAAGAGATTGGGAGAGGGAGAAAGAGATTGGGAGAGAGAGAGAGAGAGAGAGAGAGAGAGAGAGAGAGAGAGAGAGAGAGAGATATGACGTGTCGTTTTCGCAACAGCTGGATGGATTTCGCCCAGCTAAGTATAATATGATATGGACATAATGTATCTGTATCATGATATTGTTCCTGTGATGGGCGTTTCATCATGGCTCACTTTATGGGACGTGCTTCAGGTGGTTGAGTTCGCTCTGATCGAATTTCCCTTACAGTTGTTACGTTGTTTCTTCGCCTGACGCAATGCAGTCTAGCGTTTTGTTGGTTTCTCTTTCTTTTAACCCATGCAGCGGAGTCTTACTATCCCCTTATCGTTATCGTTCTCTCTCTCTCTCTCTCTCTCTCTCTCTCTCTCTCTCTCTCTCTCTCTCTCTCTCTCTCTCTCTCTCTGCGTGTGTTTCTCTCTCTCCATCTCTATTTCCCTTTCAAATTATTTTCTCTCTCTTTCTCCCATCCCCCCCCCTACAGAGAGAAAGCTTGTGCATGCGTGTGCATGTGTGTCTG
>NW_004797301.1:800084-801321 GCF_000002075.1 Aplysia californica
GTGTGTGTGTGTGTGTGTCAGCCTGTAGTATTTACGTGTCAATGAGTCTAACGTGCCTGCCAGCTCATGTGTAATATTTAGGTTTGTCTGGGTTGTTGGTTTCTTTCTTCTCCTCCTTGGGCCTACGTGAACAACAAGAAGCTCTCTGAAAAAGAAATAAAAAAGGGAAATAAAAGTGATAAAAGAAGAAGAAAAAAACACGTCTCACATGATCTCAACCGTCTTCCCGTTTTGTACGAAGCCCCCCAAAAGAGAAAAAACTAAAACATGACGAGAACATTTTTAAAAAACATTTGCCTTGCGGTTCTCGTAACCGTCTTCCCGTTTCCTGTCCCTGTCCCTGGCTGGCTGTCTGGCTTCGTAATGCCCGGCCGATGCTGCAGCCAATCGGATTCATTTGACTTGAGCCAGGACCAGCTAGATTTTTCCTTCATGAACGGGGTAAAAAAAAAAAAAAATCCAAAAACTATCATTTTAGCACAGTACAACCAAACTCGGGTTTTCAAGGTCGGGATCAGTTGATGAATGCAAAAGCTGCCTGTTTGGCACAATATGACCGAATTCGGGTTTTCATGGTCGCGATCAGTTGAAATCAAAAACTGCCAATTTCTCTCAATGTGACCGAATTCGAGGTTTCAAGGTCGCGATCAGTTGAATGCAAAAGCTGACAATTTGGCACAGTGCGGGCGAATTTGGGTTTTTGAGGTTGCGAGTTAAATGCATAAGCTGCCAATTTGA
Source organism: Aplysia californica (assembly GCF_000002075.1). Lineage (NCBI taxonomy): Eukaryota > Metazoa > Mollusca > Gastropoda > Aplysiida > Aplysiidae > Aplysia > Aplysia californica. Next base: position 800,823 of record NW_004797301.1, read on the forward strand.
CACAATACGACAGATCTCAAGTTAAGTCGAATGCGACCTTCTAAATTGGACACGTTTGTTTTTCAAGGTCGCGAGTCGAATCGGTCGTAATGTGCCAAAGTGGTGGTAGCTTTTATCACCCCATGAAGGAAAAATCTAACTGGTCCAGACTCGGTGAAATGAATCCGATAGGTGTTGTGCGCCGGGTACAACGGCATAATCTGCACTGTGGTGTAGCAGCATGGCGCTTCGCTGCCGTGGGCAGGAGGAGACCCGAGTTCGATTCCGAGTGAGAGGAAAATAACGTGTATTTTATCAAGTACCTCCGTCTTTCTGTCGGGATGTTTTATTTATATCTCTCAGCCCGGGTTGACCCTGACAGCAGGGTTGGAAGTGCGCCTCCTGACTGAATGACCGGAATTGTGTCGATGAAGTAAAAACACCTGCTTTAAAAAAAGCTAAACCGAATAAAAAACTTGGTTTAAGATTAAGAAGCGCCGTGCGTATGTTGTTTCTCCCC
>NW_004797301.1:801421-804892 GCF_000002075.1 Aplysia californica
CCCCCCCCCCCCCCCCCCCTTTCTTTCTTTCCTGCAGCGACACGTCTTGTCAATATAGAGTGTATCCGAGATGTTTTTTGTTTTTGTTTTTGTTTTTGTCTTTGTCTTGTTTGCAGTTTTCGTTTGTCTGTGAATGTTAGCTCATAGAGAGGTCTGTGTGTGCCTTTGAGCTGTGACTGGCTGCATCGCCTGGAGGTGTGATGCTTGGGGGCATGTTCTGTCTGTCTGTCTGTCTGTCTGTTTGTTTGTCTGTCTGTCTGTCTGTCTGTCTGTCTGTCTGTCTGTCTGTCTGTCTGTTTGTTTGTTTGTTTGTTTGTTTGTCTGTCTGTCTACTTGTTTGTCTGTTTGTCTGTCTGTCTCTCCCCCCCTCTCTCTCTCTCTCACTCACACACACACACACACACACACACACACACACACACACACATGCGTGTTATTGAGAGCGTGTCTCGTGCGTGGTTGCTGTCGAATATAACAATATGATATCATGTCTACGTAGGGACTGGCGCTATTCCAACTTTTATCGTTGCGAAATGTTAAATAGTAAGTATATGTATTCTCCTGTCTTTCTGTCATAAGATAGAAATCTGCATAAATATACCATGGAAAACATTTCCGAAAGTGAATGTAATCAATGGTACGTAGGTGTGTTAACAGCGATAGATTCGCGTTGAATGCTCTTCGGGTAGATTACTTGATGTGTATTTGCTGCGACTCACTGTTCAGTTGTGTGGAAGAAAAATTACGCAGTGTTACGCTCGGTTTCCTATTTGCAATGTGTTTTTAAAAACTCTTACTTTATTTTAGGTAGAAAAGGATGTGAAAAACAGGATTTTTATTGACACTAGCTAGATGTGGCTGTTCATCTTGACTATCTACTTAAGTGGACAAGTGTTTTGATGTAGTTTGTGAACTCTGACTCGGAACTGATTTGTGCAAAAGGACAGTGTATTTATTCATCGATAGAGAGGATTTCTCTTTCACGAGTAACATAGACCTTTATGACTGTTGCCAGACCACGTTCAACTATGGCGTGTGTTATTTTGTGGCCTTAGCGCGTGATGTTTTGGAGACAATGATGTGTTGATAATTGTTGAAGTTCCGTGGAGTAAACCGTTCTACTGACACTAAGTGAGCTGTACTGCGCGTGAACTCACGATGGATGAGACGTGTTTTATGGACGACAAGGTGAACTCGAACCTGCCCCCAGCCCTCAACTCGTCTCTCTGCGGACCGGACGAGTGTGGCAACAGCATAGATTGCTGTTCTCAGCAACCACAGGGCTTGCCTCCTTCTTCTTCTCCTCCTCCTCTCGGGTCAAAGGTCAATCGTAATGACCTGAACTCACCACCGCCTTCTTCTTCTACTCTTCCTCCGACGTCTTCCCTGTCTTCTTCTTCTTTCTCCGCCCCCACCACGACGGACATGACCGCTAACAAGCCAGGATATTGCGGGAAGTGCGGAGGTCGGAGGTCAGAGTCACCCCCGGCTTTCATCTGTCCCTGGAGTAAGGCACGCTTCTGGCGACTCCCGCCCGGTGTTGACCAGTTGGCCACAGACAGACAGAACGAGGCGCCGCCGTCGTCAAAGACCCTCCTCCCACCACACGGCCGCCACCCCCCGTCAGAGTCCAACCAACTCCAGCAGCAGCACACAGCACAGTCTAGTCGAGCCTCGTCCCCCTCCTCCACCTCCACATCCAGAAGCGTCTCCCCGGACCCGAAGAAGCCTTCCTCGTCTGCTTCTCCTCCCTCCTCCCCCACCAGAACTCGAACGGTGGACCCCACCGCACATTCGACGGAGAAGGCTTTTTCGTCCACGTCCCCTGCTAAGACTTTGAGTACCCCCGCTGCCAAAGGGAGAAATGGCGCCCCGAAGACACAGCGGGAGAGATCCTTGGGGAGATCTGGAAAGACGTCCAGGGTGGTCGACTGCCTGTGTTCTCCAGACGCGTCCCCTCCGCTAGAACAGTCTGGCTCACGATCACCGGCCTATGCCAGGCGTGGACTCTCTGCGTCCTCATTGGCCACGGCTTCCAACGGGAACAGAACAAACGGGTTTTTCCCTCACTCTTCAACGGGCGAAGATTCCCCGTCAGTGGTCGTAACCCCACCGCCACGCTTTGTCTCGACGCCAGTGTCTTCATCGCCGTTTCGCCAACCATCGTCACTACCGCTTGTCCAGTCGTCTTTCGCCTCGGGTGAGATTTCCGTGTTCGATCGCAGCGAACGTGACGAACTGCGCTCTCCGTCTTTCATGGGGTTCGGACTTTCTGACCGAGCGTCGCCTTCACGACGAGGCGAGCGGCGTAACGACGCCGGTGATCTTGGTCGGTCAAGTTCTACGCCAAACCCTGGCGTCTCGTACCCGTCGCCGGGACTGCGTTCCGTGGATTCTTTCAGAGCAGACCTCTATCTGTTGGAGTGTTACAACGAACACGGGCAGCAGTGGTCGCGGCCGGCGGAGACCCGTGATCTGAGCTCTTCGCCGGCATCCACTTCTTTTCTCCCGAACAGTCCACCTAATCATCACCACGATCATCAAAATCCTCACCCTCATTCTGACCTTGATAAGACTGCCCCTACCTGTAGCCCTACATCCCAACCGTACCAACCAGTGGGAGACGACTTCTGGACCAATCACCACCAACAACAACGAAGCGCGTCTCAGATGAGCCGACACCACTCCCAAGGGAGACCAATCTTCACCGGGGACATCCACAGCCCGCGCTCCCACTCCGCCAGATGCTACTACTCCGAGACAGAAGACGCCGGCAGTGATGATGGCGAAGACCAGCTGGACGCCACGCTAGCGCAACAGCAGCGTCGACCACGAAGCAAATCCAATCGCGAGCAGAATCAGAAGAACAACCGACGCGGACGAGGGGCCATCAAACTACGGTACTCCCGCTTCGACACGGACTACTTCCCACCCTCTCTGGGAGCGAAAAGTCCTCGTGACGACAGCAGTTCCAGCCCTCTCGGACCGATCAGACCTCGCGACGGCCTCAGTGGCAAGCCACGACATGAACCCACCGCCTGGGACACGACGGAGGGGCGGATGGATGAGGACGAAGACGGAGACAACGACGACGAGCCGATGGATGATGATGATGATGATGCGGCATCGGCGGCGTTGTCAGCGCCCGGGTGTGCGTCAGGCGGCGGGGGAGCGGCGGAGCTGGAGGGCGTGCCGCCGGAGCTCCTGTGTGAGCTGCACGCGCTGGGACACGAGAACGAGGACCTGTCCGCGGATGTGGTCTACGCGCTGCACGCGCACAAGTTTGAGATCAAGGAGCTACTCGGGAAGTAAGTCGGCGGGTTTGGACCGGGATTTTAAAAAAAAATATTTTGTGGGATGTTGTTGTTTGTGATTGGTACACCACTCATATGGCTCTCTTCTTCCTCTCTCTCTCTCTCTCTCTCTCTCTCTCTCTCTCTCTCTCTCTCTCTCTCTCTCTCTCTCTCTCTA
>NW_004797301.1:804992-807801 GCF_000002075.1 Aplysia californica
TCCTTACTATTGTCATTTTCCTCTACTTCTTTTGTATGTTTGGCACTCTCTTGTGACCTGCTATTTTGGGATGCCTTGATAGCAGACCTTGTGCTATAACAATAATAATAATAATAATAATAATAAACATTTGTTTAGCACAAATTCCCGCTCAACAGCGAACTCTATGCGCTTTACAATCGATAGTATTACCCCAGCAGACCTGATAGCATTCTGAAACAATCTCTCAACATCCTGGTAAGCATACAGTATTGATGTTTTTCTCTTCACTCAAGCAAAAACAAAACGAAACAAAACAAAAGAACAAAATTAAACCCGTAATCTATCTCTCATACTTATCGATCGCGGGACTTGGGCAGTGTGACACAGTGACACCATCGAGGCTGTCCGTGCAGCTTTCTGCCTGTGTGGGTGGTGGGCGGGTGCTCTATCTGGTGTAGTTTGCTTGCTCATTCTTTGCTATCAAGCATCTATCGTCACTATCTCTCTTCCTTCTTTTGTTATCTCTAGTAACACCTCTAATCTTCTGCGCTTGATATGACCTATTTGTGTTGCAAATGCCGTGAAACCCTTACTAAAATTGTGCCTTCTTGGTATGTTACTGCTTGTCACACCTCTTATCTTCGACCCTTGTACGACCTTTTTGTGTTGCAAGTACCTACCGTATAACCCTTACAAAAACTATGCCTTGTTGTTGTGGTATTCTTATTTCTCTGTATGTTATCTCTTGTAACACCTGTACTCTTCGGCACTTGATACGACCTATTTGTGTTGCAAGGGTCGTAAAACTATTTCTAAAAAAACACACAAAAAAACGTTACTCCCTGTACAGTATCGGTGACTTTTGTCCTCCCCGTAAACACGTGACCTGACCCCTTCGCGCCGCACGTTTTGCTGTGTCGTTATCATGTGTGTTTGTGTGTGTGTGTGTGTGTGTGTGTGTGTGTGTGTGTGTGTGTGTGCTTCAAATGTGAGGGTCTGGCGTCATGTCGGGATGTAGGGGGGCTGTTGTTTTGATTGCGCCTCTGGCTGTGGTTGTCTTTGGCTGTACGTTCTTGTACTGGCGTTTGACTGCTTCTGTGTGTCTACTGGCGTCTGTGGTGCAGTGGTTAGTTAGGCTCTTCGCTGTTGCTGGCAGACGGTGGGTGTGAGTTCGATGTGGGTGGTTGGAGGACGCCACTGGTTGGTCTCACTACTTTTGTTTGTCTCGAGTGTTGCTGTTATTTTGTTGAGTATCTCTACGGGGTGCAAAACAAGAACATGTTTGTTTCTCTCTCTCTCTCTCTCTCTCTCTCTCTCTCTCTCTCTCTTTGTTTCTCTCTCTCTCTCTCTCCGTCTCTCTCTCTCTACTTCGTCCACCCCTCTCTATCTCTATCCCTCTATATCTCTCTCTCTCTCTTTCTCTCGCTCCCGCTCTTTCTCTCATTCCCTGTCCACAAACAACGCTCATCAGAGGAGGCTTCATCCCGGGGCCTCCAATTTTTAAATTATTTTTTTTGCAGAGGCCACTGCCAAGACTCCGTAAAAAATTCTCCTAAATCATCCTTTCTCATTGTGCTCGATTCCTTGTCTTGCCTCACTTCTCTCAGCTATCGCTCACCTTTAAACCCGAAAATAGTTCTATTGCAGTTGACTATTCACTCAGTGACTGAACAGTGTTGTTTGCATAGCTAGCCTAGCCATGTGGGCATCGGGGGAAACGAGCAAGTCCCCCCAGGGCGGTGCCACTGACTGAAGTGTCTTTAGGCCATTCCCAAGGGAGGGAGGGGGTGGCATTTCTTGTTCATACACAATAGAATTGTAAATGGGCTGATTCATCAATGTCACGCTCATCGCTGTGCCTGATTTACAACTGGGAACTGCTGCTTTTTCTTTCCTAATCCTTACTATTGTCATTTTCCCTCTACTTCTTGTGTATGTTTGTCACACTCTTGTGACTCGCTATTTCCGGGGTGCCTTGAAAGTCTAAACAGACTTTGTGCTGTTGAAGCTAGAGAGGTGAGCAGAGTAAGCCTGATTCCCTGTAAAGACTTCTCTGTTGACATCCACCCCTTGGCGCTCATATGACCTTATGCAGTTTGGAGTGCCGTAAAACCTCTACTAAATGAAAAAAAAAAAGATCTTCTGGCCGAGGAGTCCTTGTCCCTTTTGTTGGGATCAACGGAGAACACCTTCCCACAGACGGAACTTTGCAAAAATACTGTCAAAATCTCTACTTCCAGTCTTTGGGAGGAACACTGGAGCGAACAATTCAACAACAAACTCCACAAGAGTATGCCCAAATTGGGTCTCACGAAAACCTTCTAGTGGAGACGAAATTGTTCTTACTAGATTACGAATTGGACATGCCTCTATTAACACATGCATGTCTCCCTCTGGGAGCTGACAGACCTTTTTATAACGGATGCGATACTGATTTTGTCATTAGGCACATACTAATCGGGTGCCCAAACTTTTGAGAGGCCCGTAGGAAATATTTCAAATGTGTAGATTTGAAGAGTTTTATCACCGTCGTTGATCCCAGCAGAATTCCCCATTATACATGTGCATAATATGTCATTGACTTTTATTCTATGGTGCAAATAATTTGTTGTTTTATAAAATGTAAATTGCTGTTTTTAAAACTAAACATGATATATTTAAACCTAACCGTAAAGGAAAACCAAAACGTGTAGTGATCGATCTGTCGTGAATAATGAATACAACCTGTGTTTCGCGCGCCCATAATAATGACCTTACGTAGTTGCGAGCGCCGTAAAACTCACTAAATGAAACATTTAAATCTCTCTCTCTCTCTCTCTCTCTCTCT
>NW_004797301.1:807901-812169 GCF_000002075.1 Aplysia californica
GTGTGTGTGTGTGTGTGTAGGGGGCAGAGTGCACGGTGTAGTAATGATAATAGATAGCATTTGTATAGCACAAATCCACGCTCAACAGCAAGCTCTATGCGCTTCACAATCTGTACTATTACCCCAGCAGACCTGAGAACGTTCTGAAACAACCTCAACTTCCTGGGAAGTATACAATGCAAGCAGCCATTTATAGGCGCTAAAACACTAATATATTGACAAGATCTTTCGCTGTCTATGGCCGGGTACCCATTCCCACCTGGGTGAAGTGAGGAAAATTCGTGTAAAGTGTCTTTCCCAAGGACACAATGTCGGGCCCGCGGATCGAACCCCAGAACCCGTTGTAGTATAATCTCCACGTGTCGTGTTGCGTAACGTCACTTGCCTGGCCCGCTATCTCTAGGCTTGTAGGTCAACAGGGCCCAGCGGAAATACATTTACTATTGTGTCATCGTGGGCGAATCAGACTTTCGTCGAAGTGATTCAGTCGAAGAAACTGACTTTTTTCCGTCAGTAGAGCAATTTTAAAGAAATTAATCAATGAATATTTGGGGGGGGGGGGTTCCTTTTGATTCAACACCTTTTATTTCCACTTCAAAACATATTTCTGTGAGCATTTTACTGAAACACGTCAGTCAAATATATACAACTACAACAGAATTGTAAATTTGCCGTTTCCAATGACACTCAAGTTTTGGAACTTACCAAAGTTTGGCAGCTATTTTCTCAGTAATTTTACCTGTGAAACCAGATGACCCCCACCCCATTCAATGGCTAATATCTCTACTTCTTTTCAATCCAAGATGCGTGATAGGTATTTTATGTTTCACCAAAAGCGAGACAAATAAACAAGTTTGAAGTAAGTAGATTCTAATAACTCCATTGATATGCCCAGAAATTGACGATCGCCTGGTTTCACGTTGTCGTGACACATACTGTTGTAGTGGTGGCTGATTACATCACTTCACTTCACATCGCTACTAGTCAGTTCACATCCGTTGATGTTACGTAGTGGCTGTCTCACCGTGTCTTATCTGTTCCTCCTGCTACATACTAGGATAGTTCCCCTCCTGGGTGGTTTTTGTCGTGCCTGTGGCAAGTTATTGAACTTGGTGTGGCATAGTGTGAATTTTTACCCCGCTTTAAACACTGTAAGGTAAGGCCATGTAGGAGTCGGAACTTCCGAATTTGTAGCCCCCCCCTCCCCCTTTCCAATCTCCGATATGACTGAACCGAGGATACCGAAACTAAAGCCAAACAACCCGTTTAAGATTGTCCCGTTGGTTTGGGATTTGAACTAGGGTCTTCCGCACCGGTTCTCGTTTGTGACAGTGACTGTGTTGTACATGCTTGTATGTCACGATGCATTCTAGTAATTAGTAATTATTTTCTCTTATGCGGCTGTGAGGGCCGTAAAACTCTTACTAAACTATGTTCTCTCAAAGCATTACCGGCATCATTCTGTAGTGTAGCAGTTTGGCGCTTCTTTGTCGCACGCAGAAGAATTTTGTGGGTGGTTGGCGGGTGCTCTGGTGTGGTTTGCTTCTTCTTTCCTATTAAACATCTGTCCTCCTCATCTCCCCTCCTTTTTTATGTATGTTACTCTCTTGTAACACACAATCTATTCTTCAGCAGTTATGCGACCTTATTGTGTTGCAAGTGCCGTAAAACTCGTACTAAAACTAAAAGCTGAAGAATTTGGTTCTCGTGTGAGGAGAATTTTAGTCTAAGTGTCTCCGATGTTCTGCTGTGATGTTGTTTAGATTCTGTTTCTGCCTCGGCTGAATCTGACAGGCAGGAATGAAGCCCGCCTTCTGAATGATGTAACTTGAGTTGATGGAAGTTGTAAAAACACTTGCATATTTAAAACAAAGAAAGTGAAACGAAATGTGTATAGTTGATGGTCGACGTGTTCTGTGGGTATGGTGATATTGTGAAATCGTGCTTGAGCTTTCTTCCCTTTTGAAAATATAAGTATGTGTTTTTACGTACCCATCGACACAATGTAGATAATTTAAATGGCGGGGCTACGATATAACCTTGCCTTTCAGGGCCAACCCGGGCTGAGAGGGATATACAACCATCCCTGCAAGAAGACCGAGATACTCGATAAAACTTTTCTCCATTCGGGAATCGAACATGGGTCCCCAGGGTGCGACGGCGAGGCGCCTAATCGCTCCACCAAAGACACGGGTCATGAGCTTTCAGTCTGAAGGGATTCAAGACTCGCTCGAAAGACTCAGATTTTTTTTAAAGGTTTGTTTTTTGCGTTGTTTTGGTTCGCTTTGTCGAAAACCATTATGTGTCAGATCACTGTGTACCTCCCTCACAGACTTGACTTGAAATGCGCATTGATTTTTTGTTTGTTTGTTTGTTTGGGGGGTTGTTGTTGTTTGGTCAGGTTTGGTGGGGGGGGGGGGGGGGTTCCGCTTTTGGCGTTGTTTTGCTTTGTTTCCATGGCAAAAAGTGACATCACCATTATCACTTTGTGCTCCCTCTTTCCTGTCACAACTATGTGTGTTCCTCTGTGTTGGTGGGTAGTTGGCGGGTGCTCTGGTGTGGTTTGCTTCTTCTTTCCTATGGAACATCTATCGTCCTTATCTCCCCTTCTTCTTTTTTATGTATGTTACTCTCTTGTACGACCTCTAATCTTCGGCACTTATATGACCTTATTGTGTTGCAAGTATCGTAAAACACTTACTAAAGCTAAGGTACCCCCCTCACGGACTTGAAAGAGGCATTGATTTTTGTGTGTGTTGGTTGTTGTTGTTGTTGTTGTTTTTAGGGGGGGGGCTGTTTTTTCGTTGGGTTTGATTTCTGAGGGGGTGGGGGTTCCGTTTTTAGCGTTGTTTTGCTTAGTTTCCATGTCAACAGCTGACATCATCATTATCACTTTGTGCTCCCCTTTCCTGTCAAAAACTACTAAGTGTGTCCCTCTCCGTGTTGTCTCGCCCCCACAGAGGAATCAGCAGCACTGTCCGGCGCGTCACGGAGAAGACCACCAGTATCGAGTACGCTGTGAAGATAATCGACATCTCTGGGGAGAAGGGCGAGGGCCTGCAGGTCGAGCAGACCAAGAAGGACACCTACAGGGAGATTCGAATACTGCGCATGTGCGGCGAACATCCCAATATCAGTGAGTGGTTGTTGTTGTTGGTGTTGTTGTTGTTGTTGTTGTTGTTGTTGCTGTTGCTGTTTATGTGTGTTGGTGTTTTGCTTATTTGTTTGTTTTTGTCTGTTTGTTTGGTGTTTTTGTTTGTATGTATTTTTTTTATGTTTTGTCTTCTTTTTTTGGAGGGGGGTTATAAATTGTTTAGTTTTTTGTGTTATTTTCTTTGTTGTTGTTGTTGTTGTGTTGTTGTTGTTGTTGTTTTTTTGGGGGGGGGGGTTGGGGGGGAGAGTTTATATCAATGAACAGAATTTTTAAAGAAAACTTAAAAACTAAAACAGACCAGGAAGGCAGAAGAGGAGGAACAGAAGAAGAAGATAATTGATAATATTGTTACCATTATTATTGGTTTTTGTTTTGCTGAATCGCCGCCTGTAGTGTAGGGTTTTAGGTGCTTCGCCGTGGCACACAGAGGACATCTCCTTTTTTTCTGCTAGGACCTTGCATCGTCTCCTTCTCAGCCCGGATTGGCACTTCACTAATTTTGAGAAATATTACGTCAAACATCTTGATTGTCACAATATGTCAAGCTTTTTTAATGTAATTCTTTGAATATCTTGATACCGACTCCGCATAATTTTACGATTTTGATAGAAGAGCAGACAGGACATTTGGTTTCTGACCCCAAAACGTAACTCAAAACGGCCAAAAATGAGCGACTTTCAGGCCAGGTCGACAGCGCCCGCCTCTTAAGTGATCTTAATCGTGTTGAAGTGAGTGTAAACCATGTACAATTACTTTTTGCTCTGAGAAAGGGGCTCTCGTGGCGTAGAGGTTAAGGTGTTGGCCTCTCATTCAAAAGTCCCGGGTTCGAATCCGGGTAGCGACCGAAAAATTGTCTTCTCTAAAGTTGTTTCCTTTCACCTCCTTTCCTGCTCTCTGGCAATGTTCTGTTGTCTGCTTTCATTTCCGCTTGCTGCCCCCACCCCCTCACCTCCTTTGCCCCCTCCTCTGGGCTCCTGACTCTTTCTGCAGCCTTTCTACTGCTACTCCTTGGCTCCTCCTTACTGCTGTCTTTCTGCCACGCCTCTGTTCTTCTGGTAGGAAAGATCTTCACCAAGCATTCTCGGACAAGGGCGAAAAATCTCGGAGGGCCCGT
>NW_004797301.1:814055-817101 GCF_000002075.1 Aplysia californica
TTCACGTTCACGACACGTGTTGTAAATGGATATTTTTTATTGTTTATGTAAATTTGAATTTGGCTGGAAACATTCCAGCCTTAAGGGTAATTGGTATGCTTTGTCATTATTATCGACGTGGAATCGACATAATATACATTGTAATATGATAAATCGACTGTGGTATATATTATATATTATGTGTGTGAGTGCGTATGTGTGTGTGTGTGTGTGTGTATGCGTGTTCGTGTGCGTGTTCGTGTGTGTGTGTGTGTGTGTGTGTGTGTGTGTGTGTGTGTGTGTGTGTGTGTGTGTGTGAGAGTGTTTGTTTATATATATACATACATACATACATACATGACGTGTATTTGCATATCTATCAATCGGACTGGTGAGCGTATCGCGACCTCCGTGTGCTTCGTCTCTGAGATAAGCAGCCGCCTCGTTGCTACTTTCGGGGGCGGTGGTCTCCTAGCGGCCTTCTGATTGGCTGGAATCGAGGTCGAAGGCTTGCGGGGTCGTGTTTACGTTTGGTGTGAGACGGGCCACATGTGTTGACCTATTTCTTGTATTTTTCGATTCTATCCTTTTTTCTTTCCTCTTGTTTTTACTTTCCTTCCTGTTCTCTTTTCTTTATGCTTCTTTTCTTTCTTCCCTCTATCTCTCTCTCTCTCTCTCTCTCTCTCTCTCTCTCTCTCTCTCTCTCTCTCTCTCTCTCTCTCTCTCTCTCTCTCTCTCTCTCTCTCTCTGTTCCCCCCTCCTCTTTCAATTTCTATCCATGTACAAGCCTGGCCCATCCAACCGCCCTTTTTCCTTTTTCCTTTTTTTTTTTTTTTTTGCCTCTCTTTCTCTCCCCTTTTGTTCCTTCTTCCCTATCACTCATATTTATCCTTCTAATCTTTCCTCTTTCTTTCCTTTGTATGTTACTCTCTAGTAAAACGACTAATCTTTAGCAACCACATGATTTGCTTATGTTACAAGTGCCGCAAAACTAAAACTGAAAGCTAAAATAAACGAACAGTTCAATTTTTTTTTTTCCTGACCCTTTTCGATGCTGCTTACCCTACTAGTAGGGCGATTGTGAACACATTTTAATTTAACCAGACATGTAGACATAGAAAAGATGAAAAGCTGTTGGCGTAAAGGTGTGGGCTTTCATAGATCTAAGAAAGACTAGGTCAGGCTGCTTCCAGGAAGTAGGCCAGTAGAAAACAGGATGCACTCTCCCGTAAAAAACACGGACGTTGTTTTGAACGAACCGGAAAATTACCCTTTTGTTTCAACCGGATTACATTGAGTCTACTTAATTTTTATCTGAGTTCCTGTTAATACATGTACTTCGTGGGGGTTTTATGCCACACACCCTGTCTCTGTCTCTCTCTGTCTTTCTCTCTCTGTCTTTCTCTCTCTCTCTCTCTTTTCTCTCTGTCTCTCTGTCTCTCTCTGTCTCTTCTCCCCCTCTCTCTCTCTGTCTCTTCCCCTCTCTCTCTCTCTCTCTCTCTCTCTCTCTCTCTCTCTGTCTCTCTCTCTCTCCCCCCCCTCTGTCTCTGTGTGTCTGTCTGTCTGTCTGTCTGTCTCTCTCTCTCTTTCCTCGCTCTCTCTCTCTCTCTCTCTCTCTCTCTCTCTCTCTCTCTCTCTCTCTCAGTTAAACGAAGCGTGGCCTTTGTTTTATCCTGATGTCTCTTTACTTCATACCACTGGGTCACTTGAGAGCACTGTTCTTTATGTCTATGTCTTGCATTTTTCCGTTGCATTAAATAACTCTGATTGTATCGAGGTGCTTACTTTTACCTCAGACAAACATATCACGGAAGACCCACCTCTCCTCCCGGCCCCACACAAAAAGAAGAAAAGCCAGCCTAATTATTAGAAAACGTTCTTTAAAATGTCAGAGATTTGTTATTTCCCTTCTGTTTCTCTCTCTAAAACGTTTATTTCATTCAACCGACATGTTTGTTTTCATTTATGATATATTTCCAACTTTTTTTTCTCCAAAGTATTCTTTCCATTATGTTTTGTTCGTTATTGATTTTGGTGGAGGTTGGTTTTTTATATATTTCCATTTGTTTTGCTTATTGTCAGAAAATAGTGTCTGCTTTGACCAGTTCTTTAGTTTAGTTTAGTAGGCTAGAGGTTTTACGGCGCTCGCAACTGCTTAAGGTCATATGAGTGCCAGAAGATTAGAGGTGTCACAAGAGAGTGAAAAACATAAAAAAGAAGAAGGGGAGATAAGGGCGATAGGTGTTTGATAGGAAAGAAGAAGCAAACCACACCAGAGCACCCGCCAACCATCCACTGACCTGTTCTGTCTTTTTGTTCTTCCCCACAGCTGCAAGAAAGGCGAGCTGTTTGACTACTTGACGTCGGTCGTGTCTCTGTCTGAGAAGAGAACGAGGTGAGTCTCTGTCTGTCTGTCTGTCTGTCTGTCTGTCTGTCTGTCTGTCTGTCTGTCTGTCTGTTTGTCTGCCTGCCTGCCTGTCTGTCTGTCTATGTGTCGGTCTATCTGTAGGCCTGTCTGTCTGTCAGTCTGCCAGGAGAGAGAATAGAGTAGAAAGAGAGAGGGGGGTGGGGGAGAGAGAGAGAGAGAGAGAGAGGACGGAGGGTAGCAGACAGACAGACAAAGATGTAGGGAGTTGATTGTCGGTGCCACTTAGAGGAGAATGGGAATGGGAGGGTGAAAGATAACCTATGGGTTTCGTTTTTAGGGGGTGGGATGGCTAAAGGGATGAAGTTGTGTAAAGAGATGTGGGTCTCTGAAACATCTTGATAGTCTGATACTATTCTTGGGTATGGATATATAGGATAAGCCCTAATCAATATTCAATTTGTCTTGAGTGGGAGGTGACCTTTGTCTGTCTGCTTGTCTGTCTGTCTGTTTGTCCGTCTGTCTTTCTGTCTTTCTGTCTGTCTGTTTGTCTGTCTGTCTGTCTGTCTGTGTGTCTGGCTGTCTTAATTTCTCTCTGTCTGTCTTTTCCCTCTTCCCCCCTTTGTCTTTCCCCTCCTTCCCCCCTCTCCCCCATCTCTTTCCCTCCCTCTTACCCTCTCTCTCTCTCTCTCTCTCTCTCTC
>NW_004797301.1:817201-895273 GCF_000002075.1 Aplysia californica
CTCTCTCTCTCTCTCTCTCTCTCTCTCTCTCTCTCTCTCTCTCTCTCTCTCCCTCTCTCTCTCCCTCCCTCTCTCTCTCTCCCTCCCTCTCCCCCCTCCCTCCTCCCCTTCTCTCTCGCTGTGTCTCTGAAAAGGGATGTCTAAGACCTGGAGTATCTTGCCTGCTTTGTGTGAGACTACTAGCACCAGCTGCAGCACATGTACTGCCTTCTGGCTTTCCAACTGATTGTAATCTTTTTCTTCCCTTGTTTTTTTTAATTTTCAGAATATTCAATATTCATGCTACAGCTTATAGAAGCTGTAGCCTTTCTACCCGATAAGGAGATTGTACATAGAGATCTTGCCATTCCAATTGATTGTAATCTTTTTCTTCCCTTGTTTTTTTTATTTTCAGAATATTCATGCGACAGCTTATAGAAGCAGTAGCCTTTCTACACGATAAGGACATTGTACATAGAGATCTTAAAGTGAGTAGAATGTTCTTGACGGATTCAGAGGTCCTGTGGGGGGCCTACCGTGTGACCGTGACCGTCATTCTTCATTCTTTCTTCTATTTGTTCCCTCCTTCATTTATCCTTCATTTTTAATATTGTTATACATGGGTGAGTGGAGAGTTCACCATTTGTTCTGATCATTTTGGCAAAAATAATGTAACGTGTTATGGTTTGATTCTGTGCAAGAACAGGGAGCTGTGATCTCAGTGTAGTTTGACAGATGCTCCAATATCGTAACTGAGCAGAAAGCATTTTCTTCTAATGCGTCTCTACATTATGAAACAAATTTTGCTTTGTATAGATGGATTTAATTTTATACGGCATAAGAGCACTTGCATCATGCCTTTGTTTACATTTCCTTCTTCCTTGTAGCTCCAACCCCTGTCCTTAATGCCTTAGGGAAAAAGACAATATATTGCTATATTACTAATTTTTTAACCTGATTTTACCTTTAAAAATTTGACCTCTGAGCACAGGAAGTGACTAGATTCTATATCCACTTTTCACTCCTTTGAGAAAAACAAGTTTGAAATTTTGACTGGATCTCTGTATTGAAATCTCTATAACGTATTGCCAAAAAAGAAACGTTAATATCTCAATACCGAATTAGATATTTACAGAGGTAAAAGAGTGGTTTAAAAATCTCACTTCCTATATCAATTTCTCCGTTTTGACCAAAAGTTGATAAAATCACTCTTTACTTTGGGCTCAGCCATTGATTTGCTGGTGGGTGGGCAGCCCTGTGAGTCATAGCGTCATACTGTAGTACAAATTTCCCCCCTAGTTAACTGGTAAACAGGATGCACCAACAGAAGGAAGTTTAATCCCATCTTGTGTGAGCCATCTCCTCTCTGGTGCTTGGCTTGTCAGTTCTAAAAATAGATACCAACATTTAAAAAGGATGGGTGGGGGATGGGGGATTCCTCTGTGACATTATGACAGGTGTGAATTTGTTTATATCACAAGGGAATGCTGACAGAAGGATAAGTAGAAGTCAAATGGTTTGGATTTTTTTTACTATGAAATTCTTGTTGAATGACATGATCACGCCATATGAATAGAATGTTAAGACCGTTTAAAAGTCAGTCCACTCCTTTCATCTATATTCTCTGATCTGACATCTAATATCCCTTTCTATTCGATCTAAAAATAGATGTTCAAATATGAAAAATTCCTTTTTGACAGTGATGCTATGCTGACAAAAGTGACATTTTTCACCAGTACGTGGTGAGGGAGATGGAAGGATGAATAGGAGAACAACGCAGAGAGAGAGAGAGAGAGAGAGGGGGGAAGGGGGAGTCTGATATTGTTGTTAGTTCTATGAATAGGACGTTGATTGGTCTGGCCACTCCTTGCGTGTCCTGAAATGGCACTGCACAGCGATGGTCTGCAACTTTTTGTAAAGGTGTTTTTGATTGATTGTTGTTCCTCTTTTTATTCTTTTCATCTACTAATTCTTTGTTGGGATCGATATGAGGGGCTGAAATGCAACACCCGCTGCATCCATTTCAGCACTTTTGAGAAAATCAGCTTTTTTTAAAATGCTGCTATGTGCACGGACATGCTGTAAAAGAAAAATTTTTTGGGTGGCTTTTATGAAGTATGTGTTGAGTTTTGACCAAAAACACTTTGTGCGTCTGATAACCGGTAACAATGTGCATTTATAAGCAAAAAAATCTAAATTTTTGTCCCAAAATATCGCTTTGCGAGTTTTGCATCTCACCCCCTCATATATAAGGTTGTCTTCTGTTGTAGGACACTGTATTGTTGATACAGATTGTAAAGTGCAAAGAGCTTTCTGTTGAATGGGAATTGGCGGAATACAAATTCTATTCGTTATTCTTGTTATTATCATTATTGTTCTTATCATCATTATCATCGTCGTCATCATCATCATTGTCATTGTTATTATTATGATAATGATTATCTATTATGATTATTTTTTAAGACTAGTATTATTATTACTATTATTATTATTATCATTATTATCATCTGTCCTCCCTCAGCCTGAGAACATTCTCCTAGATGACAATCTCAACATCAAAGTCTCCGACTTTGGCTTTGCCACCGTGGTGGAGGATGGAGAGGAACTTGTCGGTAAGGCTTTTGTCTGTCCTGGTGATGTGCTGGGTTATGTACTGGGTGATGTGCTGCGTGATGTGCTGCGTGATGTGCTGGGTGATGTGCTGCGTAATGTGCTGCGTGATGTGCTGGGTGATGTGCTGGGTGATGTGCTGCGTGAAGAGCTGGATGATGTGCTGGGTGATGTGCTGAAGCCTGCGGAAAGCGAAGACAACTCTCTGCCTTAAAATTACAAAGTTTTATCTGACATTTTTGGCCGTTTTTAGTTGCTAACTTTATGGGATCAGAAACCAAATGTTCTATCTGCTCTATTAGAATCGTAAGATTATTCAGAGTCGTTATGAAGATATTCAAGGAGTGGCGTTTGTTGAAAAAGCCAGACATGTTGTGAAACTCAACATTTTTAAGGTCCAGTTTCTTAAAACTAGATGCTGAGCTGATTGAACTTTGTAATTCTATGATAGCGAACAGCTATGGTTGTCAGGCTTAAACTTAAACCTTATTTAAGTATAAGTCAGGTCCTCGGTTTTGTTCTTATTCTTAGTAATAGATAATAATAATAATAATAATTATTATTATTATTATTATTATAATTCTAATTATAATAATAAAAAATAATTAGTAATAATAAAGAATTAAAATTATAGTAAAGGCCCACTCCCTAGTGGCTTTTGGTGCTTCATAATAAAATAAGATATAAATCGTTTCATGCATACTGGCCCATGACAACTTCCTCGCGCCCCCCCCCCCCCTTCCCCCTCCTTAACCATTATTGTGCTGATATACTTCTCTGTATGCGAACAAAGAAATGACCAAATGACAGTCAATGTGCTTTAAAAAAAATTCAAATAAAGAAATGACCGCTTTTGAGTTGATGTACTTCTCTTTGCTTAAACAAACAATTGACCTTTATTGTGAAGATACGCTTTTCTTTTTTGTGAACAAACAAATAAATAAATAGCCATTATCATGTCAATATGCTTTACTTTATTTGAACAAACTTAGAATAAATTATGGTCATAATTGGTGGGAAGTTGCCTGTTGCTTTTTTGTGGTTTACTCCTTTCTTATTAAAAAATCTACCGTCCTTATCTCCCCTCCTTTTTTTTACATGCTATGCCCAAGGAATATCTCTAATCTTTGAAACGTATGTGCTCTAATTGTGTTGTAAGCACTGTAAAACTCGTACTAAAGCTAAAAGATTACGATTGTGTCCATATGCTTTTCTTTATTCTAACAAACGTAAGCACAAATTCCAATCATGATAATTGTGTCAATGTGCCTCACTGTATTTGAACAAACATGTGAATGAATGGGCATAATTATGTCAATGTGCTTTACTTTATTCAACAAGCATATATGAACAAATAAATGATCAGGAGTGTGTCAATGTGCTTTTCTTTATTTGAGCAAGTATATTAACAAATGATCCGGATTGTGCCAAGCAATGTGCTTTACTTCATTCAAACAAGCAATATGAGCAAATGATCTAAATTGTGTCAATTTACTTCATTCAAACAAGCATATGAACAAATGATCAGAATTGTGCCAATTTACTTCATTCAAACAAGCAATATGAGCAAATGGTCTAAATTGTGTCAATTTACTTCATTCAAACAAGCATATGAACAAATGATCAGAATTGTGCCAATTTACTTCATTCAAACAAGCAATATGAACAAATGATCTAAATTGTGTCAATTTACTTCATTCAAACAAGCATATGAATAAATGATGTGGATTGTGTCAATGTGCTTCTCTGTACTCAAACAAGCGTATGAACAAATGATCAGGATTGTGCCAAGCAATGTGCTTTACTTCATTCAAACAAGCATATGAACAAATGATCAGGATTGTGTCAATGTGTTTCTCTCTGCTCAAACAAGCATATGAATAAATGGTCAGGATTGTGTCAATGTGTTTCTCTCTGCTCAAACAAGCATATGAATAAATGATCAGGATTGTGTCAATGTGCTTCTCTGTGCTCAAACAAATGCGTGGTCTTCCCCAGAGTTGTGTGGGACACCAGGCTACCTGGCCCCGGAAGTGCTCGCTCACTCCATGTACGAAAACGTCTCCGGTTACGGCAAAGAAGTCGACATGTAAGTCTGCTCTGCTCATCGTATTTATTCCTGTCCTCATCGTCATCATTATCATTTCCCTCTTTCTCTATGGGATTGGGTAAAGGCCGCAAAGAAGAGCTCTTCATCTGTCTCTGTTCTAGGAGATCTTCTCCACCTCCAGTCAATTGTGCTCCTGTTAGCCCAAGATTTGCCTCTAGATCTGGCTTCCAGGTGGATCTCGGCCTTCCTCTCTTTCTCTTCCCCTGGTGGTTCCATCTAAGACTTTTGTCTTGTCACATTGTGGGCTGGCTTTCTGACTGTGTGCCTCCTTGTCTCTCATTCCTTCAATTCCATCCAAGATGGAAGTACACAGCATGTGCACTCATATATATTTGCACACTCACACAAACGTATACACTTTTACACACACACACTCTCTGTCTCTCTCTCTCTCTCTGTCTCTCTCTCTCTCTCTCTCTCTCTCTCTCTCTCTCTCTCTCTCTCTCTCTTTATTCAACTAGAATATTAACAAATTTCATCATCACATCTCGTTTTTCTTTTCTTTTTTTTTCTTTAAGCATAACAACTTGTATCCTGCTGGCTCATTTTTACATAACTTACAAATATCGGAACTAAAAGTGAGACACAGGACCCGCCCCAAAAAAGAAAGAATATTAACAAATAACATCTTCAATGATCTACACCATTTGTGCAGGAACCATGCCGACGGGATGTAATAACTCCACACTGCCGTTGATTAAAGCCCTTGAGATTTCTTGTGTCGAGACTTCACACTGCATCCTGTAGTATATAGATTTATGTGTGCTGATTTGGCTACTTACTTACTGAGTTTTTGGTTTTTTTGTTTTTTGTCTTTGTTCTACAGGTGGGCCTGTGGAGTGATCATGTATACGCTGTAAGTACACCACTGAAACCTTGGGTCGAGATAGATCAGTTTTATTTTTCTTGAACTTCAAATGTATTTTTTAAAAATTGAGAAAAATTTAGCTGTTGGAGGAGGGGGTTTCTAAAGGGTTTTCAATTGGTATATGTTTGTAAGTGTTTCATTATCTACCTGTTCATGTTTCTGTCTTGAGGAGTTTTCTTGTATCCTTTTTTGTTTTGGTTCACTAAAAAAAATAGTTATTTACCTTTATGATACATCGTACTCAAAGGTCTTTTACTTCTTGAGATAAGCCTCAAATTGTTGGCAAAAGTAAACTATAAGCCTTATTATCTTTAATTCTGCATGGCAAAATTTAGCCTAAGAAAGGATGGGGGTGGGGGGGGTAGATTGAAGGGTGTTACTGGAAGGTCCTATTTCTTTAATTTCCCCTCTGCTGTTCTCCCCTCTACTGTTTTTGTCTGTGTGTCTTGTTTTTTCTTACCACTAGTAAATAGATGTTTCTGTGTCAATGTGCTTCTTTTTTCTCAAGAAAACGGAAGTTTAAGGGTCTTTGAAAAAGGCTTTGCAGTCTGGTGAAGGAGTTTCTTAGGGTTTATAATGTTGGCTTTTTTTTAGTTCATTTATTTTATTTTAAAAACTTAATCATGTTATATACAGACAGAACATTTTATTTTCATTAGGCAAGTTTTGAACAGTTGTCAAAAGTAAACAGTGAACCAGATTTCACTTTTTTTTTCAATTATGTTATACGAGGAAATCAGTTGTTAATCCATTTTTGATATGTGGTGTTCGTGTTGATACAAAAACAAGGCTTTTACTCTAAGAACGACGACTCATCGTATTGTATTTGACACACGCCGTCCCCAGGTTATGTGGAGCCCCTCCATTCTGGAACCGGCGCCAGATGATGATGCTCCGCGCCATCATGAACGCCGACTACACGTTCAACAGTCCAGAATGGGACGACATCTCGGACCCACCTAAAAACTTGGTGAGAAGAAGCTCTTGATTAGTCTGTTTTTTAAGCGGTCGTTTCATGTATGTGTGTGCTTTAATGTGGTCTGCCCCTCCTTTTATTTTTATTTTTCAGTGTTCCTGTTGTTGTTCATATATCTGTGGTGAAATATGAAGATTGTTGTCATAACTCATATCATAATGTGCTTTGTGGGTGGTTGAAAGGTGCTGTAGTGCGGTTTGCTCCTTCTTTCCTATCAATTCTTATCAATTATATATCGTCCTCATAATTCCCTCCTTTTTTATGCTTATTACTCTCTTGTCACACCTCTAATCTTCAGCACTTAAATGACCTTATTGTGTTGCAAGTGCCATAAAACTGTTACTAAAATTACTGTGTGCTGTGATTTAACACATGTTTTGGAAGAGTTATGGCAGTTCTCTCTCTTCACTGTACATGCATCCCCTCCTCCCACTCTTGCGGGTGGTTGGAGGGCGCTTGGTCTGTTTGGGCAAAGAGCGGGATGCCGAACAGCAGTTTAATGATATCTTTACAGATAGTTTTAGTGGACTCTGCCCCTTGGTTTTTTTTCTTATTTTAAGGGTTCTACCATCCAAACCAGACATAGTGCGATCTTTATAAATTCTATATAAGATGTAAATCAGTGGTACAAAACAGTCTATATAGATGCTGAGAGTTCTTTTACTGTGCAAATAAGTAGTGCTGTCTTGAGGTGGATTTCTTCCAATATCACATGGATAAGATTTTTTTGTTTTCTTTTTGTTGTGCAGATCCAGAAGTTGCTAGTTGTGAATCCAGAGAAGCGTCTGACAGCCCACGAGGCGTTGGCACATCCGTTCTTCCAGAGCCAGGTGAGTGTCGTCAGCGTCATTAGCACACGTCATTGGCACACGTCATTGGCTCTCGTCATTGACACACGTCATTGGCACACGTCATTGGCACCGTTAACTCATTGACCCTGGAATCGATTGCCACTGTTGGACAGAATGGGTTTTTTGGGGGGGGTTTTACAACTCGACTGAAGCTCTACTACTTTTGCAACATGTACTTCCAACTCAAGACAAAGAACGGACTTAGACATAAAGACAAAGAAGAGAAGCTTCCCTTAGAGAAGTTTTGTGCAAAGTTTCATTTGCATACAGTGCAAGCAGCACAGTAGGCTAATAATAACAATAACGATACTAATAAACAGAATTTGCTTACCACATATCCCCACTTAACGGCAAGCTCTTTACACTTTTCAATCAATATCATTTACCCCAGCAGATCTTAGAAAATTCTGAAAAATTCTCAGCTTCCCAGGAAGTATATGATGCAAGCAGCTGATTAATTAACCCTTCCAGCCCCATGCGCGTACATTTTCAGTAGCACATAATGTACCTCCCACCATCCCCAGAGTAAATATTCTCAGCCACGCTCGATCTGCCATGGAGCGTATATTTTCTGTTTTGGGGGTACCGAATTTGTGCTTTTTTCAAAATAGCAGCGAACCTAATTAAACTCTTAATTTTCATAAATCTTTTGTTCATTTACCTTTAAACATTATTATATGTTATTATCTTAACCTCATAACGAAGAAACTATATAACATTTTAGAATGCATGTCTCTTTTTCTGAAATTCTACTGTATTGGCTCGGGCTAGGGTATGTTGTGGGTGGTTGGCGGGTGCTCTGGTGTGGTTTGCTCCTTCTTTCCTCTTAAACATCTATCGTCCTTATCTCTCCTCCTTCTTTTTTACGTTTGTTGTTACTCTCTTGTAACACCTCTAATCTTCGGCACTTATATGACCTTATTGTGTTGCAAGTGCCGTAAAACTCTTTACTAAACTAAACTAGGGTATGTTGCCAGCTGTATTTACCTGGGACTGAGATTAGGGAGTGCAGAAAAATGGCCGGGGTTGGAAGGGATAAGGGCTCAAACACCAACAAAGTGCTACAAGTCAGCTCAACTCCACTCGTCTTCTCCACCATGTGTAGGAAGCTCAGGACTACGATAAGTACATCCGGTCAGTGCGTCGGATGACCTTGAGGGTGCAGCAGGCTATTCCGCTCCTGCCTCTGGTATCTCTAATTCCACAAACGCCCCACCCACCCCTCCTCTCCCCTCCCCTCCCCCCTCCTCTCCCCTCTCCCCTCCCCTCTCCCCTCCCCTATTGTGTTTGGCAGTTGTGTTCTGAATTTTATTGGCGTCAATTTTATTTACTTTTGTTGCCTGTTTTTGGGCATATATATGTCAGCGTGTTAGTATTACCAAAGATAGTACAAGACAAGATGGGCCACTTCTCTCTTTGAGCCAATTAAAAAAGTGTCCTCAAAATTTGGTGGCGCCCTCTTCACAAAAGCGCACTCTTTGCGAACAGAGTTACCCTACTTGAGTTTTAAAAAATCAAAGTGAAACTAGCAAGTTTTGGGATAAATTTAGGAAGAACGCTTTTTAAAAATGGTTACGCTGACAAAAAAACTCTTCCGGAGGAAAAGGAGATGGTTTTCTTCGTTTAATTTGACTTTAGAATGAAGGGCGAGAGGATATTAAAATTAAAAAACCCCTAAAACTCCGCACTGAACGTACCCGAACTGCTGATGAACTTGCAGTCGATCTGCGCACGCAAGGAGGTGCTATTCCTATTCTTCTTCTGGAAAAACGAAAGAGAGCTTCAAAACAGACTGCAGCGCCATCTGAAGCAAAGAGCATACTTCCTGCGGACACTTTTTAGGCTGAGTGGCCCATCTTGTCTTGTACTATCTTTGGTATTACTTTTGAGCAGTTCCATCTGTTTAACTAGGTTTTTGTAGGTCCATTATCCTGAGTACATGTATAGTTATAGATTAGTAGATGTATGTACTAATTCCATGTACTAAATTAGTAGTAAGTATTGCAAGTTTGATGGGTGGGGGGATAGGGGGGCACTCCAGTCTTATATTATGCTCCTCATATTTCCTTAAGACATATATCAGAGGGGGGGGGGGGGGGGGTTGTGTCTTTGACTCTGCTAAGAAGGAAGTTCATTTGGCCGCTTTCTTTGTTTATTTCCTCCTCTTTATGGGGGTCCGTTTTGCTGGCCAAATGTTTCATTGTTAAGTTATTTGTTAGGTCAACTGTGGGTCAAGACTAAGGGGAGGAGGTTGAGAGCTAAAAGAAGGTGTTGTCAGTATGCGTGAAGGTTTTGATATTTGTGGTCAGAGTTCATATGTTTGGGGGTTTTTTTAAATATATTTTATTATTCTATCTTTCACGTTGCCTGGACTGAAATTTTAGAAGAGTGTTTGCACTTGCGTTTACAGTACAGGTGTGTAATTTCGTTTTGCCTGCTGGCGCGATTAGTTTAAAAAAAATTAAATTGAAAAAAAAAAAAAACAACTGTTTTTTTAATTGTTTTTTTAATTTGAGAAGGAAAAAGGGAGAGAAGGGGAGGGGGAAGGGGAACTATTGTTTGTAGCTTGTTTTAGAAAGAGTATCCCACATAACTGTTCTCTGTTTTGTCATATATATACTACAAGTAAGTGCAAAAGTTGTTTTGTTTTTTTGTCTCCAGTGCGGTGAAAAATAAGTGAAAATGCAGTCAAAATTGCCCAAGACTGCGAACCATTGTTAGGAAGAGTTGTTGACTTATACAAGGGGTCATTATGAATTATAATATAGAATTATAACTTAGAAACATCGCAAGGTGGAGTGGCATGTGGTTGTTTGTACAGGCGATTGCCTCAGACAGATGGCTGGTAAAGCATGTTCAACTGTACTAATACTTGGTTTTTGTCTTCAGGTTCAAGAGCCCAAGAAATTCCCAGCCATCCGCAAGTTTAGGGTAAGAATATTGTGCATCATTGTGTGTTCTCATAACTGAAACAAATGTTACAGCAGCGGCGTTATGTAGTGAAAACCTGTGTACTGTAAAATGTGTTTTCACAAGTAAAGAGGTCCAAAGACGTAAATGGAATGTAGAGTCATGTTCTGGTCTTGGGTTTTCTGAGTGGAGAGAAAAGTTTTTTGTTTTTAATTCCTCTGTCTTTGTTCAGACTCTTTTCTGTTTCTCTCTCTCTCTCTCTCTCTCTCTCTCTCTCTCTCTCTCTCTCTCTCTCTCTCTCTCTCTCTCTCTCTCTCTCTCTCTCTCTCTCTATATATATATATATATATATATATATATATATATATATATATATATAAATATATATATATATATATACATACATACATACATACATACATACATACATACATACATACATACATACATATATATAAATATATAATTGAAGAAACCAACTTTTTTGCTTTTTTGACAATTTTGATGGAAATGTTTTGTTTTGGGCTCAACACCTTAACACCTTTTATGTCCTCTTAAAAACACATTCCTGCATGGATTTTACTGACAAATGTGGATCAAAGGCACAAAAAAATGTAAATTTAGTTTTCAAGGACACTACAACTTTGGAAGTCACCAAACTTTGGCATCCATTTTTCCCTAATTTTACCTCTGGCACTAGACAACCCCGACCTCCTTCAATCACAAATATCCCATCTTGAATAAGATAGATGGGCATTTTTAAAATAAAAAAACCAAAGCAATTGAAACAGGATTTAAGATAATTAGTAATTGTAAATGACCAAAAATTGATGAGCGCCTGATTCCACTTGGTTGTAGGGACATAAATGTGACCCTCCCGGTCGAAATCAGTCATATGAAGGAAATTTCAAAACTAGTTTACCTTATTTCCAAAAACTATCCCCATTTTCCTACAATAAAAAAAAAACATGAAGTAAATCTGACAATGTTTGGCGAGAATATGGAACTTTTAAGAGTGCAAGGTGCGGAAACACAAAAAGGAGAAAATGGGCTCCTTAATCTCGTCACGCAAGCTCACAACTAACCACACACACACCTCCAAAATAATTCACAATAAAATATTTGTTGTCGATTATAGTTGTTTATTTTGATCTTAAATGAAGCAGAAGATATCAAACTTTCAATAGAAAACAACAACAAAAATTTCATTGAATGGCACATTTTTGCCTTTGGAGCCTCATACCTTATAATAGCACATTGCGTCTTACGACTGGTATTGACCGGGGCAGACAGAAATGCGTTTGATCTTTCCAAAATTTATGGTAGGTTGTAGTCCTTTAATATCGTACTATCTCGGTTTTTGTTTATTTTTCACTGTTGATAGTTTTTATTTGTTATTTTGTCTATATTCTCACCTCAGCCATTGTTTTGCTGTTCCCTCAGTCTGCTGTGTTTTGTGTCATCTTCTACTTGCGGCTCAACTTCTACTACAAGCACCCTCCGCCCATCTCCATGGACACACTGCGCACCAACCCTTACAGCATCAAAGTCCTGCGCAAGG
Organism: Aplysia californica; assembly: GCF_000002075.1. Lineage (NCBI taxonomy): Eukaryota > Metazoa > Mollusca > Gastropoda > Aplysiida > Aplysiidae > Aplysia > Aplysia californica. The sequence goes on from NW_004797301.1 coordinate 829,067, forward strand.
TCATCGACACGTGTGCCTTTGGCATGTACAAGCACTGGGTGAAGCGTGTCGACAACCAGAACCGTGCCGCGCTGTTTGAGCACACGCTACGCGACGACTGGAAGCTCAAGCTCATGATGGTGGATGGGGTGAAGCACTGATGATCACCGTCAGTGTCTCCCCTGTCTCTCTCTCACTTACTCGCTAGCTCTCACTCTCTACCACCCCTGTGCTGCTGTTTAGGTTGTTCAAAAGTCTTCATTTTTTATACCGCTATGCATTCGTTTTTGTAAGTAGGTATTGTTTTTAAGCTTTTTTTTTTTTTTAGGGGGTTCTAATTTCATCAGCATTTGATATCATGGTTGTTTGTTGTATGTTATGTTTTAGACCTTCAGTTACTCAGGTCTTTTAGGAGGTAGGCTGCTTCTTTGCCCCTGCCTGTTAGTCGCCAATTCCCCCCTCCCACTCCCCCATCCCCGGCTAGTGCAATACCTAAGCACTTCGCCCCAGACACCCCAGTTTGATGTCATCTGTACCGAAATGTACATGTGATTTTTTCCATAAGTGTAAAGTCTCTCCCTTTTTTCCTCCTTTCTCGGGCTGAGAATTGGGCACAGTTCCCTGATAGGTAGTTGGTGGATGCTTTGATGTGTTGTGCTCCTTTTTTCCTATCGAACACCTATCGTCGGTTTTTCCTCTCCTTCTTTGTGTTTGTTACTCTTTTGCAACTCCTGTAATCTTCGCTACTTATATGATCTAATCGCGTTGCCAGTGCTGCATAACTCTTACAAAAGCTAAATATAAAAACAGTTCCCCGCTCTTGAAATTACCTGTTTGTGTATAGAAGGAAAGAAAACTCATTTGAAAGCAAAGTTTAGGGAATGTCTCTCAGACCTTCATCGTTGAGAGTGTTGTAAATGAAGCTGCCCTGTTGAAGTGGCCTGATGAACCCCATGCAACCCTCCAGGGCGGTGCTACTGACTGAAGTGTCTTTAGGCCTTTCCCAATGGGGGGGACATTAACATGTTCTTATGCACAGTAGAATTGTAGATGGGCTGATTCATCAATGTCATGCTCATAACTGTGCCAGAACTGCAACAGGGAACTGCTGCTTTTTCTGTTCTTATCCTTACTATCCTCATTTTTTCCTCTACTTCTTTTGTATGTTTGTCACACTCTTGTGACCCTCTATTTCCGGGGTGCCTTGATAGTCGATGTAGACTTTGTGCTGTTGAAGCTAGAGAGGTGAGCAGAGTAAGCCTGACTCCCTGTAAAGACTTCTCTGTTGAAATCCTCCCCTTGGCGCTCATGTGACCTTATGCAGTCACGAGTGCCGTAAAAGCTCTACTAAAACTAAAAGAATATTTCTCCTGGCTTGAACTACAACTGTGAGTAGTCTCAGTTGTAGAGACTGTAGGTGCTGTGTGCTAATATGATAGTAATAACTGCATCAGTGCAATTATTATTTCTTTTATTAGTGCAGTGTAATGAGACAAAGCTCATCAGCACACAGTCTAAACAAGCTACCCATGGGCTTTGGTTGCAGTTCCCTTAAAGCAAATGAGTAGAACTATCGAGAGGGATCGAAACAACAAAAAAAACCCAGGTGTAAAACCTTGGGTCGTGATCTGAGAAAATCCGCACCACTCTGTTCTTGTGTGGTCTTATTTGTTATAAAACTTGTTGTTTTAACACTTTGTAATTTTTAACTCTTTCAAGACAAATCTCTTATGGTGTAAAATACAGAAATGATTGGTTATGGCACTGATTTATTGAGGATATGTCAGGAAAGAGTTAATTTTTGAAGATTGAGCTGACACAGTTGTCAGATTCATGTGTTGCGTTGCTTTATGTGCTACTGATTTTTCCTAAAGTATAACAAAGTTATATGACTGTCTTGCTGCTTTTCTTTATTAATTTCTTTGGATGGGAAAATAAAGGTTTTGACAATGCTCTGACAAAGAGAGAAAACAACAACAACAAAACATTTTTCTTGCAAAACAGTAGAAATTGTTGTAGTTTTTAAGCTTCATAAGGGAAACTGAAATGTAGCGTAAAGAAGGATAAGTCATTTTCTTACTATATATCCCCTCTAGTGTGTTCTGATCATGCAGTTCAGAAGCCCCCCTCCCCTCCCCTTGTCCAGTGTACCGGAGGCACCATGTCCTCAGATTGTAAAGGAACTCGTTTCTGTTTGTGCAGAAAGAGACAGCAGTGTTGTGAGTAGCTAGGAATATTTGAATACATGCATGGCACTTATAGATGGTTCATTGTTCATTCACTTATAGATGGCCAGCTGTTCAGGTGTACTGAGCCCAAAATTTTGAAAATGTTTTTTTACTGCAGTTTTGTTAATCATTTGTATCAGTTTTATGTCTTTGAGAAATATTGTATATGAATTCAAATTCTAAATTTTGAAGGAAAAAAAATATTGGTAGAAAATACACATAAGTAAGGATCAATTTTTAAAAGGACAATATGTTTTTTTCTCTCTCCTGATAAACCTCGTTTTTTGGGCCTAGAGCAATTGACCAGCTTGTTGATGCTGTGCTCTGTGAAAAGTGGAGAAGACAAAACTCCTCCACACCGGTATCTGTTTGTTGCTTATGTTGGTGATCACTTCTTCTGACGGGATGATGAATAATTTTGTGGCGCAAGCTGGGCCGTTTTGTCAATAACCACAAAAAGTCTTGAGTTTTCTGATAGCATTTTTCGATTTTGATACTTAATTGTTTTTTAATTTTAAAAAAAAATTATCAGTTGTTGAGGTGTCTAGCTGCATAAATCTCTTTTAGCTACGGTCACAAGTACACAGGCCTCGAAAGTTTTTCACTTCGACTGTCGTGATACTGGACTTTTTTCAGCTGTATATCTGGCTTGCCTAGGTTGAAAATGTTCCGCTCACTTAGTGCTGTTGTCAGAGAAGGAGCATTTTTTGTTCTCTGGTAGCAGTATGCTGAAGGTTGGAACAGTTTGTGGGTGTTTTATTTGAGATCATTTCCAGGTATCGTCATATTTGTGTTTTAGCTGATGGTCAAAGTCTGATGTGCATATACATGTTCTCACTTGTCAAAATTTAGTTCGTGGCTTGAGCAGTTATGATATAACTGACCATGTGATAAGTTGTTATAGACTCATCTGGTGTCTTAATACATTCTACCATGCATGATGCATTATTTCTTGTAAGCCGTTAAGATGAGGCCCGAGTCATTGAGACAATGGCTGTGTAATAATCCTCAATAGTGGCTTTGAAAGACATTTATGTTTGTTCTGAGCAGTTGTCAGCAACCTAAGCAGGTGCTTAGTTTTGGAAGTTTTTGTGTTATGTAAAAAAAAAGCCACCAAAAAAAACAATTCATACAGTGATTGTCATTCAGTGCCAGGAAAAGGCTGGGCAGACAGAAACCACAGTGAGATGGTGTAGAATTAGTATTTAAGTACCACCAGGTTCTAGAAGTAAAGTTTTCAGTGTATTGATTTTATTTGGAAGGGTTATGGGAGAACTTGTTGACTTTGGTGCTTTGTTGATGTGCTCTCAACACCCTAGAGATTTTGCACTTGTCTGTATGTGTGAAAGTCGTGTGTGTCTAATGAAGAACATTGGAGAAAATGACGATTGCCTTGTGGTTAGCCTATCGGACTCATAACCATAAGATCGTGGGTTCAGATCTTGTTAGGGGCACGATATTGTGTCCTTGGAAAAGGTCCATAACCCAAATTTTCCTCACGTCACTCAGGTGAGAATGGGTGCCCGGCTATAGACTGTGAAAGATCTTGTCAGTTTGTGTTTTATTAAGCATGTGCAATTCGCAGTTTGCACTGTATGCTTCATGGGAAGCCGAGAATGTTTCTGAGTGTTCTTGGGTGTGCTGTAGAAATAATAGTTGTAAAGCGCATAAACATAAAGCTTGGTGGAGAGCGTGGATATGTGCTGTTTAATGCAAGTATTATTATCATTATTTTGTCACTGCATGCCATCTTTGACTGTTTGAAGGTATTTATCAGTATGTCTCGTCTGGGTTTTTTTACCATGAGTTTGGGTCTTCTGCCGTGGTTTGCCTCCCCCTCCCTGCCCTCCTGCAGTGCTGGTCATGTGTTTGTGCCGTAAACAGATTTTACTCTGAGAATACTCACACTTTGGTTGTAAACAATGTAGCATTAACTTCTTCTTACCAATTTTAATCTCAGCCACTAAATACTTTTGTAAAAATTTGCTTCCAATGTTTGCCATTGTTATGGTGAATGTTAGCTTTAAGTTAGTCAGTCTCATAAAGCAACTCGTCATTTGATGAATGCCAGGTTTTGTAAGATTTGTATTGATGTTCACATAACTTGCTTATTGACTGAACTCGTATTTCAAATTTTAAACATTTTGTGGGGTTTTTCAGGGTTGGGGAAGGGGGTCTGTTGTCTTAGCTCTGATGTTAAATATGTGAAGATTTCACTGCACTTCAACCCATTCTCTTACCTTAGCCTTGTACAGTACTATTGACAGAGATGAAAATGAAAAAACAGCACTCAGCACCTTGAATGAAAATGGGCGTTTTATTATTTTTTAAAATGTTCATTTGTCTGTGGAGGTGGTCCAAAGTCAAAAGTTAGTTTATTGATAGTTTATCGTGATGTTCTCAGTTTTGTCATGTGCATACATTTTATTTATTGGTAGACCTGTTTTGATTTTACATTTGGTGCTATTGATATGTTTGCGTAACTCATTTGTAGAAGATGAAAAGTGAAGTAGTTTGAAAAGGATACACTAGTGGCAGGTTTGGTCTCCTAAAAATGAACGCAGGTCATTTTTGTTTATGTGAAGGAAGGTGATGTACTCTGGCCTGTGTAGTGATATGTAAAGATTTCAGCATGGAAGACTACTGCACAACTCCCGAGGTATTGTATTCAGTCACTAAAAATGTATCATGTATGAATTGATTATGACCTCTGTTTTCCAGTCTGCGTTCGACACAACCACGAATCATACTTTTCCTTATTCACCTGGTGTAACATCGAAGTGTTTGAATGAGAAGTCAAAGAAGAAGACATTGAAGTGTCATTCACAACCCGGTCTAAAGTATGCTTGTGCGAGGCTGATAGATTGATTTGATATACTTTATCGGAGTTTGGTTTAGATACAGTGTATCTATCTTGTTAAATGCCTCCAGAACCGGTTGCAGAAAATGTATACAAGGCTTACGAATGCTCTCCCTGTTGTCTTAAGAGTGTGTGACAAATTATGGTTTTTATGGTAGAACTTCTGATGACTTGCAATAAGTTTGGGGTTTGAGGATTTCTTTTTCAGGCTTGAGCAATGTTAGATATCCCTCTTCTTAATGGGGAGTTACTACTTTGTTGTGCAAACTGAATGAAGAGAGAATTTATTGACATCTTTTCTCCTAGTCCTCCTTTCAGACGTGAATGATTGCCAACTGATACTAGTCATTGACAAGGGTGGTTCTCTGGCTTAGTCTGACATTTGCATCATGTAGAACTGAGCCAATAACCACATCCACAAGAATTGAAGGGCTATTAAAATATCCATCAGACCGGTACAGTATGTTGTACATAAATAACGTAGCTTTGACAATCGGAATAAATGAAGTAGGGAACAATGCGTGATAAGAATGAGTTAGCCAACTTTAGCTGTGATGGTTTTGACCATCACTTGATATATTGAAATCTAGAAGGTGTGGTGTGTGCTATAACTAATTCAGCAATCTGTTGACTCACAAACAGATTGATAATGCGTAGGCTCTAAAGAGCTCTTCTTCCAATCATCTTTGAAACTTTCCAGAGAGCTACATTGATTTTATTTAATGTTCTCCTTTGCACAGTGAACTATGGATGCCATGATCAGCCTGTAGGCTATAGTTGAAAGGTAAAAGTGTCCTTATTTATTTGGCTGAGTTAAGGTGAACATGCCCTTTTTTTTTTATTTGAACATGAAAAGGGTAGACAATATTTCTTGTGCTAAAGGACAAGTGAATGTATCCTTATTTATTTTTGCATGAAATGAAAGACAGTTTTCTTAACACAAAATTACAAAAAGTTGAGAAAAAGACGAATGTGCATGTTTTGGGGTTTTTAAATGGGAAAAATTTCTTCTTTTTTTTTTTCTAATGTGAGATCTGGTTGTGGTTTTAGCTTTTTTCACTTGGTGAGGAATGAATGTAGTATGTTTGAAATGGAAGGAGAAGTAATGAGATTGTGATGGAAGGAAAGAAGTAATGACAGTGTGATGGAAGGAAACGAGAGGGATGAACTGATATGAGAGAGATTGATGGTAAGAACTAATTGAGAGTGTAATGGAGAGAAAGAACTGATATAATGAGAGGGATGATGGGAAAGGACTTACGTGTGTGTGTGTGTGTGTGTGTGTGTGTCAGAGGGAATGAGCTGGTGTGAGTAGGGTAGAGATCTTTGTAGAAGCTGTAGCTAGTTGAGGCTGATGTGAGAAAATGCACCTTGTACTTGCTGTAATGTAAAGAAAAATAATGTAGTATGTTCACTGTATGCAATGATGGGTTGAAGATTATTTGAATGTGAGCACGAATTTTGATTATTTCAGATGCCATTTTGAGCCTAGAGTACATATGTGATGACTAATATGGGATATGGCCTTTCAGCAAAATTCTCGAGAGTACCGTTGTTATTAAACGATTATTTGTATGGTTAACAGTTAAAGGTACCGGTAATTACAGATTTTGTAACTTAACCCTTGTCTCAAATGTTGGTTAATATGGTGTCTTTTGAGGCATGGTAGAGGCAGTGAGTTCTGTTGAGTAGATTATGCCCACTTTATCGCACTGCAGTGTTTGAGAAAGGCTCCAGGTATGCATGAATGAACAAATATAATGGACCTGCCATAATAGCCCATTAGCTTCTGAGTGAGGTCAGTGAGAGACTGTCATTATCCTATCATATAGCCCATGTACCCCCACTTGTCCCAATCTTAATCACCCCTGCATACAATATTCCTTGCATTGCATACAAATATATCACCTGTGTGTTTGTGAATATTCCTTGCATTGCATACAAATATCACCTGTATGTTTGTGTATGTGTGCATGTACCTATGTGTGTGTGTATGTGAACCTCTGAACCTTCTTCTGATATGAGGTTAAGGTTCAGAGGCTGAGAAGTGGATTAAAGTACTAAAGCCGAGTATGTTTCAAAAGCCGAGACATATTTTGTTTTGTTTTTGTAGACTAACTGGCCCATCCTGTAAAAAAAAAAAAGGTTGTTACCTGCATGTGTTTTGACAGCTTTGATATATATAAATATATATATATATATATACAGTCAATGCAACCTTTTGATGCCCAATGCGACAAAGTGATATGTACATTTCACACTCTTTAAAACGTGGATGCCATTAACGTGCACATTTTGTCTATTGAAGTTATTAAAATCTCAAAGATATTGAGTGTTGCTTGTTTGTTGGGTTTTTTTCCAAAATAAAATTTGACATGAGTTGTACTTGGGAGTTGTATCACTTTATTTCTTCACTTTTTTTTTTTAATGAATATTTCTGCGCACTTACTCTGCTGAATGGTTAGTCTTTCTTTCCTTCCTTTTATTGTTTCTCTCTATCTTACTTACTATTTCCGCGTACTTAAAGACTGTGATTGTATTGATGTGCATTTCTTTTCTCAAACTAACAAATATATAGGCTTCATTTAGTCTGTCACATTCATGGATAGCATACAACTACTCCCTTTCACGTTCAGTTTTAGAAGTAAGTGTTGATAGATAGACAAACAGGTAGAAAGATTTTATGTAGACTAAACATGTTATGGGGACTCTCATGGTCTTGAGGTTATGGTGTTCGCCTCTCATTCAATGAGTAATAGGTACCAAATTCGAAACCTGACAGCAGCGGAAAAGTTTCTTCTCTAAAAGGTTCTACTTTCACCTCCTTTCCTGCTCTCTATGTACTGTCGTCTGCTTTCGTCTCCATTTTCAGCGCCCCCCCTGTCCCTTTTTGCCTCCCAACTCTTTCTGCAGCCTTTTTACTACTAATCATAGGCTCCTTTTTACTACTATCTTTCAGTCACACCCCTGATCTCAGGCAGGGTAAGTAAGATTCAACACCTAGCTTTCTCTGATGAGGGCAAAAAATCTTGGCGGTCCAGTGTGCAAGTTGCACACGTCAAAGATCCCTTGGTGGTCCAAAATCTATAAGAGTAGGCTTCAGCTGTCATCCGTGCAAAATTCAGAACTAGTTCCTACCAAACTGAAAACGTTTAATCTGTCCCGCGCACTCATATGACCCTATGCAGTTGCAAACGCCATAAGACACGTATCAAAACAAACAAGAAGACATTGTGGACTGAGAGACAACAGACAGGCAGTGGGTTGTTTAGTTTTAGTATAGGTTTTACAGCGCTTGCAACACAATAAGGTCATATAAGTGCTGAAGATTAGGGGTGTTACAAGAGAGTAACAAACACAAAAAGGAAGGGGAAAAGAAGGAGGGGAGATAGAGACGATAGATTTTTTATAGGAAAGAAGGAGCAAACCACACCAGAGCACCCACCAACCACCCACGGCAGTAGGTTGATTAGAAAGTGTAATTTGAGAGTGTGAAAAAAAGGGACCTTATAGCTACTGACTGGATAGGTAACCAACCTCTGTGTGTGCAGGTAACCAAATTCAGAGAGAGAGTGTGTATGTGTGTGTGCATGTGTGTGTGTATGTGTGTGTGCACACACATGTGGGTGTTTGTATGTATGTGCGAGTGTGTCTGTGTATATGAGAGTATGGAGTGTATGTTTGCTTTAGTTGTGCTCATTGGAATGTGAAGGAGAGAAAGAAGAGCACCAGTGTGTGAGAAAGATGGAGAGAAGGACAGACAGATGAGACGAAGAGAGAAAGTTAGAGACAGACAGACAGAAAACAGTGAGAAAGACGGAGAGAATGACAGATGAGACGAAGAGAGAAAGTTAGAGACAGACAGACAGATAACAGTGAGAAAGACGGAGAGAATGACAGACAGATGAGACGAAGAGAGAAAGTTAGAGACAGACAGACAGAAAACAGTGAGAAAGACGGAGAGAATGACAGATGAGACGAAGAGAGAAAGTTAGAGACAGACAGACAGATAACAGTGAGAAAGACGGAGAGAATGACAGACAGATGAGACGAAGAGAGAAAGTTAGAGACAGACAGACAGACAGACAGACAGATAACAGTGAGAAAGACGGAGAGAAAGATAGATGAGACAAAGAGAGAAAGTTAGAGACAGACAGACAGACAGACAGAAAACAGTGAGAAAGACGGAGAGAGAATGACAAACAGATGAGAGAAAGAGAGAAAGTTAGAGACAGACAGATAGATAACAATTAACCCTTCCAGCCCCAGCCATCTTTTTGCACTCCCTAACCCCAGTCCCAGCCAATACAGCAGTATGTTAGAAAAAGAGGCATGCATTCTAAAAAGCGATGTTGTATCTTTGTAATTAGGTTTAGATAATAAAGTATAACCATGTTTGAAGGTAAATGAATAAATATTACGAAAATTAAACTTTAATTAGGTTAGCTAATTTCGAAAAATGAGCAAATTCAGTACACCATGAAACTGAGAATGTACGATCTTGGGACAATGGGAGGTACAAGCGCTGCTGAAAATGTACACGCTTGGGGCTGGAGTCTGGGCACCCCCTTCAACTACTGGTAACCTATCAGTAACACTAATAACAAAGTCTAAAAATATACCGTACACAAATAATTATAGAGTCAGCATCTTTATTGTTTAGGCACATTCTTCTCGTCATATAATTAGAATAGGGCGGGTGAGAGACAGAGAAACAAAAGAATAAAGCAACAAATCTGAGGCATCATGGTGAAATTTGGTGCTCGTCAAAATAATGAAATCGAAGAAACAGGCATTTTTCCTCCAGTTCGGCAATTTTCATCAATTTATTAATTTTTTTTTTTGACTCATCGCATTGTTTGTCAGTATAAAAACACATTTTCGTGTGAATTATCCTGAAAAACGTTGATTAATGGAACAAAATATAGGCAAATTTTCAGACTAAAGTAATGTGTAAAACTAAAGAAGCAGCTGCTCTCACAAACAGTTACAACACACATCAATACTTGGCCCGACTCGTCACAGGCTTGCCAGAACTTCTCATCCACCACATTCAAGTCAGAAAAAAAAAAAATCGGATAAAAATATTTCAGTCTTTTTTTCAAAAAATGACTTGTGCAGCATTCACAAAAATGACTTGGAACACCCCAACTACTTATTTTCGTTGAAATCTCAAAACTAATTTAATTTACAAATTACATATCACTGGTTATTAAGGCTACATCATATATGGTAGTAAAATGTGGCCACAGCAGGCAAATACAAATCACAGCTGTGAATAGGATCAAACCAGACTGTCCTTCCTCTTCAAGTGACAGGGTCTGAAACAGATGTTGGCAATCATGGTTCACAACTCATTTCTTGGCATGGTTGCTCTAAAAGAAAAACCTTGTATCATTTTGGTCTTTTCCTGTCACCCATCTGTTGAAGTTTTTCTAAGGAAGTTATTTTTAGTCTACCTCGGACTGTCTTTATTTTCGAATATATTCTACATCTGTGTCACTGTAGCACGGCTCCTCCAAATCTTCCCACAGAGAAGCTGGTGCAGACTGGAGCCGAGACTTGGGGAAAGTGTGAAGAGATAGATCATTGAACACATCTTTGTGAACAAAAGTCGAAGGCAGGACCACTTCATCCATGTGTGGGTGTATCTGATAAGACAAAACACAAAGTTTTGATACAAAAGCAATGGATGAGACAGGAAAACAGAAACTATGAAAGAGAAACAGACCCACCGAGGCATTCCTTGAAGATCAGTCTATCATCACATCCTAAAAGTAAAAGGAGTGTAAAAGGGTAGACAAACTTCATGCCACAGTTAAAAAATAAAGAAAACATACGTCATAAAGTTGGGAAAAGACATGAAATTAAATTAAATTTCTTCCCATCATTCAAAACTTGGATAAACAACCTTGACCATTAATGTACCTCATCATGACAAGTCACCACCAGATGCAAAAGTAGATCTATATATACTAGTTGGGCCCCCTTTCAATGAAAGGAATGATCGGTGCATTAACATCAACTGAAAGTCATATTGGCCTACTCTTTTTACACTCTGCTGGAACGGAGCTATAAACATAGAGAGAAAAGTGACATGTGTGTTTCAGAGTAGCCCAATATTATATAATAGATGTACAGATTGATTCTCTATTCCACTTTCGTGGTTGTACACTCCATAATTTCAAAGGTGTGGAATCTGCGCATGGCTAGTGAACGGAAGCCTCGCTTGTTTACAATGGCGTCTTAGAAGACGGACTTTCCCAAGATAAGATCTAAACGAAACTAATAAAAAACTGAAAATTAAACTACAGTGACTTCAGGCTCTTCAACGAAACTGTGCACCTTTTAATTTTTAAAAGATTCCGAACCACCATTAATTTTGTCAAATTCGAAAACTAAGTGGTTCGGAAGTTTTAGGTTTGCGAAAGTGTGAAGTTTCACAAATATTATATGTACAGAGATGTACAGTCGTCTTCACCTAAGAAATTGTTTATCAGGAGACAGAAAAAGGAGGGGTCTTAAGTTGACTGTTTAAGGCAGATTTTAGCTGGCATAACTCAGCTTCTGTCAGTGGGCTTCCTTTGTTTATTCTTACGTGAAATAATGATACATAGGCAATACGATGCTCAAAAGAAGATAGAGGTTTGTTTTTGTCAAACAAAGACTATATGTGTACTTATGTCAAAGTCAGCTAAACTGTTTTTGGACAGGTGAGAACCAGAAGCTTGAAAGTGAATTTTTATGACAAAACATTGCTACTACAATTTGACAACATAGAAACTATAGAGCAGCACCACTTGCAACACTTTGTAAGTGAAGAGAAAGAATGACCCTGAATGGGCCAGCTTTTATAAGATAATCAGAAACTGTGACCATGTGAGAAGAAATTGTATCAACTGAAAATCCATTAGTAACTGACCCGCTCGGTAGAGCTCATGTATATGACTAAAAAACAATATGAAAATGTCTGCGCAATGGGTAGATTTTGTCCTCTGCTAGTCCATGCCACCTCCTCTACTTTCACCTGAACCAACACACAGCCCAGAGCTCAGACCCGGTTCTTAAGCACATTTTATATTTTTTAATTGGTTCTTACGCATTGCAATTATAGTGAAAGCAGGTTCTCAGGTGGACCAGGCTCCTACGGTTTTTAGACAGTGACCACTGTACCTAAACTAAGACAACACTTCACATTAAATGTCAGCAACACAGAGAACAAGGAAGAATCTTGGTAAGAGATTTAATTTTATGGCACTTGCGACACAAATAAGTCATATAAGTGCTGACGAATAGCCAGAGTTCCCATTGGAAAGTAACATACAAAGAAAAGAAGGAGGAGAGACAAGGACTATAGATGTTTGATAAGGAAAAATAAAGGAACAAAACTATACCAGATCACCCACCAATCATCCACAATGTAAGAATGACCAAAGAGAAAATCCTGGTACTTACCTTGAGAATATAGTCCCCAGTTTTCCGCAAAACTCGTTCTGGTGTGCTGTCAAAGATAAAGAACCTATCATTAATCTTTTGATCGGTAACACTTAAAATTCTTAGACTTTTCTTATGCATGGCAAACCCATAAAGTAAGACAACCCTTTAGATGTACTGATACCTTAGTTGAAATCATATAGGACTGCAGGGTACGTACAGCCTTTCTTTGAATCTATAACGGAGCGTTTTTAATTTTTCATACTTTGGGGACTATTTACGGGTCTTCGCAAGCTTGGCCTGGTCCTGTGGGAGAAGGACGTTCAAGTGGAAGGCTCCGCCTCTTGAATGACCTCATGGTGTCTTCAAGTACATTGCAATCACGACAGTGAACATCCTATTTATACCCTTGCAGTATGACTTGGCATAGTACTGCTCCCGGCAAATACCAATTATTGTGTGAGAGTATGTGAAAAAATGTATTGCATATGTGTGTGTGTGAGTGTGAGTGTGTGTGTGTCGATACATGTGTGTGTGGGTGTGTTGATATGTGTGTGTGTGGGTGTATGTGTGTGAGTGTGTGGTGGCATATGTGTTAGTGTGCAACCATGTGGGCACATGTGTGTGTATATGTGTTAGTGTGTACGAGTGTATGTGAGCGCCCAACAGTGTGCATACTTTTTAGTGAGCGAGCGCATGTGTGTCTGTGCGTGTACCACCCAACTGCATGTAAAGCCACAGGTCACAACGAATACAGGCCAGACATTCAAAAGTAAAGGGGACATACACTGGGTAAAGATACCAACTACAATGTAGTCTTTTAGTTTTAGTTTTACTAAGAGTTTTACCGCACTTGCAACACAATAAGGTCATATTGACATAAGTGCCGCAAAATAGATGTGTTACAAGAGAGTAGCATACACAAAAAAGGGGGAGGAGAGATAAGTATGATAGATGTTTCACAGGAAAGAAGGAGCAAACCACACCAGAGCACCTGCCAACTACCCATTCAATGTAGTCACCCACCTGTCTAAATAATAATGCAGATCATTTTTGTAGCACCTACTCCTGTGTGCACACAGGTCTGAGCACTTTACAGATATTTAAGTACAAAGAACACTAACTGTAAAAAGGTTATAACCACGCAAAATATGAGAGGTAAAAAAGTTGGAACAACTGATGCATGACACAAGTGAACACAGTTCTCAAGTCACTTTGGAAAAGTTTCTGCATTTTCATCTTCCTACTTACAGGAGAGAAAAAAAAAGACACCTACTCTGTCAAATAGCAGAGGCTCAGAGCTTTCATCTCACAGTCAAAATTGATCAAGACAGCCTCCCATTGTCAAGGAGAAAACTAGTTGTCTTAGACAGGTACATGTCCTGAACTGGGTCATCATAACACAGAAAACACACAAGGAAAGAAATGGGAAGTGGACACTAGTACAGGTGATTGTCTTGGCCAGGTGACCATTAGAGCAGACTCGACTATATATACATATATGTGTAAATATACCTTTCTACCATGCGAGTGAAGCTGTTCCCAACGAGCACCAGATTATGGAGACCACATGCCATCTTTCCATTAAGTAGATTGGTCCACAATAAGTTGTTATATAACGCCTTCCCACAATGAGGCAGGAATGCCACGGTTGGTTGTGTGCATTCTCGTTTCCCTTCCTGCAGAGACAAAAGATCAAAAGACAACCACTACTTTGCCTCAGCAGAGAACTTGAATTACAAAAAAAAATACGGCATGAAACCTCACAGAGTTACAGTAATACAATCAAGGTCATAGGCTGAAAATAATAAGCCAAAAGGAGAGACAATTAAAAGTGAGACAGTCGTAAAAGCTAAGAACCACTTGCCGTATCCTCAAATTAACCATACAAAGAAAGAGAGTCATGACTTGATGACAAATTCTTCCAAACCATGAAACAATCGCAACCTCCCTCACCCCCTCTGACCTACAAAACATTGGCATCCTTTTCGTTCCTCAAAGCTGAAAAACTGTTTAAAGTTTTCTCCAAAGAAAGTCACTTTAATGTTACCAAAGCTAAAGAAATCGTTAAGGGAATTACACAATGCTGGCACATCCCCTTTTGATGATGAAGCAAAAACTCCCCCCCCCCCCCCCCTGCCACTGCCATAAAACATATAACAAAACTTTTCACCTGTCATATCAGCTCATTTTGAGAGAAAAAAAAAATAATGTTCAGCTTACCTCGTTTTCTGAGATGACTGTAAAACCCAAGGTCTTCAGTGCATCCACTTCATGACTGGAGAACATGGGGTCATAAACATAACAGGTACTGCATGAGTCCTATGGAGATAAATCAGATTCTGAGAAAGACTAACAAAAAAACTAGAGCAAAAAAATACAAATGTGTGGCATCATAGTGAAATCAGGTGCTAGTCAAAATTTTTAAAATGTCAAAGAAATTAATATTTTTCCACCCATTGGACAATTTCATCAATTTTTTTTTTTGCTCAACACCTAATATGTCCATTAAAAAACACATTCCTGCGGGGAATTTACTGAAAAACGTTGATGAAAGGCAGAAAAAAGTGTAAATTTGCCGTTTTCAAGGACACTCCAGCTTTTATCGTCACCAAACTTCGATAGGCCATTTCCTCCCTAATTCTAAACCTGACACCAGGCAACCCCATCTCCTTTAGTCACAAATAAATCTCTTCTTCTACTCACTGTAAACGGGTATTTTTTCATCAAAAACTAGACAAATAAACAAGCTTTACGATGATACCAATAATTCCCTACACCCAAAATTGATAAGCGCCTGATTCCATTGTGTCCTGACATAAACGTTCAGTACCCAAAAATAAATTTTAGACAAAATCACAGAATGACTTCAGTAATCTAAACATTGACCTCTACTTACTTTGAAAAAAGAACAGACACAGCAGTACGTATTCAGCAACAGTATAGAGGGATAATACCTATAATAATCTACCCCAACAATTCATATAACCGCATACCGATAAAAAAGAAGAAAAAATATGACTCACTGAAAGTCTGTCCCTCGTAGCTATAAGGAAGGACAGCTGATATCTTGCAATGGGACAGGAAGTGAAGTTGCCGAGGCCATAGCTGAGAATCTCCACACTGCCTGGGGCAAGCTTCTCATGCTGCTGACCAGAGAAACTCTGGTCCCCGTCTGACTGACCACGGCCAGATCTGTCCTCCGACAGTTTCAAATTTGAGACATTATCTCCAAGCTGTGTCTCTACCATCTGTTGATCTGGAAAAAAATTAATAAATAAAATAAACACACCAGAAAACAATTATTTCAGGTTCCACACAACTTTACCCTTTACAAAACACACAGTAGAATTCATATGACGTAGACATCCAGTTAGTAACAAACACTCTTGAAAGGCAAATAATTTACACTTTGGACGCTGAGGTAGCTTATAGTTTTCTTTCCCAAAAGCTGAGAAAGATGGTTTGTAGGGATCCTTATAACTGACTGTCTGTTTATGTGGCGCCGGTGGCCTAGTGGTTAGGCTCTCGGACTCGCAACCGTAAGGTCGTGGGTTCGAATCCCGTCAGGGGCCCGACGTTGTGTCCTTGGGAAAGGCACTTTACACAAATTTTCCTCACTTCACCCAGGTGGAAATGGGTACCCGGCTATAGACAGCAAAAGATCTTGTCAGTTTGTAAGTGTTTGAGCGCTTAATCAGCTGCTCGCACTGTATGCTTCCCGGGAAGCTGAGAATGTTTCGGAGTGTACTATGGTCTGCTGGGGTAATAATATAGTGTAAAGCGCATAGAGCCTGCTGTTGAGCGGGGATATGCGCTATACAAATGCTATCTATTATCTATTATTATTATTATTAAAGGACAGAGTCAGAACTAGAAAGTAGAAATACGTGCAATCCCTCAAAATATCAAAATATCCTTACCTGTGTTGTTGTACAGGGAAGTGGCTTTTTCTCTGATTAGCTTGGAAAGGGCACTGATAATGTTCTCTGTAATGCAAATACACAGAGTAAGAATTACATGAAATGACATCTACAGAGACACAGAGCATGGAAAGAGACATATTTTGAGAAGGAACATGAGAAGGTGGGTGTGTCAGTGTGTAGTTGTGTGTGTGTGTGTGTGTGTGTGTGTGCGCGCGTGCGTGCGTGTGTGTGTGCGTGTATGTGTGTGTGTGTGTACTTGCACAAGTAGACTGTAGACATGAGAAAGGTCAGAAAAGAGTTGATTTTGTTTGTGTAATAACCTGAGTCAGCATGTGCATGTCCGTATAAGCATACATGACGCTAATGTGAGTGTGCACACAAGGATGTCTGAATGAGCCTAACAATTTTCATTATTTCAACAAAAATACGCTATCTGAACAAAAAGTGAAGCTGAGAATTCTATTAAAAGTTATCATTGTGTGCTTCCTTTAATTTGTACTCCGACAAAATTATTTTCAAATCCACAGAGGTCTTGGGTGTTCTGTGACCATATACATACTTGTAACAAAACTGAAAGCCACAGTTCACTTCTAGCGCTAACCTAACATTTGATGTTATCATTTTGCAAGGTCCACAAAGCCATCAGGACACAGCCATCAACAGACATGGAATGATGCTGCCACTTCTGGATTCATGTAAAAATTCAAATTCCTTAAACCCTACCGTAAGTCAACAGAAAGATAAAATTCTTTAGTAGAGCAATGATGCTAAAACTCATAAATAAAATATCATGTTCCTACTTCATCAATGGTTTGGCATACGATTAAATAGGAATACACAGTAGTTCAACTCAAGAGAAGAAAAAAAAATTCGGAACATACATACCATAGCTGTCTTTAAAGAAATCCGACAGAACTATGTCCTGACTGCAAAGGAATAAAAGAAAAAGAAAATCACTTTAATTATATGAGCTTTCTAAATCCATTAACTCACTCAACGAATTAGAATACTGTGTATACAGAAAATACTGTAAAAAATATACTACATTAAAAAAATGTATTGCATATTACTGTAACTAAAACATACCATGTGAGTAGAACAGGGGAGGGATACCACTCCTTAACCTAAAGTCAGGCAGTGAGGAAATATAATCAATGTCTCAGGGCTGCTTAAGGGAAAAGTAGACTTAAACTGCCACAGAAAGAACTTAGACAGGCCAAATGAAAGTCTGAGCAAGAAAGTGTAGCCTGCATTATAGACGTGTATAAACTTACACAAACAGCGCACACAACTGCAGGTTTTATTGTTTTCATCTTACAAAAGAAACAAAAATCACACACAACAGAAAAAACATGAAGGATAATCCGATTTTGACTCAATGATAATTGTAGGTACGGGTTACGCCAATGGCTCCAACTATATTTTTGGTTCGAAAAAATTACTTTCAGCTGTGTGTGCCCTTATAATGTTTCCCACGCAGCAAGCAAAGGGAGAAGTTTGTGCGCAACCAGTGAGAGAGAGGTGGGGAAGCCACAGGGTTGGGTTCTTCGGGTCTCTAACTCTAAGTCTATTAGGCTTAGATTCCAGTTATGGCCCCAGTGAGTAAGTAATGGTGAAGAAGAATTCATTTTCAGAGGTAAAGAGAGAATTGGGGCCAAACGCAGCGTATAATAAGAGACCTGAAAGAGGATAAAAATGTGAACTGATGATGCTTGGCTTCTCTCTTCTTTCCCCTAATTCATATTCTGGCGATACCTTTAATTTATCAAAGTGACTATTCGGACTCGAGTCTGATTAAACAAAAATTATATTCGGACTCTGAATCAAGTCCAGCATGACATCACTTCTGACACAACGAAAAAGGGACCAATTAGGCAGAGTATAGATCAATGAATTTATGCAACCGAATAGTACAACCAGATTTCACTCTACATATATATATATATACGAGTATATTTGGCAATTACCACACAACTAGATCTACCCTTGCTCCTAAATATTTCCAGCATTTATGACAGATTTTTCTATTATAACGACAGAAATCGAGACATGAGCTTTAACATCCTGTTATTAGATCTATCTATACTGGCTCTCCCTGCATCATTAGTATAAACAGAACAACAAAGTTGAGTTGACCTTGCCAGGGGACAAAGTCAAATATGTCGACCAATGAGATCACGCACTCTCGGCTTGCTGGGGGAATAGGTGTCGGGAAGAGGCCACGGCTGTCGATTTTGTGTGATGTGATTTTTTTTTAAATATATAATTACAGAAAAACTATAACACAACAAAATGAAATTTAACCCGTGGAAAGACAAATGGTGGTGGAAGTAATGATGGAGCTGTTGACTGGTAGCAGTGCCCGAGGCCTGTTACCGTGTATGTTGACCCTGAGTTGTCGTTTACCGTGTATGTAGACACTGCCATTGTGCAATGAGAGTGCAGTCTTTTGACACAGTTACACAGTCCTAGTACTGTAATCTCCGCCTAAACGCACGGTGCTCGGGAGGGCTCCTTAGAGAGTGTTTATACAGAGCGAGCGTTTACATGAACCTTTGCAAAGGGAGGAAGGGACACAGTCGTCTCATTGCCTTGATATTCTAGTGACCTCCCTTTGGGGCGGGGGTCATTTTGGGCCGATAATGTGACGACACGTGACGGTTTAGTGAAGGATTCCCCGGTTGCGGTTAAGAATACAAAGGCATTGAATGGGTGTGTGTGTATATGCACCATAAAAAGTCGGGAACAGATAGCGTAAGAGGAAATTGTTCATGATAATCATAGAGACAACGGCCGAGCAATGTGGCTTTCAAAGTGACCACCTCCGACTGTAAATTCATGGACGACCATTTACGCGTGTTGCGCATCATAGGACTAGGTCTAACTAAACATTACATGCAGTCACCCAAACACCAGTCAGAAACCTTCTCTTCTATAAAGATGCATTTCCAGTGACCAATCAAATAAAATTTCAGTCTCCCAACCCCCCAACATTTCATCGACCAGTCCTAGACCTATGTACTGTCTGTGAAAAGTTGGGTGTGAAAACGCTGTCCATCAGGCTCTTTGTTTGGTGTGAGGGGCATTCTCACCAAATATCATGCTGTCTAGGCTTGTCCTAGGCAAGCTGTGCAGATTTCCCTTTGTTCAGCTTAACCTGTAGGCGTGTTTCGTGGATCGGAGTGTGCGTTTAGAGGGAGTGACCATGCCTAAATGTCTAAATTATATAGTAAAAAACCCGTCAGATGACGAAAGCGTACATTTGAGCGGAGCGTGCTTTTGTGTGGCATGCATTTAGGCGGAGACTACTGCAGGTAATTCTAGTTTTAATTCTGATTTTATGTAAAATCCCCCAACGACTGTTATATTATTGTAACCTCCTTACACTCACATTACTCACTTAGAAGCCGAGTCCTAATAATAAATACAACATTTTTTTCGGACCTCAGTCTGAATATATAAAACCTTTTTTCGGACTCGAATCCGAATAAATAAAAAATTTGACAGGACTCCAGTCCGAATAGAGGTGGCCTTAATCTATACTCCTAACTCCTGGTTTTGGTCACATTTTAGCCTAAAGTTAAATTGTTCAATTGTAGGAGAAAAGAGATTGCATAACATGGGCCATCTTTTTCTTATTATTATTCATTTTCTACACAGCAGCATCATCGGAGCACCGCATCATATATCACACTACCGGTTTTCAAGGAGAAACATCGCACCAACGCGTTGTGCCATCAGAGATCGTGTAGCATTCGAATCTTTGGTGCCATGCAGGTGGCTATATTTAGATGTAGTCACATGATCGGTGGGGGTATCCCGGTCTGACATCCCACAAGATGGCCGTCTTACCTAAAAAAAAGTTTGTGTCGTTCTACATTTAGTCGCATGCGTTTCAGGGTGGCAAGCCCCCTGCATTTCACCATGATTTCATGTTTTGGCAATTAGGATTATTAGGTTACTTACTTGAAAACAATTGAATTCAAGAGTTTTAGTGTCAGGCGTGTGTTCTGCAGCTAAAATTATGGCAGTAGTTTAGGTAAAACCACAGTGTTGCGGTCCCGGTCCTTTGTTAACAGTGCGGCCATCTTGGATACAATGATCTCGCTTCCGGGTGACGATAATGGCCAGATTTTCAAGGCATAGAGGGCTACAATGCCAAACTGCACATTAAAATAGAACAATTTTTTTAAAAAATCATATCATAAGCTTACTTTACGGAGCAGGATACCACTGTTGAATATGGTCAACAATGTTGTTGAATGCTTCCTTTGGTGTCTTTCCGTACTCTCCGCGCCACATAAATTCATCAATGTGGGATGACAGCATCGCCTCATTAGGGCCACTCATGGCTTTAAATCATCTCTTGGCATTTTTCCAAAAGTTTTCAACCTTATTTGTACATGCACCGGTTATGGGGTAGAAGAAATTATGCTAATGAATTACGACAACGTGTTGGTAAGCCGGCACAACGGGAATATTCACTATGCTATTATATGAAGGAAACCTGTCACAGTTTATTTTGCTGCCAGGAGCAATATATGCCTGCTTATGCAGTCGTCGAAGGTGGCAGCAGTTCTGTCGGGCACTAATTCCAAAAATCCCTTTCCAGTGGCCCTATCCATTCCCCCAAACACCCACCTCTATACGTTTTAGCAATTAAACTTTCATCTATCTCGACATGCTGTCCAACACCACCTATTGGAAAAGGGGTTTTCACTAGCTTAGCTTGAATGAACACACGTCACGGAAGTGAGCAAACAACTGGATCACTGTATTCTCACTCAATCCAGTCAGGGACACGGTATGAACAACTGGCTCCTCGAAACTCCAGGAGAAGAGAAGTTCAACAATGTTACGTGAGGTCAACTAAGTTCAAAAAAGGTGTCCTTACACAAAAAAAACCTTCTCACCTTTATGAGCTGGGCACCTAAAGCATTGTTCTTCATCCCTACCAGTTTTGACTAAAGTCATCTGCCTCGGACATTGCAGAAAAATTGGAGGCACTGATCTTATTAAATTGTTTTGATGTAAAAATCTAAGCGCAGCTTCTTCATTGGAGGCATTTTCATATAAAATATTACAAAAGCCATTGTGAAAAAAACATTGCAAAACTCATGGCGTCACGTTGTGGAACTCAATCAATTTTTTTAAAAATGATAAAACACACAACTCAAATCTTATTTTTAAAAAGGCACAAGGAAAGGAGGAATTGATGATTCAATCACTGAAGAAAAGCCTAATTAAACAGCAGTAACAGTAACAGTATAGAAATATCCTGGAACTTTACACATGTGACTAAAATGAACCATGCAAGTCAACTGAAGTGGAGCGAAATTACTTTGGAGTCAGGGTTCGCTATGCCAAAATTAAATAACAAATTTAACATAGTTCTAGATTGTATAATATGATTTTTTAAATAATTCTTGTACCACTTGAACAGAAGTGTGTGTTTTGGCCATTTGAATGTGCTGTTTGGCATTGTATGCCTTGAAAATCTGGCCATTATCGTCACACGGTCCCGGAAGCGAGAATTCATTGTATCGAAGATGGCCACACTGTAAACAAAGGACCGGGACCGCAACACAGCGGTATTACCGTAGTTTAGCCCTCAAATCAGTGCATCTGTGTGCGGGTGCAAAAGTAAAAATTCACGCCAAGGCAAAGAGTTACAATAAAAGAATAGAAAGAGGGATGGATAAAATCCAAGCAGACCGGGTCAATATAATGAAATAATAGAGAAAAATCAGGAAAAATATTAATACGCCAGCAAAAGTGTTAATTTCCCTCCAAAATGAGAAAGAAAAACTATTAACCACTTAACAATTAAAACGCTTTCTACAATATCCATTCAAAAAACATAATTTGAGTTCTAAACACGATATAACTCACTGCGTCCAAAGTCGACAAAAGAATCTGAAAAATCCACTCGAATGTCCCTGCATGCACCATCCTTGTTTACATCCTCCAACAAGTATTCATACGCGCGTTTGACCAATCACTACAACTCAAATACTCCCCTAGTCATTATAATAGCTCATTTAATCAAATAATGTGTATAGTTTGTATTTTACTCCCGGTTATTCGAATGACAACTACCCCGACCTTTTAACCATCGTAAATCTCAATGAAATATCTCACAACTTACCTTCCACTGTAAGGACTTCCGTAACGAGCGACCACCCCATCAAACACAACAACACCTTCCTTATGGAAGGACTTACCATTTATATTTGGTCCAAAAAAGGTGTTAGGCTGTCCTTGCTGCTGCTATCATCATCAATATTTACACCCAAATCAAAAGCCGGAGCATCCTCATCCAATTCATCCATTGACAAAACCACAGAAAGTGAACAGGATGCTTCAGATTCAGATTCCAATGACACAACAGTCTCAAAAGCCTCTATCTCGGCCCACGTGTACGTTGCAGTCGCTGTGCTGCTTCTACCCCGCTTTGGGTCTTCCCACAGATTCCCTGGTGCTTCCTGCTTCTCAGTCTCAGCAGCCTCTATCTCGGCCCGCGTGTACGTTGCAGTCGCTGTGCTGCTTCTACCCCGCTTTGGGTCTTCCCACAGATTCCCTGGTTCTTCCTGCTGCTTTCTCTTTCTCTCCTGTTTCTTAAATTCAACTTGTCACGGGCACGAGCCAAAGAATACACTTGATTGATGCCCTCTTTAATAAACACAAAAAAAGGGTCCTCAGATTCATTCAAGAATTTCCTCCGGAAAATGAGCTCACTAAACTATGTGCTTATCAAAGTTTTTGCATACCCTGAATGTTTTTTTTACAGCTTTGAGTTGATTCCAAGTTGTCTCAATATATGGGCGCCTGTCTCGGCTTTTTTGAACTCCCAACTGTGATTCACAGTGTAATGTTGATAGCCAATGTTCTTCAACGTTGAATATCCTTTCCATTCATCAGAAACAATAATGCTCCCAGGCTTGATGTGTTTCTGAATCAAGGGAATCAAAGTGTCTGCACTCCTGTTCTCCACAACACAAAAAAAACCACCTACTTTTGTCTCTCGACTCAATCCCACCAAACACCCAAAAAACCATCAACACGTTTACCCCTATTGTACTTCCTCCGACCGAATTTAGACTCGTCAATCTCTACCAATACACCCTCTCCTCCTATGCTCTGATACTTGCACTCCTGCAACACGTCAATACACACTTCCCTGCAGAAGTTAAACCAGTCAACAACTGTATTTTCACTGACTTCAACTTCTCTAGCAGACAACTTGTTGAAATATTGATTACACCAAAAATATGTCAGTTTTAAAATTGTCTCAAAACTCAACTTGGAATCCTCAAACCAGGATCCAAGCCAAATAGAAAACTTGTTCCTGCAGACTCTATTAGAACACACCTCCAACAAAATCCTTCTGGATAACCACTGTCTCCAAATTCACAATACTTTGCACCACAGTCACAAACGTAATCAGCTTTTGTTTATTAATTGTAGCTAGTTAAACTGCAGATAATTACTATCTCACACAATCATAAAATATTGAACTAACAGTACTATTACAGTTACAGAATAGGAAGTGGCTATCCTCACCCGGGGTGAGAATAAAAATACGATCTACCTCTCACCCCGGGTGAGACTTGCCAGCGTAGGCTATTCTCAACCGGTGTGAAACAAGACCTGTTTTTCCTCATTTCGGAATACTGTCTATCGGTGTGGATGATCAGATTGATAAAAGCCAAGAAAAAATTACGTTATAGCACAAAAGTAAGCTAATTTGATCGTCTTCAAAGATGCTATGGCTATTTCACTTTTCGAATCGAGCCGAACTACGCGGGTCCCCATTTTGTTTTGCCCGGAAGTTCTCGCAAGATCTGCTCCTCCCCTCTCTCTCTCTGTCTCTTTCTGAATACTGTCTATCAGTGTGGACGATCAAATTGACCAAAGCAAAGTTAAAAAATTATGTTAAAAAACAAAACTAAATTAATTTGGTCGTCTACAAAGATGCTACGGTTATTTAACTTTCCGAATCGAGCCGAACTACGCGGGTCGCCATTTTGTTTTGCCCAGAAGTTCTCGCGCTACTCCTCTTTCGTCTCTCTCTCCACTGCCCATAGACAAAATTGCACGCTTTTAGGCTAACATTAACAGTAGTAATAGATCTAGAACGTTTGTTCACGGCAACGGCACAGAATTCTACAATTTTGTTATCACAGTGTAGAATTCTGTGGTTCAAGGTTAACGTTTCACTGGTTGGCCTAAGGAATAACGGTGAACGCCCACCGGGTGAGAATAGTCAAAAGACTCGCCTGCGCTATTCTCACCCGGGGTGAGAATAGAGGTGGCCTACAGAATAACAGATTTGACCAGAAGTAGTTCCGGAGAGAATTCCCAAGTCAGCTAAATTTAGGGGAGCAAAAAGTAGTTCCTACACAATCCGTAAATATTTATTTGCAATCTTTAACGAGCATTTCAAGTTCTCATTTCAATTTCCCGAACAGCTAAAGTTACACTTTAGCACGGGGTCACTCAATTAATTTTTTAAGTCTAGAAACCCCAAAACGCCCGTTTTTGTCTTTTTTGTCCAATGCGTTCTATATAGGGAGCCATCCCTTCCATTTATAGCCGTAATATAATCCCGAAATCCCCGTACATTCATCAGCCACGACGGGGCCTTCGGCCCCGCTGACCCGATCTGCTTGGATCCAGCCGAAAGAGGGAAGGAGTTCTGCAGAGAGCCGGCCGGCCGACCAAGAACGCACTAAAGAGGGAGCATTTTGAGCAGGTATACAAAAAATAGTTTGGTTCAGTCTGTTAGCATTTTATTGTTTTTGCACCCCCCACCCAACCCCCTTGTCACGGTAAGTGCCGAGTGCCGGCCATCTGCGGCTGCGGAACTCCTCCAGAATAGAGACGAAGACTTTAAATAAAAAAATTGCTCAAGAACAACACACATGCATGATTTCAGTCGTTTTTGAAAGGCGGTAAAATCAAAATCATCTGAAGGGCTTGGCAAAGTGGGATGTTTCATGTTTGCTATCTTTTTTCTCCTCCCCCTGTTCTTGACCACATGAAACCCATCGTTGTCGGCCATCATTGTTTACAATTGTAGAATGTAGACCGCGAAACGAAATTAATCCAAGTTTTGATGATATTGATATTCCTGAGGGAGGGTGTTCAGTGGTTGCGTATCAGGTATTATGGTCCATAATATGCTCGCCGGTGAAAACCTGGGAAAACACTCAAATTAAAGACTTTTTAACAGTTTTTAATTCCTGTCTATAACTTCATACACAAACACCCTAAAATCAGTCAATCATTTATGGCATCATTAAATGTCTATATACCCACCTTTCTCAATACTGTGGCAATGTTGACGCATGTCCGTGGTAACTCACGATCCGTCTTCGTCTTTCTGTACCCTACAATCATCACACCCATAACAATCGAAAACAAAAAATACAATTTTTTTAAAATAACTCACCTGCTACAGCCTAAATTACGTAAACCTTCTTATGTTTTACAACCCGAATGTGCAACTTTTGCCATTTGAAGAAAACATACATCAATTGAACAGTTAGACTACCGATGGGGAGAAGTGGGCCACCATCGGCCCACTTCTCCGCAGTTGTAGAAAAATAATCTTCAACATATTTTCCTGCTATTTTAGGCATATTATAACCTATTTTGTTAGAATATAAGATAAAGATAGAGGCTTAAATCTTGATCTAGTCTTTAAAAACGAACCTCGGGGTAGTATTATTGTAGTAGTCTACCATTCCGGAGTTTTCCCTCTGGCGCTCTACGTGATACTGTGTACCCGCTTCTTTCTAGTCTTTTGGCATGAACCAACGTCCCGTAGACACGCATTAAATGATTTATTCTTATGTTTTCTGTTCAACCTCTATGGACAGTGCTACGTATCAAAGGAATTCCGGTATAGGCACAGCCTTACCTGATACGATAAACAATGCAGTGGTAGCTGTCAGAAATGGAGCGCCTTTGAGGGAAGTCCCATACCTTCACAGCATTGCTCACACTACCCTTCAAAACAATGTGAAGAAAGCTCTTCAAGATGACCAAACTACCGTCACGGTCAAGTATTCACAGTACAACAGGAGACTAAATTGGCGCAGTAAATGTTGAAACGTGCCAAAATATCCTATGGTTTGACAACTGCTTACTGCAGAAACTCATTTATGAAGTCGCTGTTGCAAATCACCTAAGATCTCGACCTTTCGTACCCATCTTCGTGGGATGATGCAAAATGTGCCGGAAAGGAGTGGTCGATGGGTTTTCTTTGGGGACATCCTCAACGCAGTTTGCGACAACCAGTGGCTACCTCATTGGCAAGCGCCACAGCTTTCAACAGACATTCTGTGGGAACATTTTTCAACTTGCTGCACACTCTTTCTAGAGTGACCTGGGTGCCTCTGGAGCTGAGATACTCAATCTTGACGAAACAGGAATCACAACAGTCCATAAAGTCCCAAAAGTCATCGTATCTCTTAGTACTAAGCAGGTGGGCCTGACAACATATCAGCAGAGCATGGTGTGGTATGTGAGATCTCAACAAAAAAGTCAAAGAAAGAGACAAAAGTGATGTTGGGGTTGATTTTTTCCCGAAGAATGGGCCAAAAGAGCCCACACTTTGTAAAACCAGGGGTGGAAGATATTTCCTCGACCAGTCCTATATAATTGACTCAATCAGAGCCATTTTACCGCCACCCACATATTCTGAATTCAGAGGCACTATTGCAAGAACCATATAGAGGTGACATCTGTTTCTAGGTTGACTTTGGACACTTTGGTGGTCTTAATTTCAGTTAAATTCCATATTTGTGCCGTTGTGAGGAATGTATTGTTGGTTTTCTTTTGTTTAGGTTCCGATAGCCCTGGTAACGGATGTCAGCTGTGGCCCACTTCTCCCGTGGGGCCCATTTCTCCCCACTTGTAATGTTGATTTCAGCACCCTTTTTAACCATTTTCATTCTATCTATGTTGTACAGCTAAAACTGGTTTTTAAACACAATAAATGTTATTTAGGTTGATGTAAAGCATATTGTCCTTTGTTTGTTTGTTTTTTTCATTTTTGAGTTATTTCGTGTGGTTTTTTTCAAAACTCCTCCCACGGTGGCCCACTTCTCCCCACTCCGTGTAAACTTTATAAACGCCAAGTTGTGAATTGAGTAGCTGGAAACAGCTCCTGTTTTCTTTGTCATTCTAATTTCTTTACTAAATTTTTATGTCGCGGTCGTTTTCTCAAACTTTTGGTTGTAATCTTTGTGTTTGTGTGTGTGAATGAGTGTGTGTGTGTGTGTGTGTGTGTGTGTGTGTGTGTGTGTGTGTGTGTGTGTATGTGTGTGTGTGTGTGTGTGTGTGTGTGTGTGTGCGTGTAATTATTTTAGCAGTAGCAGCCAACATATAGTGAATAGAGACTATCCACCCTCAATTATTGTGATCTGAGAAGCTGAAATCAGCCTTACTTCTTTGTCATCTTACATTTTTACAAACTTGTTAAGTTATGTCGGTAGTTAAGTCTCGTTTTGGTCACAGCCTATTTAATTTTTCTGTAGGCCTACATGCCTTGAAGCCACAACCAACAGATATTATTGTTTTATACATGTAACCCTGTATGGGCAATTTTACAATTAAGCATAATTTGTACTGTACAAACTCTATCCAAGCCTAATTGATCTCTGAGAAGTTGAAAGAGCCTGTTTTCTTTGTCA
Organism: Aplysia californica; assembly: GCF_000002075.1. Taxonomy (NCBI): domain Eukaryota; kingdom Metazoa; phylum Mollusca; class Gastropoda; order Aplysiida; family Aplysiidae; genus Aplysia; species Aplysia californica. The sequence continues at coordinate 857,196 of NW_004797301.1, forward strand.
TTCTAATAAATTGTTATGCCGGTCGTTACACTTAGACTATAGTTATTCAGTGGCTCTCGTGGTCTACAGGTTACGGTGTTCGCCTGTCTTCCAATAGACCCTGGGTTCGAAACCAGACAACGAAGGAAAATTTTCTTTTCTAAAATGTTCTCCTTTCACCCCTTTTCCTGCTCTCTATGTTTTGTCGACTGCTTTTGTCTCCACTTCCTGTCCCCTCCCCGTCCTTCCTTTTTTGCCCACACCTCTGGGCCCTTGACTCTTTCTGCTGCCTTTTTACTGCTTCTCCTTGGCTCTTATAGGCCTAATTCTTACTTTCAGCCACACCCCTGATCTTATAGTTATAGCAGGAGAGACCTAACACCTAACATTATAATAATAATAAATAGCATTTGTATAGCGCATATCCCCGCTCAACAGCAGGCTCTATGCGCTTTACACTATATTATTAACATTATCAGATAAGGGCGAAAAATCTCGGTGGTCCCGTGTGCAAGTCGCACCCATTAAAGGTCTCTTGGTGGTCCAAAAATCGATAAAAGTAGGCTTCGGCAATAACCTAGACCAAATTAAAAATTCCCATCAAACTGAGAAAATGTTTAATGTGTCCCGCGCGCTCGTATGACCTAATGCAGTTGCGAGCATCATAAAACACTTTTACCATACAAAAAGCAAAAAAAAAAAAAAAAAAAATTGTTTATGCATAGACTGAACAAGTATAGTGTTTCACAACCCCGGTTTTCAATCTTACAAGCACCTTTGAGGTGGATAAACACTACCCAAGCTTATTTGTGATCCTACAAGCTGGAAACAGCCCAATGTCTGAGCAATCTTACTGTTTTGGGACCATTGTTATGTCGGTCGTTACACCCAGTTTTGGTCATAATCTATTGATTTTTTGTGTATGTCTAGTTGTAACAACCAACAGATAACTGTGTTTTAGAACCGGAGGGTGCAATTTTACAAGCACCTTTGTCGACTAAACTCTATCCAAGCCTAGCTGTGCTCGAGAAGTTTTTCGGTCGCTACCTGGATTCGAACCCGGGACCTTTGAATGAGAGGCCAACACCTTGCCCTCTAGGCCACGAGAGCCCCTAGTACTGTAGCTTGTTTTGTCGGTCGTTACAATACAGTATCAGTTTTTAAAATTATAATCTGTTTATTTTTATGTGTGCCTAGTTGTAAAAACAAACAGATCATTGTGTTTTACAACATGGATGTGCAATTTCGCAAGCATTTGTGTAGTGACAAGATCCTATCCAAGCCAATTGTGGTCTGAGAAGCTGGAGCCAGTCTAATTTCTTTGTAATTTTAATTTCTTTAATAACTTTTTATGTCGGTCGTTACGTTACAATCTCAATTTTCATTTTATCTTTTTTTTTTGGTGTATGTCGAGTTGTAACAACCAACACATAACTTTATTTAAACAACCTGGATACGCAATATTACAAGCACCTCTGCACTGACTAAACTCTATCCAAGTCCAAGCCTAGTTGTGGAAAGATAAGGAGTATAGGTGTTTAGTATTAAAGAAAGAGCAGACCACACGAGAGCACCTGCCAACCACCCAGTCAGACTGATATGGAGAAAGATGGTTCAAAACAGAACAGTAATAGAAGCACCCGTAAAGGTCTCCTTGACGTCATAAACATTCAGTCCTGCCATCCCCGATGCTTTAGTAATATTATCCCCCCCCCTCCCCCCATAGAAAAGGGGTTCGATTACCATGTGGAGAGGTCAAGATTGAGTACCCATGTCTGTCTTGAAAGGTGATCTTTTCCTTTCAGACCAGGTTGGCCCCAATACTCAGTGTCGAAGTAGACCACCTATTAACTCTTTTCCTACCAGGCCAAAATCCACTACTGGCCCAGGGCTATTCCCTGACCCATTTTTACGCCCCTACCCCGCCAAAGGAAAATGTCAAAACATCCAACTAAACACACACAAACCATATCTTATGGCCCATCAAACTAAAGGTTAAAAAATAATCTATCAGATGGCGATACAATATTGAAGATTTATTCCAGTTATATTACTTTTGGGTTTCTAAAAGTGATCATGCTATATCGAAGGTGTCATATGAAATTAACAATTTTGCAGCTTTTACCTTGAAAGGTCATATCTAGAAAAGTATAACAACAACATCATTAAAACTCCCCAAGTATGTTGCCACAAGTAATGCGAAGAAATGCTGAAAGTTATGTACGTGTACCTAATATAGAATATTTTCCTCATATTTACGTTTCGAAGGGGACCAAAAAAGCGCTGAAATGACTAAAAATCGTCTCTCAGCGCTATATTTTCTTTCGTATCTGCTAACAGGAAGTCTATTATTGTGAAAACATGGATCAGCCGAGTAGTTCGGGTCTTTTCATTACTGGATTGGAATAGATAGCAAGCCACTTGATCCATATTTTGCGGCTCTCGGTCCAGCGAGGCCAGGTCCGCGAGTCGCAAAATGCGGCTCGTGGTAGAGATAGTGTTAAATGAACTTAACTGTGTGGATCATAGCACAAAACATTTACAATGATTTCGTTTTTAGTTTTAATAAGCTTTTTACAGCATATGCAATACAACTAGGTCGAATAAGCGTCAAAGATTAAAGGTGTTAAAAGAGAGTAACAAACACAAAAAAAAGGAGGACAGATAATACCGTCAGATATTTGATAGGAAAGAAAGAGCATAGTGTCAGAGCACCTGCCAATCACCTACTTACAATTTTAATTTTCTCAATTCATGTGTGACAGCAACGATACATGATGTCTTTGTATGTCCAAAGCTGAAGAGACTCACATTAACACAGAACTGCATTATATGGGGGTATTGATATAAGTGTAAGAGTATGTGTGCACACATGTGTGTGTGTGTGTGTGTGTGTGTGTGTGTGTGCGCGCGCGCGTACATGGTTGCAAGAGTGTGTGTGTATGTGTGTGAGTGTGTGTGCGTGTGTGTGCGCGCGCGCGTACATGGTTGCAAGTGTGTGTGTGTGTGAGTGTGTGTGTGTGTGTGTGTTGTACGAGGAAAAGTAAAAACAAATAAGAAAGACAGCAAAAAATGACAAAGAACATTTTAAGACCAACCACTGACACCTTCCATCCACTCCCCCATTCCAGAAAAAAAAGTTTAATCTCATTACATTTTCTTTTTAATTCCTTTATTTTTTTTTTCATACCCTCTGGGATAAAGACAAAATAATATACATGTGTGTATTAGCAAAAAATGCATGAGCAACGATAAGAACAAAGCCATCATGGAGCAAGAACATGAAAAATAATGGTTGTCATGTCACTGACATTGACACTATGATGAATGACACAATAGACATGCAGGCAAAAATCGTTACACAGCTATGATAACAATGGCAATAGCAATGCAATATTGAAATTAAAAAAGGGACACACATATCGCGACCACAGTGCTTTCTTGTCGTATCTCCATTTTTTAAATTAACAGTGAAAATGTGACTTCTTCTTAAGCTCACTCAATGTTATGAACTGTTTTCACTGTTATTAAAAATGTAGATACGACAATAAAGCACTGAGGTCGCGATATATACGACTGTGTGTGTGTGTGCGTGTATATTATATATATATATATATATATACAGTAGTCTCCACCTAAGATCCCACAGCTTACGATCCAGGTTCGCTTAAGATCCCGCTGTTTTAAGAAAACAGAATAATTTTTACTATACAAAACTCACCCCTAAGATCCTGCTCTGAAGCTACATTTGGCTAAGATCCCGCATTTCAGATCATGATTTGCGGAACAAAAACGCGGGCGGGACAGCCAATCAACCAAGAGTGAAAAGTTGAGATCAATAAACTGTCCCTCGTGTCAAAGATCCGCCACTATCGTGAAAGTGATCATAAACACGCTGTAAAACTCGATGAAGCGATACAATGTTTGCCCCAGACCGGATCACATCGGGGTGTGAACTGACCGACACGTTTGTTTTCCCCACGCATCGCACTCACACCTGAGCTCTCCACCTAAACTTACATCACTCGCTGGGTGGGCAGGGCCTACACATTCGCTCCAGGCGGGATCAAATTCAACAGTGAACTTCTCCCTGATCATTGCAGAAGTTGTCTCTACTCCCGAATTTGCGAGACAGACTGAATTTTAATTGGTGTGTACACAACGTAATGGTGTGTAACAACAAAGGCGGTTGGGGGGGGGGGGGGGAACTCGGTCAGAGATGGAAAGCTATAAATTTTCTACAGGTAAGGGGGGAGGGGCAACTGGATACGCGTAGATCTTGAGACTCATGTTAGGATAAAAAGTGAAAATGGCACGCCTCATCCCACTATGAACTGTGATAGTTCACCAAAGTTAACCACTCTTTGCTCGCCATACGTCATAAACCCACCAAGCGGTCATGTCAGTTCATTTTAGAGTGGAGGGAGACCATTGTATCTATTGTGAGCCTTAGCATGGGTGACCATAGATTCTTCCTTGGGTTCGTCGGTAAAGATCCCGGTTCGCCTAAGATCCCGCATTTCCTTGCTCCCGAGCACCGGGATCTTAGGCGGAGACTACAGTATATACTAGCTGGGTACACTTTCGATGAACGAACTCAAAAGAATCGATCATCAAGTCATTGTGGAACCAGTGCACATTGCTTGTGAACGGAAGCCTCACTTGTTTGTAATGATGTCTTAGAAGACGGACTTTCCCAAGATTAGATCTAATTGAAACTAATGAATAAATGAAAATTTAACTACACTGACTTCAGACTCTTTAATATAAATTAACACCCTTTAAATGATTCTGAATCACTGTTAATTTTTTAAAATTTGAAAGTTAAGTGGTTCAGAAGTTTTAGGCAACCAAAGCGACGAACTTTTACAACTATAATATATATACATACACATATATACACACACACATAACACATACACCCAAACACATGATATAAATATAATATATATATATAACAGCTATTGGCAAGGAAAAATCAAGTGATGCATCAATATATGGGCTTGCAATAATCGATGTGCGGGGTTTGTACCCACTAGGTAAGAAATGAGCACGGCACACAAGTCAACGCCACCTGTCCAGCTGTGACATTGTATTGACTGCTCAGTGCAAGATTTCGCCAGACTCCGTCAAATGTCACTTTTCAAAATGATGTATGCTGGGGACTTACACTTAAATTAAGCAGTTCATATATCAAAAGCCATAGAAAACTCATTTAAACCGAAGTTTTTTCGGTCAACAGATACCTTCTCATTTCATAAATCCTCTTGAGAAGCTCACGTCCCATCCATAACAAAAAGTGAAAGTACGGCTAGACCTGTAGATTGTGCTTTCACAATTTCTTCTCTTTCACGCAATGGACTGCAATGTATTTAGGTCATACTGATCACATATGATACAACATCCCTTGTTGCACTGTGACGTGTCAAAGTAAAACTAACAGTGGAGATATCAAATATGAAAACTTTACTGTGCTCATGAGTTGCCAGCCATCACAAGATTGTAAGGATATTAATTGTAACATGCATTTGAATCTTAAACATTTGTAAAATTGGTCACTGCCAATTAGCGAACCATCAGAAAATATGGACTAGATTTACGACAAGTTGGACAAATGTATTTAAAGGCAAACTTCAGAGTCAGCACTCTATTCTAACGAAGCACTGCTGGGAGATGAGACAACCTGGTGGTTATAAAGAAGTTCTGTTTGGAAAAATCTCATCTTCGTTCATACAGCTTTTGGCGCACATGACTTTGTTTTATGGATTACGATCCTTACTTCTCAATCAGGTCTCTCTGTTGTGATAAAATTTGCATGCTATATCCGGAACATTTTACTTCCATTGATCGTGTGTAAGTCCTGGTGTATTCAGTAATTATGATACATGTATAACAAAGTACTTTCAAATGGGACAAGAATTTGAGCACTTATGAACAGTAATACTCATCTACAGACCCAATATGACACAAAAAGTATTCTGGGCAATTGGTTTCAAAACTTATGTACAACTTTCTCTTCAATGTACTTCGTACACAAACTCATTTTCAAAACTGATGCAAGATTCTCGATCACATAAAATGCCTCCTGTGATTTCTGACCACTGTTAAATAAAGAAAAATATGAAAATCTCTCAAACACAGACACTGGCGGATTCAAATATGTTAACTAAAACCGTGAACAGGACATATTTGGAATGACTCACCACACAACAGTACTAAATAAAACATTATCTTTCTCTCTCTTTCTCTCAACCACCCTTCATCTCTCTCTCTCTCTGCCGTACATGTGTCTCCTTATATTAATACTGCCTTCTTTGGCATCTATATATGAAAAAAAAAATATCCCACTGAGTTCAGTAAAACAGCTCTTTCTCCCCCCCAAGGGAAACATGATTTCATGAGTTGAGATTCACTCAAAAAAATTATAGGGCACATACCGATGACTTTATACTGACTTCGTACAAGCCATCAACATGAGTGAAAACCAAACCCATGCAGCGAAGAACACTGTTTTACAGTCTCCTCGAATCATAGAATCCATCAGCTCAACAACCAAGGTTATATACAAGAATAAAGAAAAGTAAGTGAAAATCACATCTTACAGTCTTTACGAAGAATCACAAAAATGTTTTTTAACCTTTTCAACTCAACCCATCCCAGTTTTCTCTTGATGCAAGAAAAGACATAGTATGATGGCCAAAGGCTTGCAACAAATTAAAGGCCACTCCCAAAGAAATCGGATAAGACATCATTTTTAAAAAAATCAATGTAAGACAATAAAACTATCTAAAAAGAAAATCCCTCAAAGCTACTGAAAGAGCTACTTGAAGTTTACTAGACATATGACAAGTCATAGGAACACTTGGCCCCTAACAGAGAACAAAGTCAGCAAACACATTTTCAACATAGACAGGTAGACTCTCAACAGCACTCGAACTCACACACAGAATTTTTGCATGTTAATCCTACACCGCAAAGGTTGGCCTCCATCCTTAATACAACAAGGAACAGTACAACCTAACCTGCTCTAACGACCACCTGCCCAAAAAAATCACCTGTACAAATTACCTCTTTCCATTTCCTCCCCTTGTGTTTTTTTCCGTATTATAACGACACTGACTAAGAGTAAGAGGACCACCTATTCCAGATGACCACTTTTCTCCTTAACAATAGGCAACATTAGTATAGGATAAGTTCAACTGTACTGAAGTTCAAGATATGTGGCTGCCTGTATATCCATGCCCTACACCCGTGGGTCACCACATCCCAGGTGATCAAAGTGCAAGAGAAGGTCTGAAGTTAAAAAGAAACTTGTTTGAGTCAAACTGCATGACAGATCACATAAACCACAATAAATAGTGCTGCTATGAGATTTTAAAAAAAAAAGTGTACCTTCAATCCTCTCTGACAAGGTTCACGTAATACAAAATGAAATGTTTACATACAAACTTGTCTTTACTGAACTTTTGAGTACCCGATGTCTTCATGATAAATGCCAATTTTAAATGGCAGCTCAAACATTTAGAAATGTTTCTTTAGGAGAGGTGAACACCTAACTTTACTTATTTTGTCAGTTGACCACTTGAAACACTCCGGCTAAAAGATGATAACATGACAGGACTACACAAAATTTGAGAAAACCTTAAACTCTTTACGTAAGACGTATTGCTCTCCAACTACAATCAAACATCAAACAAAAGATTTTTTCATATCTAAAAACCCCAACAACAAATCTCACAAAATAAAAAGATGCAGCGCTTCAGCTCAGAACACTTAGTAGTAGCTTCCATCATGTAAAGGGCAGTACACAAAAACAACCCTGTAGTGAATAAGGAACAGTTAACTTTGCTGCATGAAGAAGAACATACAAAGACTGAAAAATGGGCACAGATTATTTCCCCTTTCCCAATACTGTAGAAGTTACAGTCTATCTTTTGTTGTCAAATGGGGATTTTCATTGCTTAGCCCTTCATCAAACAACAAAGTGCATTGTTCACCTTTAACCATTCAGGTGTAATCATTTACTGAACCCAACTCATACTCTTAGAATGAAAGGGTTCTAACTCCACTTTTTGTGATGAGTAACACACTACACAAGACTGACACTGATGCTCTGAACTCTGTGTCAAAGGCTCAGACAATCTGACCAGTATTTTTTTTTCTCAATTTGACACTTAACAAATAAGGTGTAAAAACATATTAGCCAAAGAAGATCTGACTCTGAATCCCATTTGCTCAACACTATGCATCATGGAGTCAAAAACTTGCCATTCTAAGGACGCGAATTGACAGCACCACAGTTCTGAGTTTATAACATGAGAGAGATCAGCTGAAATCTCTCTTCATTAGACAGAGCAGGTGTTGAGCAGAAGAGACTGAGCACCTCTTTTTTCTCTTCCTTTCTGAGAAGCTGAAGCATTTGCTCAGGCTTGTGAAGAGATCTGGGGGGAATACATAAAGAGAAAACTGTAATCCAGAAGTGAAGAAAGCATAAATGAACACATTGAATTATGTTGAAGACATAACTACTTTTTTGGCGTTACTTTCAGATGTTACTTTTTTAAAGATCCATTCTTAATGTATAAATAATTCATGCAGCAACAGAGTACTCCATAATACTTATAAAAACAAAACCACATATCACGATATCATGTGCCCCCTCCCACATCCTTCTGCAAAAACCCTGATCAATAACCAGTCATTTTTTAACAGATTTTAACTGTTACAATGGCTGTAACACAGAGCACTCGTTGAGCTTCTAGAGGATAAAACAGAGTCCCTATCCAAGTTTCTGGGTGACATTTTTTTAACCCCTTTGTTGCCTTACAACGTACACGGTACTTCACAAAAATGCATAAATTTTAGCTTTGTGCCATACTACAGATGTCACGGAAGTGGGCAAGATTTACCCTTTCAGGTAGCAAGTAATATGTCACAAGTATGCTCCTCTGATCATCAGGCTCTTATTCTCTCTTGCAGACGAATGCACTGCTCTTGCAAAATGTGACCAAAATGAATTTACAAGGCAGCGATTTCACTTTCTGACTTAGATTTGCAAGTTAAAAATGGTAACATGGAGAACATACGGAATGAAGAAAGAGAGAAAAGTGACACTGTGAAAGATCCCAGGTCCAAAAATATTTCATAAGTGGGCCAGATCTAGGGTGCAAGTCCACTAACACAGACATTAAAATGCTGAAAATAAGTACTGACAGTAGAAATGCGAGTTAATAACCCTGTCATTTCTTTCTATCAAAAGATAAACTAATGAAACAGACTATTTCGATTCAGAAATGTGTGGCACGATACAAGTCACAACTGCCATGAAAAATGTTAAAAGAAAAATTTTCTTCAACTTATTATCCACTATAAGTCAAAACTTGTGGTCCACTATCAACGGATGTGTAATTTTAATACATAAAAGTAAAAGCTATGTAATACAAAAACAACAATGACAATTACTTATACTCAGAGACCATCAAATCCCAAAGTTTACATACTCTTCTTTCTATTATCTAGTCTCAGTATTTTTAAGAGTTCTACTTGTTTTTATCTTGCAATTTTAATTCTAATCCGACGTATCGCATTTTACAAGTGCAAAACAAAAAGTAGGTTAGCCCTGACTTTATCAACACTTTTTCCAATTGGCACATTCTACTCAGCCTTGAAGGAAAGAGAAGCATCTAATATCTAATGCTCACTTTCTCTTGTTTTCTCACATCACTCCAAAAATTTTTAATCCTCAGACTATTTTTTCCACAGCATATATATATAATATATGATCCAAGGAGTACATCTCGTGAACGCCTTGACAAAAAAACAACTCATCCAACACTCACTTTTCAGTTTTACTTTTAGCAAGAGTTTTTTTTCTTCTTTCTTTTATAGTAGAGGGTTTTACGGTGCTAGAAACTGCATAAGGTCATATGAGCGCGCGGGACACACCTAATACTTTTAGTTGGTAGGAAATTTTGAATTTTGCCCGGGTGGCGGCCGAAGCCTACTCGTATCGATTTTAGACCACCAGGGGATCTTTAACGTGCGCAACTTGCACACGGGCCCTCCGAGATTTTTCGCCCTTGTCCGAGAAGGCTAGTTGTAGATCTTTCCAACCAGAGGCTCAGGAGTGTGGCAGAAAGACAGCTGTAAGAAGGAGTCAAGGAGTAGCAGTAGAAAGGCTGCAGAAAGAGACAGGAGCCCACAGGAGGGGGCAAGGGAGGTGAGGGGGCGGGGGCAGAAAGAGGAGACGAAAGCAGACGACAGAACATTGCTAGAGAGCAGGAAAAGAAGTGAAAGGAGACAATTTTAGAGAAGAAAATTTTTCGGTCGCTACCCGGATTCGAACCCAGGACCTTTGAATCGCAATGACAATGAAAAATTAAATTTTCATCCAAATTGCTTAAAAATGGGCTTAAATGAAAATAGAGTAAATTCTAAGAACTATGGTTTTTAAATCTTAAAAATCCATTGATAAATAAAAAAGTTATTGGGATTTTTGTTTGCAAAATGTTGGAGGACCTTCATATAGGAAAAAATCGCCAAAATGTGGGACATGTTTTGATGTATTTTGAGGAAAAACTGTTCATAAGTCAGTAATGAATTGGAGCATATGAATGAAACTTGGCATCTCCATGTGATTTTTAGTGCAGAATCTAGTTCTGCTATTACTTTTTCGATGTCTTCGTTACTTTGGATCTTAAAGACTGATATTTGCGTGAAATTTGTTGAATTGCGCTACATCGTTTTTACCGCGACGCGATCACCCCTTCTAAAACCCAGTAAAGCGCTATCGGGAAAACCCGCGATGTAGTCATCGGTGACCCATTTGGTTATAGGCAGCCAATCACATGCCGCCTAGCGATCACGCGCCTCTTGCATGCCGGCACCTCGCGTTTGGAATGCGCGATCAAGTTTCTAGATCTAGTGTTTTATCAATGGATGGGTGGTAATTTTAAGTTGGAACGGAAAATCTACTGAACGCAGAGATCTGAAATTTTACAGCAATAAAGAAGACACGTGGGGCGCTTGTGTGGTCGGCGATCAACCCGCAGCTCCGCTTAGTTTTCTAACCGCACAGGAAATTCGCACAAACACGGCAATATCTCCGGTTCTAGTAATCGTTCGGGATTGTACGCTGACATGTCGTTAGTTTAACCTTTCCTCTGGTTGGTTGCCGAGTTTCATTTATTTTCGTCCAGGAGTTTTCCCGTAACTATACTTAGAAGAGAGTCACTTCTGATTCCGAGCGGCCCAAAAAATACCCCTCGCGCGGAGGCCGATTTCTGGCCCAAGGCGCAGCGGGCGATTGGCATTGCTACTTTGAATGAGAGGACAACACCTTAACTTCTAGGCCACGAGAGCCCCCTAGCAAGAGTTTTTTTTTGCAATACAAATAGGTCATATAAGTGACGAAGACTAGAGGTGTTGCAAAAAAGTAACAAACAAAGGACGATACATGTTTGATAGATATGAAAGAAGAAGCAAACGAATCACAGTAGCTACCAACCACCTACAACACTCACTTTGTCATAGGCTATGTGCACAGCCTTGACCTTGGAAGGTCTGCCTTTGATGAGGGCATAGCAGAACATCGTTACCACCATGACAAACAGGAAGTAGCTTGTCCTCATGAGGTGAAGGTTTATAACGGACTTGTCATGCTGGAACAGAAAGGAGCAGACAGCCCATTACTTTGATGCACAGCAGATAAAGAAACACACAAATGCACATGAAAATATACATGCACACACAAATAAAAACCGGGACAAAGAAACAAATACATGGCAAAGAAAGACACCGAGAAGGAAAAAGAAAAAACAAAACGGAACATACTAATGTAGTAGTAGTACAGGGTTTTACGGTGCTCGCAACTGCGTAAGGTCATATGAGCGCGTGAAACACAAGTTGGTAGCATTGGCAACAGTTCACTGCATGGTTGGTCGACAATTAGACTTTAAAATGCTAAAATACTAAAATTCAGTGTAAATATATTTGCGATTTAACCCACTCAGTAACACAACGGCCGTAGCCGGCCGCTTCCGTTTCATAAGCCTAGTACCATTACGGCCGTGTATTAACCCGCATTTCGACCAATCAGAAAATAGATAATCATTCTCCCCTTGACAGCAGCAGAGACATAACTCTGGAAATTTTAGTTGGACTAAATTCAATGTAAACAAACTGCAGTTCACACGGGTCGCGCAAGCTAAGATCAAGCGTACTTCGCAAGCCGCCGGCATCGCGTTCGGACTGATTTAGGCGAACTTTTGGATAATTTTAATGAAAATATCAGTGCTGGGGGAGAAAACCCACAGAAAGGTAGCAATTGAAGTGATGATTTATTCCCCTTTGCGTGGTCCTGAGCCATCTACCTATTGGAAATCCAATGGTACTGAGTGGGTTAAAACAACTCTTATAAGTAACAGTAAACATTTTTTACAATACTGTTTCGCTTTACAATTTGCCATAAAGGCCAATGGCCTTCATAAAATTAAAAATTTTGCTGGGACCAATGACGGAAAAAATGTCTTGCAATTTCTTGCATTTATAATATTTCCTTCGGATCTCTCCAAAGTCTAGACATTCGGTTAAGATGTGTCTTATGGTAAAATCTGTGTCGCATCCGACACATACTAATACAGGTGTAATAGTATTCTGTGGTCAGAGCAGAAAAAATGTCTGGCACGTTGAAAAGTTAGGAAAATACAGTTTCAACAGATTTGATAAATAAAACGGCACATTATTATTCCATTATTGTGACATAATGACCAAATTGTACAAATTCTTTTCTCAACAGAAAGTCAAAGCAGCATCTGCACGAGAGGTGTAGCAGAGTCTCACTTTCTTCTCTGTAAAACTAAACGTGCAGTATTGTTTTAAATAGTTTGAAGTCTTTTCACTTTCTCCAGAGATATGCTTGATAACAAAGCGTTACAACAATCAAGTCTTGATAAAACTGAGCTGTTTACTAAAGAAGCAGTACACTTAGTATTGATTGGATTAGGTATTTCACAAATTCTTATTATTTCTAAATACATGCGGCTAATCAGATAATTCACCCCAGCCAACATTGACAAATGGGCATCAAAATAGATATCCAAAATGTAATTTCTGCACCACCAATTTTCAGGTGATCGTTGACAACCCCATTTATAGAGTCTGCATTGTCTGCCAGAACGAATCCTGTTCTTTCTTCATTCAAGATAAATTTGTCTTTGTTCATCCAGTTTTTCACGGAGATAATACAAGTTTTAGCATGATAGGCAAGTTTATCCAAGTTGGTAGACAATGTTGAACTATAAATGATACTTCAGGCCATACTTAAATTTTTCCTTGACAAATACAGAAGGGCACAGATAACATGAACATAGAAAATTTGTAATAAAAGATAGCTAGAACAATTTGCCTTTCCCCGACTGATATCTCTTTATTTTTCATTCTCTGTTAACTCAAATTGTAGACATGTTAAAAACGTTTGCCAATCCAAGATGTGTTTGAGTTATCCTTACCTAACAGTAGCTGAGTATAAGTGGTGAACAAAACTGGACCAAGGACAGAACCCCACACATAAGAAGATGATCTGATGACTTACAGAGTATACTCTTCTTACCATTGACAAAAGCACAGTGAGTGAATCATCCAGAGAAAACTGAGGTACCAAGCGCGAGCCATGAATACACCAGTCCCGACTGGTGGTCTCCGTCAGGGTCCCAGCACGAGCGTTGCGGACGGCTCTGTCAAAAATGCGATCTGAATGACTTGGGCAGGCCTCTCGGCTGGGTTTTCTGTGAAGGAGGACTGATGTCAGAGGAGTCGTACAAATCAGGTTTTTTTTTGTTTTTGTTGAGAGTATTACAGCCCTTACGACACAATAAGGTCATATAGGTACCAAAGATTAGATGTGTTACAAAAGAGTAACAAACACAAAAATGAAGGAAGAGAGATAAGGACAACAGGTGTTTGATAGGAAAGAGAGGGAAAACCACACACGAGCCTCCACCAACAACCCACTGAAAATCAATACAGTGTTCTAAACATACAGGTTGGCAAGTAAAAACAGGAGTTTACTTTTTCACATTGAAAGGCGAGGGTTTCCAACTGGTTGCCCAAGGCTCACACATGGATCTGGTATCAGCAGCCATAGCGACTGTACTTATTGTGTACAAGTTCTTTCTTTTATCAGATTACAGGTGCAAATGTATTGGAAAGGATTGTTGAATATTGAATGGGCCAGTGCGCATGAAACAAGTCATTGTGTAAAGCTGTCAATTTTATTATTGTATTTTTTTGTGTGTGTGAAGCGCCAAGAGCCACAAGTGAGTGAGTGCTATAAAAGTGATATCTACCATTGTTAAAGGAAGAATCTTCCCAGCGGCTGCATGTGTTGTCTTATGAACTATAATTATTAAAGAATTTTACTTCTTGTGGGGCCAGAAAACATCAAAGGTCTTCATTTTTTCCCCCAAAATATATTTTCTTAAATGTATGTGTTTTTACGCCCAAATTAACATGATTTACGTTATCTTGGAGGCAGGCTTCCACCCAGCCTGTCAGGGCCAGCTCAAACTGAGAGGGATACAATACATCCCAGCAGAAAAGCAGATTTACTTCATACAAAATTCATCCCAAACTCGGGTCGGTAAATCACCTAACCATTTCTCCACAGGTTGGTTTTTATTTTTGTTTGGAAAAAAAAAAAGAAAAAAAAAAAAAGAAGAAAAGAAAGGGTACATGACGCATGCAAACATATCCCGGTATCAATAGCTTAAGTAAGAAGGAAGGATGTGAGTGGTAAACATGACATCTCCAACAATTTTCCCCAGGTATATTGTGATTTGCTTTGCCTTTTATAAAATTCCTAATAAAAGCACTTCAAGTCTAGGATATCACTCACTGTGTACGAGGAAGCAGGCGAGCAGGACTCTGGAATGTTATGCAGGCTGGCACACGATATTGCCGGCAGCGACCACCCTCCTCCTCCTCACACATGCTCCGGGTCAGGTTGTGCGGGAAACTCAGGAACACTGACATCTGTTCATCTCCTTTGACCTTGAACGACGCTGTTGGAGGTCAGAAAAGACAAGCGCTGTACTCAACATTGTGAAGAAAATGGACAGTTTGGCAAAGCCCTATCTTGTTTTAATGGGTATTTCTAAAAAGAAATGAATTAAATTCTGGTAAAACAAGGCCCATTCAAGTACAGTAGAATCTAAGTAAACTGATGCAAAAGGGAAAAGAAGCTAATGTTGAATATAAACCAGGGTGTCCAGCAATATCCTACTTTAAAAAATCCTACCACCTGATACAAAAATCCTACCAACATTCAACACACTAATTTAACGTTACGCAACAGGCTATAAATGAAATGTGGGTATGACTTACCAAAAACATCATCAGAATTGACAGCACATCATGTACTACAGCCCTTGAGCCTGATTATATCAATTCTTCCACTGTGTTTCCATTACTTCCATGGTGCTCTGGTTCATTATCATTTATAGTTAAAAGTCAATTACTTCACAGTTCATTTTTAGAAACTATATACAACTATTTACAGTTCTCTGTTCTTATTTACATAGCTTTCAGCTCTGCCTCCTTCTCATCTAAATGAGCACAGAGGTCAATCAACTCCTTTCTTTTCTCTTTTGCGTCTTTTTTCATGGTATTGCTTTTCACAATTAAGTCATGTGCCTGCTTGTTACTTGCTGCCTCTGCCTTTTCATTCATGTCATCAGCAGTTCTAATCAACATGTCAATGTCCAACTCCATCATTCTCTTCTTGCGTGTTAGTTCTTTTACTTCATCATGCTTTCTTTTCCTTTCTTTGCTCAATTCTGTTTCAGCTGCTTACTTTCTTTTCTGTTCCAGAGCTTCTTGATACTTATGCCAGGCTTTGCTACTGGAAGTCATAATTTCTTTGGAAATGTGAATTTGAGAGGCAGGTTTTCCATTGACATATCAGTCTTCTGGCAATTAGGGATTGTTCATGTAAATTTTCAACAGTTACTTCTTTGTTCACTGAGAAGCCTCTCTCAACCTGTGAATTGCCATGACTCAAAATAAGGATTTTTTCAATAACTTTTTTCAGCTGTGGTTGTTCATTCAAGTTGCCATGAAGATTAAGAAACTCATCTAACCTCTCATTGGCAGAGAAAGAAATTGGTGCCAATCTGTCCCTTAAGGTCTCATACTGGTAGCAGGCTTCATCAACATCATCCACCCATCCTTGTTTTTTCATTTCTTTTATATCCTTGAAAAGCCCTGTTGCATCATCAGAACTCATAACTTGTGGGTTCAAACATGTAATTGACCTGGCCAATGCATAATTCAATGGACTTTTCTTCAGGAGTTTTTCAATACAGCTCAGAACAAATTTCTGAAACTTCATCTTAAAAGTCATCACTTGAAGACTTGAAAGTTTTGCTTTTTCTTTCTCCAATACTTTTTCTGCCCTGTGTCCAACATCAATACTCTTGTGATTTTTTAATTGGTCTGTTTTCAGGTCCTTAGGTTTGGGCATAGTGTCTGGCTTTGTCAAGGTTAAAAGAAATGAAGGATCCAAAATTAGACTGTAAAGTCTCTTGACAATGGAAAAAAGCTCTGTTGTCAAGAAAGGAGCCAGAGGTTCATTGGCTTGAAATTTTGTCAAAAATGGTCTGACAATCTTGGCTAAAAAACCCAAAAGATTCCAGTTTTGCCAACAACAACTTGTCGTCTGCATGCTCCACTACAGTCTTGTAACTTTTACAAGTTGGCTCACTGTAATTTCCCTTTTTCATACATGAAATGTACTTTTGAACATTTGGCAAAATGGTGATGGCTCTTTCAGCTGCTGGTCAATTTTCACGCCATCTGTGACCACAGAACTGCAGTGGGAGGATAGAGCTGTCGGTTGAGCTGCTGAAACACTCGTAGTCTTGAAAATAGCTGACACGTAACTCTAATCATCCACGCAAAACGCCCGCGTTTTAAAAACATTTGACTTCCCTCACATCGAAAAAAAGATCGCGCCAAGGCTGTTCATTTAAAAAAAAAAATTCCTTTCCCCTTAATTAGTACCTGTATTACGGCACGCACTTTAAGCCCAAGTGTCAAAACAATACCCCCACCCCCTCCCCCGCCGTCCACACTGGTTAAGTCCCGAAAAACACCTCGACCAACACGACCGGTGTGAATGAACTTTGTTGACCCCGACAACCGACGGCCCCCGACACACGCGCTACTCACCACATGTACGAGGTCATGTCATGTGATGCGAATGACAGATAAAAAGTCCAATCGGTGTTTCCAAGCAAAAGAGATTGCAGAACTTTTTATATTTTTTTCTAAGAATCGGACGCAACGACAAAAAATCAGGATACCGGCGATCGAAATCGGGAAAATCGGGATGGTTGAGATTTGGGGCAAAAAATCGGGATATCCCGATTAAATCGGGATGAGTGGCAGGTCTGGATCTAGATCTAGATCCAGTAATATGACTCTTTTATCACAAAACACGTGTGGCAGCTGAGAGTCAGCTGAGACTTTCTTCCCACTCACAGAGACAATGGCGGACTTAGGCTAGTACCGCGCAGACTAAGTATCGGTAGACGGGCAAAATAATTTTACTGAAATGCAGTGTCGATTCTTACAACAGTTTCATAGCAATTAATAAGTAATCGACCCTTTTAATATCGTAAACGATCTAACCCAGTGTCGAACGGAACCAAAGAGTCTACATAACAAGAGGGGCCACTTCTCTCTACTTTGAGCCAATTAAAAAAGTGTCCTCAAAATTCGGTGGCGCCCTCTTCACAAATGCGCACCCTTTGCGAACAGAGTTACCCTACTTGAGTTTAAAAAATCAAAGTGAAACTAGGAAGTTTTTGAATAAATTTCGGAAGAATGCATTTTTAAAAATGGTTACGTTGACAAAAAACCTCTTCCGGAGGAAAGGGTGATTGTTTTCTTCTTTTAATTTGACTTTAGAATAAAAGGCGAGAGGTCATTAAAATAAAAAAAACCTAAAACTCCGCACTGAACGGACCCAAACTGCTGATGAACAGCAGTCGATCTGCGCACGCAAGGAGGTGCTATTCCTATTCTTCTTCTGGAAAAACGAAAGAGAGCTTCAAAACAGATTGCAGCGCCATCTGAAGCAAAGAGCGAACTTCCTGCAGACACTTTTTTTGGCTGAGTGGCCCATCTTGTTATTTACTATCTTTGACGGAACATACTTACTTTCCTACATACATTTTTTCATTCGTTGTTATTTCGCATTTTACGGGTACATTGTTATACTTCTCGTGATTTCCGACCGCGATTGCTCTTCTCCGACCAAAATCCGACTAGCATATAAAAATCTGACCAATTTCCGACTTTCTGACTTTGCTGGACACCCTGTAAACACAAGGCTTACTGAAGCAGAAAAAAGTCGAAACTAAGAGAGAATGAACTCCTCTGAGAGCTGTTCTCCTTAAAATCAGAAACATAAAGAGACCCTCCCTCAAAATTATGCAAATTTAGATGGCCAAATTATGCGAGACAAATGCAAAATTATGCCAAAATTATGCAAGTTACCATAACGCCATTCATGACATGTTTAGCACTTTTTCACTAAGAATGTTCATGTCTTATGTACAGAAGAATTGAAAACAGAACATATATCTACATGTATTAGACATCAGTATTAGTAATTTTTGGTGTTTTTTTTAAAAGAAAACAATGCACATCAGTAAAAAAAAACCAACTAAAAAATATCTCTAACTTTCAGCTGTATAGAGGAAAGAAAAATGTCCAAAAGAAAAAGAAAGAAAAAAAGACATCTGGACCAGACCAACACACCAAATCAAAGGCAAAGTATTATAATACTAAGGACGGGTTGAGGTGTTGACAGATACGATGACAAACGGAAAAAAACGCAACAATTGTAGCATTGTAGTGGGGATGTGCTGATAGACATGCAGATAAAAAAAACAACAACAAACCTCTCACAAAACAGACAATGCATCTTATAGTGCTATAGGCTATAGTTGTGATTATGAAAGTAGACCACAAACGTGTGTTGTGATGTGTTGATAAATTGTCGTTGACGTTCACTTGCGGACGACTTGGTTGAAGTCTTGTTTATTTTTTAAAAAATGTATCCATCTCCACTTCGTTATGGGGTGCCCATTGCGAATCGGGGGTTTGTTTTTGAGGTGACGCGCCGGGCGCAATCGGCTTATGCCACGATAGTCGCTATGCGCCCTCAATCTGGCTAGCAAACCGCCCCGACCCCCCGAGGATCAACAAGCACAGGCCAGTTACCTGAAACGGAATATATAATTTAAGGACTTTGTGCTCTCTCTCTTGCCCTTTTAACTCTCAGAGGAGCATAGGTCATCAACAGCATTTCTCTGCCCTGTGCATCTTTTTCTAGTTGTTTCCATGATGTCCCCGCCTTTTCCAGTTCCGCTTGTACCGCTCGCTTCCATGTCATCTTTGGTCTTTTTTTCTTACGTTTTTCTTGTGGATTCCATGTCAAAGCCTGTCTGATGATGCTTGTCCGGGGTCTCCTCAGGGTGTGCCCATTCGATTTCCATTTCTTCACCTGTATGTCTTCCTTTACTAGCCTTTGGTTTGTTCTTTCCCCACAGTTGAGCATTTGTGACTCGATCGTACCACTTGATCCCCACTATCCTTAGACATCCATTAAATCTACTAAAAATCGTACAAAAATATTACGTAACTCAAACAATTTTCACTCCCTACAGAAAGTGTTTGACTAAAGCAATTTTGACACATTGCTGAAAAAAAAAGGACAAGTTTCGTCACTTAGAATACAGAACCATTACATGCCCCAAACCCCCTTTTTACCATCCAGCTTGAGCATGTGAGCTGTCACCATTGCCATAAACTGGCCAAAGCCCAGATGTGGCGCTGCTTTTGCATCTTTTGTGGGAATGAATACGAAGTCTAGGCTCACAGTAGCATTTCTGAGAAAAAAAAGACAGGAAACGACAAAAGTATTGATGGAACAAATCCACAATAAAGAAAATTGGCATATAAAAAATCCTATCAACATACTTGAGAACATGTAATGAAACTTTCAGAAAGACTGTTAAAAATGTTAAGACAATAACATACTTGTTGACAGTTTAAGACACCTAAAGATATCACAAGGAGATCAAGATAGGTCCAATAAATAGACAACAAATTGTAAAAAACATTAGAAAAATATTATGTAAGTTTTACACAAATGCATCGCTATAAACTTTAAGCAAGAAACATGTGTATTTCTTACCAATATGAGCAATTATGTAAACAACAACAACCATAAAAATTAAGGGTAAAAGACAAAATGACACCCCCCCCCGAAAAATAAATAAATGCAGGGGGGGATAAAATAAAATAAATAAAATGGACAAAAAGACAAAAGTGCTTCAACAGCAAAAAAGACAAAATGTGCTTTGGACCACACTCCAATGCTTACATTTTCACTTCAAATACTTCCAAACTACTCTAGTCTGAAACCATGTGGCCATTCCAACCCTGTGGTAACAAAGCATATAACATTTAATTTTAATAGACTCCTGCCCACTTCTTCATTGCATTGGCAGAACACAAAACCCCAGGGGCAGCTGGACATTTTTTTAAACGTGGATGTTTTTATGTCCCACATCGACACAATTTAGATCATATAAGAGGCTGGCTTTGACCTTGAGAGGGATACAGCATTCTAGCAGAAAGACCAAGATACTTGAAAAAAATTCTCCCACCTTGGGAATCGAACTCAGGTAATAATAATAATAATTGCATTTATATAGCGCATATCCATGCTCAAGGGCTTGCTCTATGCGCTTTACAACTATTATTACCCCAGCAGACCCTCTAAGAACACTCAGAAACATTTTCAGCTTCCATGGAAGCATACAGGTCTCCTGCATGTGATGGCGAAGCGCCTAACCACTACACCACAGATGCCAGTGGGCGGCTGGAATAACAACAAACAAATGAGCAAAAACAAAACTACAAAGTTCTTTTTTCTCGCTTACTCTAGATGTTTCCTCGAAGAGGAGGCAGAGGCACTCGGAGCATGAGCTTCCACTCTGTTGTCGGCTGACAATGACAACCCAGTGGATGCTGCCCTCTTGCTGATTCCATTAAATGTCTCTGAGCTAGGAGTCACTTCAGGGTCTTCATTCCCCGAGTCATCTGACTCAGAGTTGGAGCCCCCAATGAGGCTTTGACCCAGCTTCTCATGAATGCTCTGAAAAACCTCAGCAGTATTCTTTTCCCCCAGTCCTAGTTTGGGCACTGCGCTGCTGTTCTGTGAGAATGAACTATTCTGTGGCAGACAGAACTGCAGGTGAGAAAACTTCTCGAGAAATGTGTTCCAGTCCTGAAGAAAGCAAAGTCACAGAAAAATTACAGTGTGAATTTTTGACCGACATCAACATTTCAAATAATAATCAACTGGCACAACATCAACCTCTGGCATGACCTTACAAAAGAGTACCCATTCACTATTTGCAGAGTATGTTAAGTCACTGAAGAATGGTATGGGAAACCATCTACTTCATATTTTGCAATTAAAGAAAAAAAACTGGTGAAAACTTTAACAACCTCTGGTATTCCAAGATTCAGTTAATGAGTAACACAAAAAGACATACTCTGCAGGAATGTTCACATTTTAAAAAAATGATTAAAAACAAACACATTTGTTTCAGAAAGCACCAAAACATTTTTCTTACCACAGAAACATCTGGATCAGGTATATCTTTTGCTTTGACAATATAGGCAAAGGTGATGAGAGCAATGGCAAACGATGCTAAGCATAACATAAAGACCACCAGAGGAGGACGACTATTGAAGAAGCCTCGGAGATTTTCCACAATTGTGAATGCCATCTGCAAAAATACAAAAACAAAACAAACCCAAAAGTACAGAAATGATTAGTTCATGAAACCAAGACTGTCCAGAGCTGCCTGTTGAAGCAATGCAAGGATTCTCTAAGACAAACAGATACTTCAGCAATGTTCTGATGTTGGTGGTTGCAGCAGTGTGAGTGATGCAAGTACGCGGCAGGAGAACAAAGGTAAGAGATGAGTATGAATGAGGGTACAATTGAGTCCTTGAAAATCATAAAAGATAGAAATTAACATTCACAACAACAAAAATTTTGCATGCTAGGGAAGCCTGTCAAATGTTCAGTCCACCCACTGACTATCTATCTTCTTCAGATACCTTTGCTTCCAGCTTAAAACCAATTTGTGATGCATCTTAGTGAAATCGGGTGCTCGTCAAAATGGTGAAATTGAAGAAACCGGCATTTTTCTGGCCGTTGAACAATTTTTTGTCTAATTTTCTTTTTTTGGATCAACATCTTTTATGTCTATCTAAAAACACATTTCTGAGTGGATTTTACTGAAAAACATTTGATTAAAGACACAAAAAGTGTAAATTTTCGGTTTCTAATGACTCTCTAGCTATGGAAAAATCAAACTTTGGCGGCCATTTTCTCATTAACTTTACCTCTGAAACTAGGCGACCCTCCACTCTTTCAGTCGCAAATATCTTGACTTCTATTCAACATAGATGGGTATTTTTCTCACCAAAAGCAAGGCAATTGGACAGGCTAAAAGATGATACCAATAACCCTGTTTGCTCAAAAATTGAAAAGCGTCCGATTCCACCACGTCATGCCACTTTTCATCCGCCCTCAATCTTCATACCTAGCACATTTGGACAAGTGGGTGGTTGGCGGGTGCTCTGGAGTGGTTTGTTCCTTCTTTCCTATCAAACATCTATCGTCCTTCTTTTTTATTTTTGTTACTCTCTTGAAGCACCTCTAATCTTCTGGCGCTTATATGACCTTATGCAGTTGCGAGCGCCGTAAAACCTCTACTAAAACTAAAAAAACATTTGGACATTTTTATTTCTCTGTCTGAAGCTGTCTAAAGGGAATGTTTAGGAATAAATACAATCAAACCTGCTCTATCAGCCTCTATAAACTCCCATTTTGTACGTCCATTCCTGCATTAATATCCTGTCCACAGCGATCCTTGTCAGCCATTTTTATGACAAATTGGCCTCAAAAACCGGTTCAAAGCAGTCATGTGGTGCAACAAATTTCCACCAGGCTGTCCTGAGTGTTCATGTTCAATCAGTGGTTGCGTTATCAGAC
The DNA here is from genome assembly GCF_000002075.1 of Aplysia californica. Lineage (NCBI taxonomy): Eukaryota > Metazoa > Mollusca > Gastropoda > Aplysiida > Aplysiidae > Aplysia > Aplysia californica. The sequence continues at coordinate 880,321 of NW_004797301.1, forward strand.
TATAGTCTCAGACTATCGCCGGCAAATTCCTGGGTGGTGATGAAAGCGAAAGTGGATCTAGATTTTCCTGATCGAGCCTCGGTGTCACATACACCTCCGCCTGTCGCCATAGTACTCTCGGACCGGGAAAAACCGAACGAATAATAGCAAAAGATGGGACTTGGTAATCACGAAGTACTGCAGCTATGACCCCGTTCATTGAAAACGGAAATACGTCATCTATATTTGGGCCAATCATAGAGGTGTGCTAGGTGCTCGCTGCAGCTTCAAGTGATCAAGACTTCATCTGACTTAGACTAGGCCTAGATTTATATCTAGATATCTAGATCAAGACTAGATATTTAGATCTAAAAAATTCTAGATTCTAGAATAGAGAAATCTACGCATGCATCTTCTACATGTCATCATCAACAATTTAACAAACGAAGTGGCTAGCCGTACTGACTGCCAGCAGATCTAGGTTTGGCCCTATCGACTCAAGCCTGTTAAGTACACAGGTCTCATTAGATCTAGATCTAGTAATTATTCAGGTTCAAATACATGCAAGTCAGTAAGGCACCTTTTGGTTTTGTCTGAAATACAAATACTTTAAGCATTGCAAACTAAAAATTTCATTTACAATTCAGCCATCAATATTAAGTACGGCTAGCCTGACAGTCTGGCCGTCCTTAAATACGGCTAGCCTGGCTGTCTACCCGTACTTAAGTACGGCTAGACAAGAAGTCTAGCCGTATTTAACTGCCAGTCTAGCCGTACTTATCTTAGGCCCTATTAACATTAGAAAACAGGAGGTTTAAAATACATGCACTGTCATTAAGGCACCTGGTTTCATCTCAAATACAAATACTTTAAGGTACTGCACACTAAAAATGTTTATTTACAATTCAGTAGGCCTATTTTTTGTAAATGGTCAGTCTAGCCATCATATGAAGAATAAGTACGGCTAGACTGCGAGTCTAGCCGTACTTAAGTTCGGCTAGCCTCTTCCTTTAACAAAAGCACAAAATTTGACTGCTTCCACAAGACGCGACAGAAATTTTTAGAAAAGCTGCTAAGCCAAAGTTGTAACTATAACTAAAGTAGATCTAGATCTAGAATTCTAGATCGGCGCTTTTTCGGTAGTTCCCACCCCGGGTAAGATTGAAGAATACCGGACCAGCGGACTGACTTTGCCTATGTCTCAACCTTAGGAATTCATAATTTTCCCGTTTTTAATATCTCTCAATGGAAAATCTCGGACCGGTAGATTTGTTCATTAAAATTTTGTCACGGGGGAGACCCCCCTGAACCCCCCCTCCTCCACCCCAACCACCCGCCCCACTTTCTCGTGCAATAATGTACTAGTGGTCCGGTATTCTTCAATCTTCCCCCACCCCGCAATTGTTATTCATGGGTTTTGGCCCCAAGAGTAGGGGGGTTTCAGGCTCCTGACCTAATAAAAATAAGGTGGGGGGTCATGCCCCCCTGATTTTACCATAATAAAATTTGAATTTGATGTTTTGCAGTTGTTATGTTCGATATCTTTATGTGTCTTTTAGCTCGCCGCGTATCAAACGTATGGATCTAGAGGAAGGACTTCCGTAACGAGCGACCACCCCATCAAACACAATAAAGGAGAGGCCTAGACCTAACCCTACCCCAAGCCCTCAATTCTTCTCTATACTCTATCTCATAGTGGTCGCTCGTAACGGAAGTCCTCCCGATCTAGATATAGATGTAGATTTCGGCTCAAATAAGGGGGGTAGGGCCTAGGAACTACCAAAAAAAGCAGGTCTAGATCTAGATTCTAGGCCTAAGGAAAAGTAACATCAGTCAGCAAGACAAGACCAGGTGTGTGCCAACTGTGACCAGAGGCAACCACTGTTCTGTACACACTGTGAAGTCAGCCCCCTGTTTGTAATCAACTGTGCATACTAAAATTCAACTGGTAATTAATAAGGATTGTGAGCTTCATGGGAAGCCTCGCAAGTTAGATACCTACGGTTAGGGACCCAAGGAGCTTGAAGAAGTAAATGTTATCTGCTATAAAAATTAATTGAGTGAAAGCTTCATGGGTGTCAGTGTAACGTCATCAGCCAGTAAGCAGCCATAATCATGTTGTCAACAAACGCCATGTTTTGAGTCTCGTGACATCTCCCTCAGGGCGAGACCAATGTTTACGGTGAATATTATAATGAGGTGAGGTACACGCCCCTTCTGGAAGTGGAAGAGGGAATTATTATAATTAACATCCTGCCGGTTGAAATAAGTGACCGAATAAGTAATGATGTGTTTGTTATCACAGACAATCTTACCACGTAAATAATATGCGGATGGACTAAATATTGCTTAAAACATTTTGATATTTGTCAAAATCGTTATTGAAAAGACAACCGAACGACTTTCACGTATAATATCTAAATATAGAGGTTCACGTGGTGAATGACCTCGATTCACTGCTGGCGGATGACGACAGGGGAGCAAGAGAATATAGTATAATAATATAGGCCTATTGTCCGGAGGGAGGGGGGGGGGGAGAGGATGAAGATCAAATAAATTAGGCCACACACACATGCACACATCGTAAACGTCGAGGAAGCCAATGTTTGAAACAGTTTCACCCCCTTAAATGTTACCATGTTCCCCGTTTATACAATTATTCCATTTCTTTACAATAACAACAAACAAACCAAGCGCATATGGTCACGTCTTATGCCTACAAACTACATGGGCCTATCTGGGAAATAATACGCTAATCTTTGGCTCGCCTAGAAAGTTAACCAAAAGCTGAACTATTTTGCTGCCATATACTCAAATAACGGTCAGATGTACTCAGACAGGCTTAGGTTTCTGTACAGCTGAATGGTATATTCTTTAAACGCTGATACTATGGGGGGGGGGGGGGGGGCATTTGGGCGTTGACCTTGAAAAGAACCTCAAACCAAGACCTCCGTGCCCCTTACAAATCAAAATTCTCGGTCACGATCGCTGCTGGTTCTATCACAAGATGTTCAGAGCTTTTCTTCCACCTTGCTGCTTGTTGATTATTTATCGTATGTCATTGCAGTTTCGCATTGGTCGTAATGCTGGCTGGAGTCACGAGGGAAGTGTCTGACAAAACTGATTAGGGCCTACTCTTTTAAAAAGGGGGCTTGATTCATTTTCAGTGCACGGTTCTTACGTACATGTCAGGCAGATTATTTTAGTTTGTTTCCGTTTAGGTCATTGTCACATGATTCTCCTTCTATTTAAAGAACAACTTTCATTGGTCTAGAAACAAAACAAACCTGTCAATCACAAGCCACGTGTTACTCGTGGTGCATGTGTTGTTTTGGTTGTGATGAACGAAACCGCCATGTTTTAGCCGAAGGCTTGAGGACTATTCTAAGTCGTTATCGTTGTCCTCAGGCTTCAGTGCTTTTGAAAAATCGGTATTACTTGTACAAATCGGTCACTGAATAACTGGAAATATATCATTTTGATAGGTCCCAAATGGATCTACTACTACAAGCGGCCAAAGTTTTAGAATTGGAACATTCGGACGATGGAACCGATCGTGTCTCCGCTAGATCGGCACGTGGTAAGTACTCACGTTATCTTGAAATTTAGTGAATTTGTGAGGCATTTCGCATAATTAAACACGCAGTAGTGTACCAGAGACTTGATTTTGACTATTTGTGTCAAATGCTGTCTTGTTATTGGAATAATTACTAAATTCTGACTTTGAGGTCAAGGTGTGTACATTGGCATGTTCCCACCCTCCTCGATCTGATGATGGCCCCACAGCGCAGGGACATCCTAACCCTGACATTCGCCGACAGTCGACAATTTGCCAATATTTAACCTTACGATGACTAATTAAAGGCTCATGAAGTAAAAGGGACAACTCATTTTTAGTTACGACAGCATTTGTTAACAAACGAGTTTAAATGTGTGGTTTCAGTTTATCAAAGGACCCACTACATTGACATGCGTTTACTAATGCGTTCTGCATGAAAAGTAGGTCACGGCCTCACGCGTCCGCTATCATCAACGATCACGTTGTAGGCCCTACAAGTAGGCTGGAGTTGAGTCGTTGGCGCATTCTGTCCTCACCTGGGTTTTTTTGGTGGTCGATATAGGAATTGGACATGTATTGATTGATATTTATCCGAATCATTTGGCAAAGATGGTAGTGTTCATATATCAAATTTTCTGGATGAGTTGATCATTCCTCTGCGTCTGCCCCTCCCCCCCCTTTTTTTTCTTCTTCTAAATAAAATGATTACTATATATCTAGATCTATTACTATTACTATTACTGACTCAACTCGGCTGGCCTCAACTCTTCTCTTTGCCCCAAACAACAGTACAGTCAGGCCTTCTCATTTTACTCTCATACCTTTTCTATTTCTTTCACCCCTTCTTTTTATAGAGATTCATATACCAAAACTATGTGGCCATGATTATAATTTATTGCTGATCATACTCAATACTAATCTAGATCTAAATGACGGAAACTTTCATTGGTGGCCGGAGCGAGGTGTGAAATTAGTTTGACCAATGCCTGGCGCCCTGATCGCTCAGCCTGCCGAGAAAAGAGTTCCTCGAATCATTGTTATATGGCAGTAAAGGGTGGCATTTGTTGACTGCTCATTACACCAATGGGTGGGGCTAAGATTGGAAGCAAAGATGTGCAAACGCTTGTTTTTAGGTCAAACAGTGGTCCTATGAAATGCAAGCACTGGTGGTAATTGGATAAGTAAGACTGATGCATTTCATTATCAGAGACGATAGCACTTGAGAGGTGTGCCGTTCTGACCACTGCTTGCTGACCAGACAAGCAGTCCTTGATCCCACCGGCTGGGCCTTTGAAACACCCCCCCTCCCTAAAATGCCCTGTCTGAGATGGAATTTTTTTCTGGCTCCCTTGCGATTCCGTCTTACACAGGTTCAACTGTTGTCTAGCACGCACATAACCAACACATGACATTTTGAACATGTATTTTTTGTATTCAAAACATATATATATATATATTATATAGGAATTCGTGTAACGCTAAGTGTAAAAAAAAGTTACGGGTCTGCGAGGGTAGATCTAGTTAATTATTAAGCAAATTATGTATAGAGATGTTATGAGAGGGGGGAGGGTGCATGATCATGATATGAGTGTAGGTCAACTACCTTCTCCATTGACTGAGGACAGTGACATAGTGGATAGTCTAGACCAAGGATCATATTTATTGCACATCACTGGAGTGAACAGCAGATCTTGCCTTCACGCTTCGGCCACTTGAAGGCTCTTTTATTGATCTTTCTGGTGTATTCAGCTGTATGGTCACCACGTTCTGATACGCTTCCTCCTCAGTAGAGATTGCACACTACGCAAACAATTTCCTGGCATTTTGCAAAGTTAGGTCTGAGTGAGGTTGTAATTTTAGTTGAGAATGGCACAGCATAGAAAAAAGGTTTCCATCTTACACGTTTCCATCAAGTCTTGTTCAACTCTACTTTATAGTTTATTCACTTGGTTGTGTCTTAATGACATGATTAGAAAGTTTCATTGCATAATGTTGTGTGTAGAAGAATATTTGTGTCACTACATGGTGGAATCAGGTGCTTGTCAACTTTTGGACATATTTGTATGAGGGTATTTGCCTTGCTTTTGATATTATTTGAGAGTGAAAGAGGTTGGGGTTACATGGTGTCTGAGGTAAAATAAACAAGAAAATGGTTGCCAAAGTTAATGGTTTTTGTGCCTTTTCGTAGAATCCACACAGAAATGTTTTTAAATGGACATAAAAGGCAAAGGTGTTGAGCTTGAATAAGAAATTTGAATGAAATTGCCAACTGGGCAAAATATGTCGATTACTTTGATTTCATAATTTTGAAATATATATATGAATATGCCTGGTTTCACTGTATCACACATAATTACTATTTCTTTCAGGTGGTCAAACAACCTTTAGAAAAGTTGAGCAAGATTTGGGGAACACAGTAATATCATTTGCTCTGGGTTTTGTTTGTTTTTACTATATGTTGTCAAAATCTGCCATGGATTTTTTTGTTATCAGGTGCCAATTTTCATCAGTATGCAAAATCCAAAGATGAAAACAACGAAAATTCAGGCATACAGTTGCCATTTTCAGATAATGGAAGAGGATCACTGGAGGATGGGATTCCTGCTGCAGAAAGGAGGAGGGCAGGGGGGTGAGTAATTTCTTTTTCTTGTTGCCTTTCAGCTGTATCGATGTCTAATTTTTTTTATGCTGCATAAATATCATATTTGATAAAAACTTGTCACATTGTTAACTCTTTCCCTGCATTATTATTTTATCGCTTATAATGTAAAATAATAATGGTGCAGTGTGTTGAGTAGCTTGGAAAGAGTTGAATGATCTCTATATTTGCCTCTAATAACCATGTCAAAGTAATCATGGATCCAAGTCACAAAATGAAAGGTTAAGGTTCTTCGTGTGCAAAAACAATGCAAGGCATAGCAGGTCTGAACAACAAATATTTGAATCGTTTATTAGTAATTCAAAACAATGCCGCTAGACTGATAACAAGATCTAAAAAACGAGACCATGTCACTCCATTATTAAAAGAACTGCATTGGCTCCCTGTAAAAGAACGAATAATATTAAAATCTGCGTCATGTGTTTCAAATGTGTAAATAAAACTGCTCCTTTTTATCTACAAGAACTTATCAGTATATATAAACCAGGGAGAAACCTAAGATCATCAAACGATAACACCCTACTTGTGACACCTGTAAAATCATACAAATCATATGGAGAGAGATCTTTCTCATATCTTGGTCCATTTATGTGGAACAGATTACCCATGAAACTAAGACAAATAAAAACACTTGATAGCTTCAAAAGACATCTTAAACATTTTCTGTTCCTACAGGCCTATCCTTCATAAGCTTTTAACGTTGTCTTTCATTATAGTTGTTCTGTTCCTATGTTTGGATGAAAATAGTCTGTGTGTGTGTGTGTGTGTGTGTGTGCATTAATGTATATTGCATGAGAAGAAAGGAAGTAGTAAGAAAGGTTTTTGAAAAATGGGTATTCCAATGTAAAGCGCATTGAGCTACTTTTTTTGGGAAATGAGCTATATAAATGTTATATATTAATATATTATTATTATTATTATAATATTTTATCATCCTGTCTTTTTTTTTTCAGAGCTGGAACACGGGAAGTACACAACCAGCTGGAAAAAAACAGGTAGCGTACAACAAAGTTATTAAATAGCAGGTTTAGAATGTAAATGTTTCTTTGTATGTTTTGCTGAATTTGTGACTTTTGAAATTCGTCATAAGAGTAGTATATATGGAAGCAGGCTGAATTAATAAATGAGTGTTTTTTTATGTGCCACTAAAGTCATACAGCAAATGGCAGCTCCTCTCAGTATGACAACAGCTATTCAAAAATGACAAAAATATAATTTTTTTTAGCAATGCTTTGGTTTCAGGGAATTAGGCGTCCTATTTGTCTTAATGTCTTTTAAAAAAATAGAAAAACAGTGTTGAAAATTCTGTGGGCACTTAAATTTGAATTTTACAATGTCTTGACTATTTGTTTTCTTACCCATACGTTGAAAAGCCTTACTCTGTCTCATAGTTGTGAGGTATGGGTCACAAACATCATTTCCATTTTTTGTTATTCAGGAGGAAGCAACTTCGGGAATGCTTCAACCATCTTCAACAGTGTGTGCCATCTTTAGAAAATAAGAGAGTTGCGACTCAATCAATACTTCAGGGTGCGATAAAGTATATTAAGGTAATTTTTGTGTTGAAATGTATCTCGTCTCAGAATGTCAGTCGCTCAGTTGGTTTTTTTACATTGATGGCCGTAGGACTCCAATAATGAGTTGCACTGCACTACTTTTCTGTCTCATGATATTTCTGTCTTCTTGCTTTTCATGTTATTTTTATTGTAGATTAAGTACTACATTCTCATAGGTCCCTGTTGGCAAATTTAGTTTAGAATAGTAAGTAGGCCTGCAGTAATGTTCATCAGTTCATCAATGTCACATCAATACACCAAGTGATTGTCCACTTAAACATAATTCAGTTATGCTTGACATTGTCGGCCTGAGCTCACTGATCACTCATCTACTGGGATTCCCAGTCCTTTTATACCTGATGACCGTTTGTAGTGTGTGTCTTTACATGCTTCTTTTTAAATAGCTTCGCACTTACTTCTTTATTCGTGAGTGGATGATTGGGGATTTTCTAGTGTATTATATATGGCTTCACCTACCGTTTCTTGGATTCTGGAACAGCGGTATGATAATACAAAATCAGCCCAGCCTGCTGTAAAATAATATCCCCATTATTTGTTTAGGAAGAAAAATGTTGGACAAGAAGGAGATATTCAGTTGGTCTTTCATATTTCAAAAAGCATGACGTTGTTCTAACTCAAACAAGTGTGTGAGGCTGACATTTTGATTTTTACCTAAACAAAGTCTTAACAACACTCATTTGGTTGTTTACAGCACCTGAAGAAAAAAGATGTGGAGCAAGAGAGAGAGATACAGATGCTGGCGAAGCGTAAAAGTGAACTGAAGAAGAAATATGACCTTGAACTGAACAAATGCTCAGAGGAAGAGCAGCGCATGGCTGAAGTCTTCCTCAAAGTTGTCAATGCTGAGACTCCCCATTCTCAAGCTGAAGATGATGGGCACACGTCTGACTCCACTACGACAGCATCAGGTGAAGAGACTTTTGTTTTTTACTTTCACTTTTGCACAGGAGCAGCAAATATATTTAAGCATTTAATAAAAGGTTAATGAAAAGAAACCTGCTGAAGCATTTGGTTTATTCAGTGGCTATACAAGGTAGCTCCCATTTGTTTGAAAGTATTTCAAGTACTATAGCACTAATAATAATATAATGATATAGATGTATGCGAGATTTGGAAAAAAAACCTTTTTTGTAACACCAGTGAGCTTTATCTACTTGGGGAGAGTTTCACATGTGGGTATCGCACATATTGTAATGTGTTGTTCAAAATGGTGAGTAAAGCCTAGTTTGATCCTTTTGAAAATGTTAAAGTATAATAATAATAATAATAGATAGCATTTGTATAGCGCATATCCCTGTTCAACTGCAGGCTCTATGCGCTTTACACTATATTATTACCCCAGCTGACCATAGAACACTCCGAAAATTCTCAGCTTCCCGGGAAGCATACAGTGCAAGCAGCTGATTAAGCGCTCAAACACTAACAAACTGACAAGATCTTTCGCCGTCTATAGCCGGGTACCCATTCCCACCTGGGTGAAGTGAGGAAAATTCGTGTAAAGTGCCTTTCCCAAGGACACAACGTTGGGCCCCTGACGGGATTCGAACCCACGACCTTACGGTTGCGAGTCCGAGAGCCTAACCACTAGGCCACCGACGCCACGAGTATGATATCTGCCAAAAGGGAAGGGGGTTGTACTTTTTTTTCTTTCTTTCTTTCTAAATTAAGATTAGCAAAATATAATCCTTTTCCAAAAATGAGCAGGGCTAAAAGAGCAAAATGAAAATAAACTAAAAAGATTTGAGAAAGCAAAGAAATGTTTTTAACCCTTATTTCTGGCATGATTTTTCTTCCAGGTATATGCAGTTTCCATGATGAAAGTTTTTAACCAGCTAAATTAACTTCGAGATTTCTACTAGAAAACAAGCGTATTTCCTGTATAGCCGGTAAACAGAGCTGGAAGTAACGGAGTACAAGTACTCCGGTACTTCTACTTACGTTACAATTTTCGGTACTTTTACTGTACTCCGGTACATTTTGAGAACCAGTACTTTTACTGTACTCCGATACTTTTTATAAAAGTACTTTTGAGTATTTTTAAAGTACATTTTGAGTACTTTTGAAGCTTAATGAAAGAGTAAGTGCCGGCATTTCTGATCATAATTTACGGAACAAACACCCGAGCTGGCACAGCCGATCAACCAAGAGTTTAAAAGTTGAGATCAAAGAACTGCCCGTCGCGTCCGTCAAAGATCAGCCACTCTCGTGAAAGTGATCACACGCGTTGTAAAACTCCATGAAACAGTACAATGATCCCCAGGCGGGATCACACCGAGGTGTGAACTGACCGATGCATTTCTTTTCACCAAACATCACACTCGCACCTGAGCTCGCCACCTGAACTTACTTTACTCGCAAGGTGGGTAGGGCCTACAAATTCGCTCTTGGCAGGATCACATCGAACTGTGAACTCTTCCCTGTCCATTGAAGTTGTAAATTAGTTTTTCTCTTTTCACAAATTTGCGAGACAGTCTGAATTTTAATTGGTGTGGTCACAGCGTAATGGTACGTAACGACAAAGGCGGGGAGACTCAATCAGAGATGGAAGGCTAACATTTTTGGACAGGTAAAGGGGAGGGGCAACTGATAAACGTAGATAAAGATCTCGAGACGATATGCTAATGAGTGTACGGTAAAATATTATGGCATGCCTCATGCCACCATGCTACTGTGATTGGTCATCAAGGTTGACCACTCTTTGCTTGCCATATGTCATAAACCCACCCAGGGGTCACGTCAGTGGCCACTGTAGATTCTTCCATGGCTTTGTCGGCTAAGATCCCGTATTTCCCTTGCTCCCGAGCACTGGGATCTTAGGCGAAGACTACTGTTAGTAGAGAATTTTTGGTTACTCTACACTTATTAGACTCTAGGAAATTACATGTAGGCCTATTTTGGTTTGCCGTGGGCACCATGGACTACACAGTGTGACCAAAATCTGTCTTACCACTATTATAATCAATTGCAACAGTAACTGAGTTTTCAATGTATATCAATCTAACAATTTTTAGTCTACCTAAATTTCTTTTTAACTTTTTTGGAGGTTTGTGCTTAAGGCTACCTTGATTCCTTGAGGATTTAATGTACATTTCCAATTTTAATTGCTGGCCATTTTCATCGATTTTATATTTTCTTAATAAGAGCAACTTTGTCTCTACATTTTCCAATTTGGATACTTTTCCTACTTTCCCACCTCTAGGACTGACTTACATTTGATCATATTGTCTTGCTCAAACAAGTTCTATTCATAATATCACTCACTATAGTTGCGTCTGTGTGTTTGCTGGGTTTTTTTCAATTTCACGGACCATTTCCTTCTACGTTCAGTGTGTATATTCAAATGCTTTGTATACTGTTTACATTATTAGTAATAAATGGCCTAATTTGTTAAATATACTAGATATGTTATTCAATATGATGCTTTGCATTAGCACTGAAGTGTTTTAGCATATTAGCAGAAAGTACTCAAAATGTACTCATAAGTACTTTTTAAAAAAGTACTTGTACTCAAGTACATTTTACAGGAAAGTACTTTTACTGTACTTAAGTGTACTTAAATTTGTACTTAAGTACCTTTTTAAAAGTACTTTAACAGCTCTGCCGGTAAATACACTCAAAAAATAGTATTCTTTTTAATTGACCTCTCAGGGGAATGAAATAGGTGTCAAAACTAGCCAATTCATGCATCAGGACTGTCGGCTTTCTGACTGAATTGATTTCCAGACTTCAGCTAGAAAACTAAAGTACTTTTTGTTTCGCATGTAAATACACAAAAATCGTAGGTCAATTCATATGTCTTGGAAATGTAATGAAAAAGGACTTGCCTTGATTTCGTCTGATGCATGTTGTTGGTTGTATGGCATAATTGGAGTGTATTTCTTCTTTCATATCCATTTGTTACTCCCAATCTGTTATGTGTGTTAGCTTCCTGTCAATGTGATTCCTTTATTTACGTCCAAATTTATTTTGCAGAGGGCCCTGGCAATGAAGATGATGACTTGTCTGAAGCAGAAGAAGTGAACATGGAAGCAGGGTACAGCATAACATCGTATGATAAATTTGAGAGTTCACGAAAAAGGAAAGCAGGCATGAGGAATGATTCAGGTGAGTGTGCGACTGCCCACTTCTAAAGGTTGTTTCAAAATAACTCGACTTGAGCAATATTGGACTTTAGTCTGACTGGGTAGGTTGTGAGAATGTGTTCTTCTCCAGATAGAGGGAACAATTTTTGTGTGAGATGAGGCGCAGGGTCATTGTGAAAAATGGCATGTGAAATTTAAGTGTGGGTGTCAAGTTCTGTCATGATCAAATCTAAGGCTGAAATATACTGCCACACACAACTGAAGTGCGCCGCGAAACAGACGAGCAGCTAGGTCGGATGTGGTGATCCCATAGGTCAGCGCGACTCTGTCCAACTGTGTAAAAAAGATGATGCTCAGCAGACGAATACAGCTCAGTTGCCGGCCCCCCCTTTTGTTAAGCCTTTGTTTTATTTCCACGGCGTCGCGGAACACCCGATACCAGGGCGAGCCGGTCCGCACTCGAAGAAGTACTGCACTCAGGCACGTCTTTTTGGATCCTCACGACTCCTCACGTATAGTCGTGTCTGTGAAATCACCGATATGAAATAAAGAGGAGGGCACAACTTTTTTCGCGGCGCACTTCAGTTGTGGTGAAAAAGGGTAGCCCTGCACCTCCTCACACTCTGCATGGTTCAGGCCTCAATCCTGCACAATAAAGCAAGGAGGACCAACTGGCAGAAACCCCTGAAACTCTGCAGGTTCGTCATGGAAGTCTGCACTGGACTGGCCACTGCCCGTTGTGAGGATGAGCTGACCATTGACAATGGACCTTGCATTGACAGGTTGTTTAGCAGGCATTTCCTTGTTCCAATGGATGCAGCTAAGAAGAAAAGGAATGCCTGCTTTGTGTGTTATAAGGCAGCCCGCGCAAGAGCGAGCAGGGAAGAACTAAGGAACAGAATTCCAGTCACATTTCAAGCGTGATACTTGTGACAAAACTTTCTGTGTTCACCCCTGTTTCATGGATTATCACTCCAAAAAGGACTGTTTGTTGTAATGTGGCTTTTCTGTTGTTATGAGAGTATGTTTGTGTGTATGTAGAGACCCTTTTTAAAAATTACTTCTATCTTGTCTGTACCTGAATGTTTGTTGTGCCAGGAGGAATTTTTTTTTTGGCCTGATGGACCACTTTTTCTTCAATAAACTGCGTCAAAGCTATTGGTTTTTTTTTAGCTAAATGATGCTATTACCTAAAAAGTTCTTTTCTAGTTTCTATAACAGAAAAACATTTTGCTCTATCTCTAAATGTAAAATGTTTTTATTGGCCCCTAAAAAAGGCTAAAATTCATGCGTCACCAGCGAATGCAGCTCAGTGCTTCCACTCTTCCGTATTTTTACGGAAATCCGTACTTTCTGCCAGTCCCGTACTTGTTCCTCCTTCATCATCAACTCCCTCCGTAAAAAAAACTGCGACAGCGCAGGACTGCCGAAATTTCGTACTCGCCTTCCTATCGTCTTGTAGTTACGGATATTTACGGTAATTCTCTCGGCAACAAGTTAAAGTTATTGAAACCTGCCAGATTGCGCTTTTCCTGCAATCGGCCATTATACCGCTATGTCCCTTGAATTCATTGCGGGTTGGTCGGCAGTACATTTTTTACCTGCAGATGGATCAAAATCTGGCGAACCTTTTGTGCCAATTTCCTCCTTTCTATCATTCACTCATTCCTTCTGTCTATCTTCGGATTGTTGCCGTGGCTGGAAAATCTGCGCGTTGATCAAGTAAATTGACTTGTGATCTTAGACAAAAAAATTACTGTCAGAAAGAAACTTTTTTTGCAAATTTGTCTAAATCTAGAGAAATTATCAATGTGAAGATTCTACGGCACGTGAACGCAATACGGGCCGCGATGAAAGAAATATAATAATATGCTGATACGCGGGTGCCCACTACGAGACTACGAATGGGATCGGCCGATCGCGCTGATCGCCCCCGACTCGGTCGCCTCAAAAACAAACGTGTTTGTTTTCAGTTTCAGGCGATCGAGTCGGGCTCGATCGGCCCGATCCAGCCGTAGGTAAAATAAAAAATAATTCAAAGTGGTGTTCTGAGGTTGTGACAGGCGACATTCAGACGTGAAAATTGAGAAAAAATTTGGGTATACGCTGCGCAACTGTATTGTGAAGGTATACCTCTCTATTCATTATTCCCAGGTTTGCCTGCTATCAATGGTGCGACGTCAAATTAATTAATTGAATTATAGTTATTGTAGCAATGAAAGGGGAACCTGCTTTTAAACATTGCCAGCAATGGAAAGTTATGTTGGTGAAGAAATCAAACAAGACAAAATGTTGGTGAAAAAATAAATGTTATGGGCTCTAGTCTAGGCAATCTCTTCAAATAGGCTCCCAAATGCCATTTTCAACTCTCTAAAAGCACTAAATTTCAATTTCTTCGGGGGCTTCGCCCCCTGAACCCCCACCCGGGACGCTGTCCCTGGACCCTGCTAGGGGCCGCAGAGGCCCCCAGACCCCCGGCAGAATTTTCCTTACTTTTCAGCTTCAGCTGGTGGAAGCACTGGCAGCTGTCCCTAATCCTGCCTCTGCAAAGAGTTAATGTGAAAAAGACAGTTTGAAGTTTTCAGTCTTTTGCTTTTGGATCATTTGTCTCAGGCAGGTAGGAAAAGTGTTTCCTTTTTGTTTTCTTTAAAAAAAAAAAAAATGTCCATCTCATCCAGCCGGGAGGCTTGACTTGCGATTGATACAAATTTTTGCTTTATTCCTGTTCTAATCAGGTGGAAGACATGATTCAACGTCCAGCAGGAATCATGGAACTATAATTCGGCACATGGGGTCAAAGACTAGTCAGTCTTCTGCCTCAGCAGCTGCCTCTTCTGCAATGTCTTCATCGTCGTCAGTTGCTCTGAAGAATATGTTGGAGCAACGGAAAAAACAGCAGGTTACAGTCACATCTCAAGGTGAACTGTTACTTCTTCTGGTTAAATATTTGGGCCCAGTAGATGTCGTTTTTTCTGTTCTGTATTTTCACTAGAAAAGGTTGTTATCCTAATTGTTTTTACCCCCAGTGGGTCGGGGGGATATAAATAGACCCACTGCTTCGTCTGCAGAAGGTGCAACCCCTTCAAAGGCGGAGTGT
>NW_004797301.1:899651-990352 GCF_000002075.1 Aplysia californica
GGTCGATTGTGAATGTGTAACTTGTAACAACTGTGGGGTTTAGACAGCTGGAGTATAACTGTTTGTTTATTAGTTTTTCTTTAAAAGATCAAATTGCTACTGTCCTGTAAATGTGCAAATGAAAATCTCATACAATATTTTGTTCTATTTGCTTTAAGGTGCAAGGTCGTCAGCGGGCATGTCAAAGAGTCCAATCAAATCTCATGGGGGTTCGCTTACCTCCAGCTATCCCATGATATCTGGCCACTTGGCGTCCACACCCAAATCTAAGACATCATCTCACCCAGTGCCAGCTCTACCGAACCCCACACGTAGTGCTGGACTTCCTGATCATGCGAGCTCAGAGTTGCTTTCCTTTGCTGGTGCAGTCCAGTCTCACTCCTTATCAGCTACACCTGTCAACTCAGCTTCTGATCACACCTCTACTCAAGCGTCCACTGCCAAGGGTCGAAAGGGAGAGGAGGCAAAGGCTGTGGTGAGCAGAAGGTCTTCAGCTGGAGCAGCAGCAATGGCAACACACACATCGCCTTCTGTGGTTATAAACAGTATACCCAGCTTGCCGCTGTCTGCAACGATTAATCTGACTAATCCAAACGCAGCCTTCTCTTCAAGCCTGGGCTCGCCTGTTAAGACCTTGAACAATTCGACCATGCTCCAATCTAATCTCACGTTCCTGCCACCTCAGGTCAGCGGCACTATGGGCACCGCACAGCTTCCGTCTGAGGCAAGGCGAGGGGAAGGGTTGATTCCAAGTCCATTGAAAATTCCGACAGGCTATAATGGTTCAGGGGATGGGAACCTTGTCAGTAGTAAACCCAACTTGAACCATCTGTCATCCACAACCACAATGCCCACTCAGCTCTCTGCTGCTCATTTAATGGAAGCAACTCTCCCCAACTCAAAAATCCTTCCAGGCATCTCTGCATCTCTTGCTTCCCTGATACGTACGTTACCCAACAGTTCCGGGCTCTCACCCATGGGTGTCTCATTGGCCTCGGCCCCTGTCACAATTCCACCCCAGGATACCCGGGTCAAAGGTCACTCAAGCAGTTCATCGCCGGCGTTGATCAGTTCCCAGCCGGCTGCGCTGGTCCAGCCGGCTGCTGTCAAGACAGACTCGAGTTCCGCTTCAGTCAATCCGCCTCTGACGTTGGCCAATAAAAATGCAAGGATTGCCACTCTTTTAGCAGCTCCTGCAACTCCCAACACACCGCTGAGGCCGCCCACGATGAACGTCATCAACTCCCCAGGCGCTAATCCTGTGTCTATCTCACTGGCAGATGCTCAAAAGACGATGGCCTTGGCCCCGACCCTTTTACCTTTGGCCGTGTCTTCAGCTCCGAGTCATGTCGCGCCCACTGCATCGATTTCCTTGTCGGATCCGCAGAAGGTGATGAGCTTCACCCCAACCCTCCTCCCCCCTCACCAACAGCTGTCTGCTGCTGCTAGCAGTGCCACACCCACCGCCTCCATCACACTGTCAGATACTCACAAAACAGCCGGGCTGGCTCCGACAATCTTGCCATTACCTTTAGCATCTGGCCCCCATACCACAGCATCCTCATCAATAATCTCCCCCGGGACTCCCATACGCTTTTTCGCACCTCTGACACCTTCTTCTATGATGGCCTCGCTGGGCAACGGTCAGACCCATCTGATGCCGACCGTGGTCCAGCTGGGTGCCTCGGGACCTGTGGCTGTTTTGCAGAACCTCATCCCGACGGGGCCCCACCCTCTCCTGGCCCAGCCAATCATCGTCATGACGACACCCAGCCCCATCACAAGCACCAGCCAAACAATGGCAGGGACCAAAGTAACCACAGTTACTTCCTCCTCTCTCTTATAGCACCCTCTGTACTCTGATTGTATCTTTTCTATTCCGACTTTTCTTTCCTGTTTTCTTGTCATCTTCTCCTCAAGAAATACATCGTGGATGCTCATTATTACTGAGTGTTAAGGCCATGTTAGATTTGTGTGGTGATTCAGGAAAGCCTTTTTCGCTGTAATTTTTGTATCATGCTCTGAGTTGAGACTATTCCTACTGCAATGCTGATAACTGCTTTTACCATGTTGAATCTCAGTCAATTTAACTCAAGAGTTATGGCTTTAAAAAAATTTTCTTGAGCACCGTAGATGACTAGATAGTTTGTTTAAAAAAATTATATTTCCTTCAGGTTTGGTGAAAGATCTTCCTGAATCACTGCAAAATATAGAACATGACAAATGTGTTATATTAATTAAAAAGTAATTTAATTTCTGTTATAGTAATACTATGAAGTGAGTTAAATTTTACTCAACTTTTGACACAGGTCATTATAGTGGAACTTGCACTCCCTCCCACAGGGAAGCTTTCCATTTTTGGAAAAACTCTTGGGCAATTTTAAATGACTGCAAGACTAGTTCAAGGACTCTTTATTTGCACATTAACTCACTCAATCCCCTGACTGAGATATCTCGGTCAGCTCGCTGGCTGCGTCCAATCCCACGACCAATATAGCTAGTTTTATAGTTTGTTCCGTATACTAGTTATTTCGTTACGGGAAACGGTCTCAAGTTTTGTGTACGGCTACTTTATACTTTATTATTTCCACGGCCAATTCTGCCTAGAGGGGTGCCGGAATTTTGTTTCTACTGTCATTACACTCGGAGAAATCGCGCTTTTTTATGAAGGCACTTTGAGCTTGTTTACACTGATCAGCTGAGCATGTCTCACAATCGATTCTCTCTGCCTTTCTCACACATATTTCTTTTTTTTATTTATGAAAGTATTCAAGTCTTTATTATTAATGGTATATATAGATCTAGACACTCACAAGCATATTCTGAATGTCACATCGTAGGCTTACTCTTGCTCATTTGGCTGTGGAAAAAAAAAAGCCACAAAAATGCCAAATTTGTACAACACCCCAAAGCAAAGCTACAAACGCTACATACTTCAAATTTGGTTTGTTAAAGATCCATCTCAAGTGTACTTTGTGCCAAATTTCAAAGCAATTGGATGATATTTGCGGTTACCAGTGGGCCCTTACATACGTGCCAAAATGACCGGTTTCTGAGTACAGTTTTGGGAAAAACTCCCAGGATTGAGTGAGTTAAGAGCTCATCGGTGCCACCACAGTTATCCCTTTCTTTCAAGTGGTAAAAAGACAGTGACTGTTTGTAAGGGTTATTTTTGTGCCCACTCATTGTTTTTACGATTTATTTTACAGTTGCAGCATAGACACTTTACTTTAAGTTTTGACAGAGGAACTTGCCTAAGTCTGTTTCCACAATTTTATGCTTTACCGGCTGTTTTGCTGGATGATGCAGATAGCCCGCCAGTTCTAGGTCATTCCTTAAAAAAATAAATTTTTTACTACTGTCTGAGCATGCAGGTTCACTGAAAACTGCACAAGCTCACAGCAGGGTGTATGCTTTGCTTGCGTTTATGTGACTAAGGATTGGTGAGGGAAAAGAGGGGTTTGTGTGTTTAGCAAGGTGGACTTTATACTGTGTCGCAGACAATCATCCATTGTCATAGAGAGAAAAGTGGTCATCTGAGACAGGTTGCCCTCTTGTGCAATGTAATTATACTTTCATGGGTCTCGATTTAGCAGTTTTCTGCTACTGCCATTTCCTCTGCTAAACTCTGCTACCGCTAATGCGCCACCACTTTCTGTACATAATCAAGATTGTAAATCACGTTTGGTAAGTGATCCTTTTACTTAAAATTATCTTCCAAACCCTCGAATTGGTATGAAATATCCTTGCTTTGATAAATTTATGGTTTTTATTTCAGCATTTTTGGGCTAAATAGTATATCAATAGGTCTAATGGGTGTCTCGCGAAAATGGTCTTCTGTTGCGATCACACGGAAAGTTCCTTCTTTTTTTAAAATTCTGAGTTGAGACCCTTGTACGTAAGAAGAAAAAAAAAAAAGCAAGATGGGAAGGGGTTGTTTGGACAGGTGATTGTCTTGGATAGGTGATTGTCTTGGATAGGTGGTTGTGAGACTGTTGAAGAAAAGTGTCCAATGGTGGGGTGCAAGTGTGTTTGTGTTCCGAGGAAGATAAAAGGTAGAGGGCTCTGGGCCGAGGTTTTTTTTACAAAGAAGGTTGCCTCCATAACCCCCCAAAAAAGTCTAGCTCTTTCACCGCTTCAAATTGTTTCAGCAGGCCATCATCTCTGTTTTATGCCTGTTGCTGCAGTTTCATTTTTCATGGATTGGCCCTTTTGTTGCAATGTATACTGTAAAGGAAAGGTTTGCATCACTTGAGGAAAGGAGTATTGGTAGGAATAACCTTAGGGGTTCTGTTTTGCTTGAAGAATACGACACAAGTCTCTGGATTTTGTAGAAATTTTTTTTTAATCTGGAAAAGAATCGGAGATGGTAAAAAAACAAGGATCTTTCTCTGCATTTTTTTTACCTTATAATAATTACTAGATCTATTTACTATCATTTTTTTTTTTTAAAACATTTTTTATACCAAATTTAACTTAGTAAATTTCAGGGGGTTTTCCTCAAAATCCAGCTATATCAGTGTCAATGTGGTATGGAGCAACTTGTGAGGGGATGGGTTATTTAGTTTTTAGTTTTAATAGAGGTTTTACGGCGCTCGCAACTGCACAAGATCATATGAGCGCTAGAAGATTAGAGCTTGTAAGGGGAGATAAGGACGATGGGTGGAGAGAGTGGACAAGTGTTTGTGCAAATGACCACTCGTGTACGATTTCGGGTCACCTCTGAGTAGTCTGAGTCTGTGTGGAAAGGAGGATGCAGGAGGTTGGCCTTGAATGTGTACCTGTACACAACTGTGGTGTTCTGACATTGTCATTGAGGCATCGAGTGCGTTGTTTGTGTGTTTTTCAGGACTCCTAAAGGCATTGGTTTGGTTGACAAAAAAATTTCTGTTAATAAGTTTCAAGTAAACCAAAGGAGTAGGGAAGCATGAGCTGTCATTTAGTAAAAACGTTCGTTTTGTTAAGAGATTTTAATTAACGCTTATGAGGACATAATTTAATTTTTAGGCCTATATTCACGATTGGTCTTTCTAAGTTAATGTCTTTAAAGAATATCAGCTATACTATACTATTCTCTTTGTATACGGCAGGAGATTTTCATCTGGAATTTAATATATTGTCATATATAGATATTACAATCCGCTTTTTACGAACATGTTTATAAAAATTGTGATATCTTTTCCAATTAATCATGACATTTCATTTAGCTGCATTTGAACATTTCAGCCTTGAATCCCAGAGAAAATGAATGAATACATAAATACAGTGAAACTTGCATTTAATAGCAGAGTCATTGGGCCAACCTGTCTGTTCGTTGGATCGTGAGTATTTGTTTAAAGAAAGAGTTGATTAAAGTGGGCAATTTTTTTTTTTTCTGATGAAAGGACATCTGTTCTGAATATGTCACAAAACAAAATGTGAAAGAACCAATGGTGCCCCAAAGTGCTTGCTTGCCGTATGAGCAGTTGCTTTTCTTGGCACAGCCCCTTAACAAAATAGGGACTTGCATACGTTTCACTATTTTTGTCTTTCTTGTGAACCACATCACAGAACTGCTTTGTCAATATCTTAAAGTACAGGAGTTCATTGTCTTTTCAGTTTACATGTTTATTGGTCCACGGCTGCTCTGCTCATCTAATTGTCTTTCAAAAACATTGTGGATGGTTGACAGGTGCTCTGGTGTATATGTAGACTCAAAAATATTGACAGTTCAGAGAACACATGTTCACCACAATTTTTGGGGGATTTAACTTCATACATTTTATACAGAGGAAATATTGGTTCCTAACATAAGAAATGTTCTTCTTTGTTGATGTATCGAAAGTTTCCTCTAGTTAGACATCCTGAAAACTACTAAACTACCCTATTGATACAGTAGACAATGGGTTGGCGAAACAGGTTCTGTGTAAAAGCACAGTTCACCCAAGTGGACATCTGTATCGTATAACGGATTGCTGGTGAACTTTGCATATATACTGTAGGGCTAGTTTTGACTTGACCTACCAGATGTTTGGTTCTGCAAATCTGCCGGTAACTCGTTACAAAGATAAATGTGTATATCTGTTCGATAGTTGGGCTAATTTTTTATGACCATGTCTCTGCTGATGTTTCCAAGTCCTGCATGCTTAAGCCTGCCTTACACTGACAGTCTGACTACAGAGGACGTGTGCTGACTGCCTATAACACCTCTCCCGACCCCAGGTCCTGAACATGCATTGATGCGAAAGATTGCTTCCGATTGGTGGCATAAGATGGCTTTGCGTATGTGGATGGTCGGTCGTTGTGTACAGTGTGGGATGCACATAAGCATAAAATAAGTGACAGTGCAGGACAACTGATGGTCCCTCGGAATAAAGTAGATATTGTGGGAGAAAAACGTGTGAAGCTACATCAGTGAGGGCTGTTTGTTTTGCAAGTGGCTTCGAGTCCAAGTTTGTCCGTTTTAAATGTTAATTGAATATGGGGTATCTTATTGTTTGAATCAAGCAAGAAAAAACAGAATCCTCCCTTCGTTGTGTGCGAGTTTTCACTGAGTCAGAATTTGTTGTATCTGAGTTGCACTGTAGTAATTTATAGGACAGACTGTGGAATAAGTACGGTACTATTTTAAAGAGACAATGAGCATGTTTATGTTGATACAGGTACATTATAATTTTACTGACATGTATGTGGCATTTGGGATGAATCCGTAGTCTCTTGTGCATGTGATATGTAAGATACTTACTAAAATTTCCTGACTATAAACTGTAAATGCAGTATTCATTTCAAGAAGAAACTTTGCCATTCGCAGTTTGTGCTCAGTGTATGTGAAACATGTTGACAAATACTGCAGAGTAGCCAAGAGGAGAGGGAAGATATTTAGTAATTTAGTGCCATTGGGTTCTTGCCTGTTTACCATCTCTTTTTGTTTAGTAGCCTATGATTTATAAACATCTTTACTGTTCGTATCATTGAAAGTTATATAATCATAGTTACTCCTCTATTATTTTGTCATCACAGGAACTAAGTATGAGTTGCCGAGAGGTGTCTTGGTTAGATGCGCTCTTACTTTGTATGTTTTGTTACTCACAACTCCAAATTTGCTCTTTGGCACTTATGAAAAGATAATAGGAAGTTCATACCCACACATGTCATATCTGAAATTTATTTATTCGTGACTTGGTCGGTTATTTTTAAATAGATTACATTAGATATTTCTTTTGGCTATATGTATTGTACAATGAGAATGTGATGGACAATATCATCTCTGATCACCTTTTGCCTTTGTTGATATAGTCTCCTTTTATAAACTCACTTCGATTTTATAGATTTGCACCAAAGTTAACTTGATTTATATTGTTATTCTCATCAGTCGAATAGGATCTTGATGGTAAGCGTGTAGGTTTTCTGTCCACAGTTTTGTAGACCCCCTTCTCATGCCTGGACAGCCATCAACAACATTCGGCCATTTGGTAGAGAGAGAGAGTACCCGCTAGAGTTTGGAAAGCTTCCACAGCTGTGTGAGCGAACAACTAAATAATGTTTGGCTCTGCAGTAATCTCCCTCATGGTAAGGTGAAGAGGAAATGTGCCAAGTCTGCATTCTGACATGTGGTAGCATTGTTATGTCACAGACCTACCAATCTATCCGATTTTTAAAAAAATTCCCAAATTCAGTCAGACCGCATTTTTTCCTGATAACAATGTCATTTTTCTCGATAAATTCAGCCACAGAGAGAGAAAAAAAAAGTTCTTTCCTAAAGTTACAACACTGCTGTTAAGGAAGAGCAGGAAAAGTATTTTCTGTATATGTAGCGCTTCAAAAATGATAGTGGGTTTCTTTTCCTAGGTGCGGAGTCTTGTTACTTTGTCCCTTCTTGCTCCTATCTTTCTGTGCTGGTGAACTACAGTATAACACGGATAGGTTGAACACAGAAGACTTGAAATTACGCCTCTGTCGAACTGTGCCTGAAGTCTTTGAGGGTTTTTTTTTTCCTTCTTCTTTATCTTTGTAAGATGTCCCTCAAACTACCAACGAATTCGAGCCATCTGTGTTATACTGTATTTGACTTTTTGGTGGTAAAATCAGCCAAATGATACACATAGCTTTAACCTCTTCAAATGTTTGGTGGGATTTTACGACATCAGTCTGGGAGTGAGTTCCAGCTTGAGGACGTTTGACTAACAAACGTGATTGGGGTCACATTTTCCTTGTTTCTCTCTTTGAAAAGTGGTAATTTTTCGCGACTTCAATCACCAGAAAGTTTACAGGTAATGAAGAATCTGACAATTGTCCTTAAAATGTTAATACACGTTTTTGCTCTAACCTAACTGGACAATGAGTGGGAAATTCACTTTTTCATATTTATGTCTATGTTTCTTGCACTTAAACGCTCTTCATTTTTTAGATTAAAAATCACAATTGAATGTTTACACTGTTGTGGGACAAAAAAAAATAATTAAATAAATAAAAAAAGATGTTTACAACTGAACTTTCAACAGCTCAGTTTTATTCTACTTCTACACAAAAAAATCTGTTCTGAATATTTTGGATCTTTGACTTTGAGAGGAAGAGTTGAAGTCCACATGAGTGGTCTGTGAACTAGTGTATGTGTTTCACTTCTATGGTATGTATCACTGCATCACATAATATATAGTTAAAGGTAGTATCTCGCCAAAACATTTCGCCCATGTCTGACTCTTAACTGTGTATCCGCCAAATTAAGTCAAACGCTTTCTTAAGAAGAAAAATGTAATTTCTTTTCTGGATATCTTCCAGGCTAACTCAAAATTTTGTGTAGTATTCTTTTTGCACTTTAATCATTAATATCACTAATAGTATTGTAATTATGATTGAAATATAATATTTATTTCAGAAGAAAGAAGTGTTTGACCTAATTTGTTGGATACACGGTTAAGGTCGGACACTGACGATATTTGTTTGTTTACTGTATGTGGCAGCAATGTGCACTTTGACTAGTGCAACAAAACATTCTTCGCTAAAGGCTTCTTGGTGCTTGACTTAAACCGTGTCCTATTCTGATGTTTTTGTAGTCTGTTTGCTTATTTATTTTATCATCTAGTTCTGTGGGACATCTTTTGTTCCCCATCCATAATATTTATTGTAATATCATTGGATCATCTTAGTTTTTGAGTGACTGTGAAAAGAGCGTGTCTGTATGATGAACTGCAATATTTATGAGTGCTTGAGAAAAAGAGAAATACATTCTAGCACGCACAAAGGGAACCATTTTCAAGTCTTTAATTTTTTGGGTACATTTTATTCTTTGCATTTAACTCACTTGCTGCCGCACGGAATCAGTTTGGACAAAAGTGATAGTCAGGGTACTGCCATTTCAGAAACACCTTGGTTTCGAGTTTCCTTTTTTTTTCCTTTTGTGTAAATTACCCATTGTGTATCAGGGATATGTAACTGCTGTCCTTTATGAGTCGATTCAACATTGTTTGGGTTATATTTCTTGATAACTGGATTTTTTAAAACTTTTTCTGGACCACGAGAAATGCAATTTGGCACCATGGCGAAAGAATCTTGCAACTTTTTTTTAGCTTTTAATCAATGGTGCGTGTCAGTGTCAGATCTAGAATTATTTAGTGCTGAAGAAGATGGCAGCGATAATGACCCAAAATATATATCGAGTTCAGAGTTTAATAGAAGCTAGTAAAAGGCTGAAGGGATTAGTGTCAGTGAATGTTATGATTTAGGCCTCATAGTAATGTCATTAAAAATACAGAACTTTTTTCAAAAGTTTGACGCATTTTCAAAAGATCATTAAATATAACTATCAAGGGTCTTTAGAATTTCTTTTGCATTGTGCAGTATGTTTTGTTGCCTTTTGCCTGCTAAGTTTCATTGTTGGGTGATGAATAAGGTCACAATTGGGTTTTTTTTAAAGAGGTGCCAAAGAGCTTGGCATTCTTTGGATGTTGAGCCACAAAGTGTCTGGCAGCTAGTGAGTTAACTCACTTGCGACTGGGCCCTTTCACCAGTCACAAGCGTTGAAGACTGGCGTTTTTGGGGGTATTTCAATAAATCACCACAACTCTCAGAATTACCCTATTGTAATCATTTTTTGACTCAGTAAAATAACATTCAAGCTTAATCTATTACAAAAAACTAAAGTTGTCCAAGTCTAATACTTTAATTTGTATGATTTTTTAAAAATTGGCATGAATTTGATTTTCCGAAAAAATTCCAGGGACGTGAAAAGTAGAATGAAATTCACTGCAACAACAAAAATAAAAGTTCAAAGTGTTCTGGTTTGATTTGTATACATGTGCGAGTGTTTGGGGAAAATATAAAAGCTGGTCTGTGCATTGATTCAGACCCATGCACTGAATTACATGAGACAGATGTACGGCACGTCGTTGTGATTTCGTTGCGCGAAAAACAACACCGGTACTAGTGCTAGATCTAGCCCTAGAACTACGACTCGGGCCGTGTTCGGGTACATATCCAGGATCCTAACTATTAGACACATCATATTCTGAGACACTAGAATTAGTAAAACGCACAGAAGTATAGAAAAACGGTGTAATTATGTGATTCTTGTTCATGCGACTTCTTCGACCGTTACTACGACGCGACTGTCGGATTACTATGAGCTGTATAGAAAAAACAAAGCGCGAGTTTCGGTCTGTTCAACCCCAGTTGGGGTCACTGTCCTTCACCTTCAATAACTTAAAAACTACCGGCCCCAGAGATACGAAACGAAGTCTAAGTAGCTCAGGCTTGGCCAAACAAGGGTACGAGGCGGGTCTCGCGATCCGTGCGTGATTTGTAGAGCGGAAAAAAAAATTCAAAAGTTGGTCACACAGGGCTTGTGAGACCCGTCGCGAGCGTCGCGGCGGGGGTCACGCAACTGTTGTGTGACCCGTCTGAAGTGAGTTAAAACATGTGCACAACGAAACTTCATAGAAATGAAAACATTTCTACATGCCGACGATCTCACTATGTGCGTGTTAGACTGTGTGTTCCATTGATGAGGTGATATGGCATGCTTCAGAGTGATTTACAAGCTTGTAACATTGTGGATGGTAACTGCCATTGTTTGCTATGCGTGCACTTGTGATAGAATGAGATTAGACTGGGGTCTTTGTCAGTGGTAACAGAAAGTCTTGGTCTCTTTCATGACATGAACAAATGTTTTATATTATATAGTAATGTAGCATATAATGGATGATTGTATTATTACCACATGGAAAAATTTGAATATCTGGCATTGCTGTGATGACAGTTGCTGTAGATGTGTATTGCTGTCTGTCTGTGTGTGTTGCTTTTGAGCCTTTGAGGTCAGTAGTGATGCTTCACAGAAATGGGTAAGGGAGTTTAGGGTGCAATGACAGCAATAATGTAAAGTAAAAGGCTTATCAAATTTTGATCTGTTGGTTTTGGGGGTTTTTTCAATTTCTGATCCAGGGACACATGTTTTGATCACTCTTTTGATGTGTAAAGTTATGAGTTTTATATTTGGTCTCTACACCTCCCATGTGATGCCGTTTATGTGTGTGTACTATGTATTGGGGACTGTCATGGAGGCGCGGAGCCATCCTTTCAGCTCATTGCACCTTTTGCTCCCATTCCTGTGGATGTCATTGAGGAAGTCTTTGTTGGTACTTTCTACTTCTTTACCAATACTCTCTCTCTTTCTCTCTGTTCTGTCTGTCTGTCAGTCTCACCTTTTCCATGGACTAAATGATCATTATTGTGTCATTGTGCCTCTGATTAACTCAAACAAATTCCATTTCCTATTATGTGTTTGGGGAACGCATGGCCTGTGTCAGCTAAACTGCTATCCCAGCAATGTAGTAGAACATGGTGTAAGTATTGTACATTGTACAGGCCAAGCCAGATAAATGTTAACTGGATTTGTATATTTATTGAAACTGTGTGCTGTTGAAATTGAATCAACAGTAGCTGTTATTTTTTTTTTCTCCTTTTTTTGTTCTTCTGTGATATTTTTTTAGGCCCACATACTTCAGTACTTCATGTTGCAAAAAACAAAAAAATAGAAAAGCATTGAATTTTATCTCTGTGTTGAATGGGTTTTTTTTCAATTGAATAATCGGTGGGTTCCGGTTCAGGAATTGACCATACAGTCGAGGCTCTTACAAAGAACTCGGAAGTGTTCTGCTCTTGGAAGGATGGCTGATTACAGAGATAAATAGAAGGAGCTTGTATGTGGCCTTTACCCTGCCAGGGATGAAAGGCATTGATGATGAAATAATAATTATTGTACAGTCCGTGCCTGCTTCAAACACGCCGGCATAAAACACATGTCGGACTGAAGCACGCCGAACGGCTCTTACCGAATTTTTGCTGTATAAATTACACGCCTTTAACTTTAAGCACTGTAAACTTCGGCTTCGGGCACGCTTCTCAGTCAATACTTTCATGATGACCCATCGAAGTTCAAACTCCAGTCTATATTTGCAGCAGTGAGTGTGTTAAAAGAAACACGAAGAACGCAAGTGATGGAGACACACACACGCGGAGAGGAAGGTAGAGAGATGCTCACAGCCTCGCACATGGGCATAGGATCTAGCCTAGGGCAAAACTACTCACAGACGAAAAAAATACTAAGTCGGGGAGAAGAGAAAGGGAGGCTGGCTGCAATTTCACCTTTGCACCTTGATCGCTATCCGATAATCCTGATTATGTATCATGCGCGAGGTGGGATGAAGGGGGTGGTATGAATGTGGCACAGCGGGCAGTGGTAAGCACATTCAGTGTGTAGGCCTAGTGTGCTGTTTCGTGACTGGCCGTCTAAATTAAGTTTTCCTTTCCCCTTTGACCACAAAACGAAATAAACCATGGCGGTAAAAATGACAGCGCACACTTTTGCGCGACCACTAATTACGAACAAAGGGAAACTTTCTACATAAAAATCACCGGATTATGACGATGTCTACTCTGCTTCGCACTCAAGCATGCTTATGCTTTCTCCCGATGACTGTGCTTAAAGTTAAAGCCGGCATGGACTGTACTGATGATGTGCTTTTTACTCCTGCAAATGAACAAACGACAAAGGATCGAATTTGACATACGCCTTTTAATCATAGAAACTTAATTTTTGTCTTCCTTCCTTAAGACATATTGCCCAAAGCAATTACCAACCAACAATATTACTATTACAGGCAACACAATGTTTAAGGAAGAAGCAAAGGGTGGCAAATATAAATACAAGGAAAAAATGCTCCAAACTAGACTATATTATTAACATATATTTAAAAAATGAACGTTTGAGCAACAAGACTGCAATAAGCAAACAAAAACAATTGTATTGTGCTCTGATATTGTCAGTCAACTTTTGTGATGGGGGAAGGGAAAGGAAAGTTTATTTTTTTGGCCATTTTAATTTTAAAAAACCAATCCTAACAGTAAACGTAGGAGAGTAAGACAAGCAATCAACATGAGCTTCAAAAAATACAATTTTTAAGGGATACATATGTCATTGAACAAAAATATAATGAGAAAAAGTATGACAATCTTTAAAAAAAATAACAAGGACAAATAAAAGGCTAAATAAAACCAGCAGTGAATCGTGCAGAATGTGAACTCCACACATGGCATTAAAATCAATTTGACAGTGTTTCAATCCAACTTTTTCTCTTTTGAGTTCCCATGCTAAACCTCGGGGGCAGTTGAGAGCTCGATTTTGAAATAAAATGCCTGTTTACCATTTGAGAGTTGTAGTAGTACACTTCTGTTGAACCCACTTGAATTGATCCAGATCTTTTTTGTAGGGTCCCACTAGTCACAGCACATTTTCTTCTTTACGGATCCCAACTGTTAAGTTGAACTTCAGATGAGTTGATGATCTATTTTTCACTCTCCTGACGACATCAACTCACCTGTGGTATCTCTTGCCTTCAAGGAAGTCATACTGTTCTCAGCTATATATTGACATACAATCTAGCAGGCACATAGTGAACACACACATGATAGTGAGCAGATTTTCAAGTCCCAAATACTGTCTGAGTTGTACAGTCATTAAATGAAAACTTAAATTTACCCCACCATACTGCACCCGAGGGCTATTTTGAACAGAGGAACCCTGACCGCCAGCCTTGCTATTCCCCCACCTTCACGATCACCCCAAGGGTGGCAGTATAACAAGGTTTGACTGTACACAGTATGTTCTGTGTGTTTAAAACACATAGTGAAATTTGTACTTAACTAAAAGATTTTCGTGTCCCACTGATTTGACTGTATGTTCTGTGTTTTTAAAACACATACATAGTGAAATTTGTAATTGACTTAATGATTTTTGTGCCCCAATGATTTCGTTAAGCACACGCTAGACTCGTTTGCTTCACTTTTGAATACAGTACGCAGCTAGCCTGGGGAGGTCCCCCCCCAAAGATAAGATATCTTTGACATTTGCAGCTTGAAATAGGACCCCAAATAGTGGAGGGTTTTTTCTTTTTCTTTTAACTTTAACAAAAAGACTACATTCAAATTCTCACTATCCAAGGACCAGAGGAGTGAAACCATTTTGAATCTAACAATAAACCTCTGATAGTCTCCCATGCCAGCCAGAACAGAATCAGACTATGTACTTCGGCAAGAGAAGCCAACACTGTCTCCTGAATAAATCAATGAAACCCACGAAAACATGAACATTAAAATATCAGTACGCAATGACATAGCTCAGACTGGTAATTGGAATACCAGGGGGAGGGGGAGTTTTACTGAAAGTATTTCAGTGCAGCTAACAATGAAAATAGAAAAAGTGTTTATTTATCACACCTGACACAGTTGATGGAGGTGTTAAACCTTTTCCATTTCATATTTTTCATACCTGATACAGCAACAAAGTCATTCATAACTCTTTTCATACATATATGTACTGATCTCTTTCATAACATTAACACTCAGCAGCAGATCTCTATCACAACCTGACAATGATTATGTTAAAATAACAGCTCATAATTCTCGCATGCTAGAAACGTTTTATAAAAGTCAGGATGCACTCTCTAATATAAAAACTGTCTTAAGAACACACACTGCAACCAGTAAAAAGCAAACTGTCACAAATATAACCAAAAATAATAAAGTGTAAGTGTATAAGTTATGCAGAAAAGTGCTACCATGTTTTTTCTTAACATATTTCAAAAGAAAATGCTTTTTCCTAATTGAACTAACAGATGGTCTTTGATGGTGTCATGCTCTAACTGTCCTGTTTTTTGACAATTTTTCAGCAAGCAAAAGAACTCCACAGATATACGCCTAAATGATGAGAGAATACACTGTGACAATATAATAATATGTAGATATATATACAGTATAACGCGAAATGCTCGAATTTGTCGGGAGAGGTCTCTGTATTTTTAAGTATCCATAAACAGTGTTATGGCATCGGCTGTGTCAGAGAATCAAGGGAAGCAACAAAGATTGGGTCGGAACAGGAACAAAGGTTGTTTTTTTCGACCATTGTCCTAGATCAGATAGGATGGATTTATGCTGTTGCCTTGAATTTGAAATTTGACAGAATCTGAAATTGACACATTGAAAATGAGAAACATGATGAGCTACACTTTCCAGTTTGATCGGTAATGAGCCTACAGATACCAAGACAGTTTAATTACGCGGGTCAGTGTGAGCAGTCTCTAGTCTTCATCAATCAGATGCTGCCTTTTCAAATTTTTCAAAACATAAACAATTTGACAAGATAAGCACTACTGCTGCGAAACTTGGAAGACAACAAAGACCACTCCTTCCACCCGCTCTACACAAGACTAACTAGGCCTAGGAGGACCTAGGCACGTGCCTATTAACATTATTTTGTCTCGAGTGCACTTCAAAGGACATTGACTTTGAACCTCTACGGCGGAGTAACTAGTTTGACAATTCCGTGTTTGTGTTCAAGTTTCGCGTAATTTTCTTACAAAGATAAAGAAGAAAAAAATGAAAACGGGGCCGCACGCACAGTTCGACGGATGGATGATTTCGAGTAATCTGAGTGTTCTGCTCTAACCAAACAGTGTAACAGAAAGAAATAGATAAGTCTCACTAGCATGCACATACAGCAAGGCACAGAAATCTTTTCCATTGGGTAAGAATTTCGCTAAGATGTGTTTTAACTCACTTGCGACTGGGCCCTTTCACCAGCCACAAGCGTTGAAGACTGGCGTTTTGGGGGGTATTTCAATAAATCACCACAACTCTCAGAATTACCCTATTGTAATCATTTTTTGACACAGTAAAGTAACATCCAAGCTTAATCTAATACAAAAAACTAAAGTTGTCTAAGTCTAATACTTTAATTTGTATGATTTTTAAAAAATTGGCATGAATTTGAATTTCGAAAAATTTCCAGAGACGTGACAAGTAGAATGAAATTCACTGCAACAACAAAAATAAAAGTTCAAAGTGTTCTGGTTTGATTTGTATACATGTGCAAGTGTTTGGTGAAAATATAAAAGCTGGTCTGTGCATTGATTCAGACCCATACACTGAATTACATGAGACAGATGTACGGCACGACGTTGTGATTTCGTTGCGCGAAAAACAACACCGGTACTAGTGCTAGATCTAGCCCTAGAACTACGACTCGGGCCGTGTTCGGGTACATATCCAGGATCCTAACTATTAGACACATCATATTCTGAGACACTAGAACTAGTAAAACGTACAGAAGTATAGAAAACGGCGAAATTATGTGATTCTTGTTCATGCGACTTCTTCGACCGTTACTACGACGCGACTGTCGGATTACTATGAGCTGTATAGAAAAAAACAAAGCGCGAGTTCCGGTCTGTTCAACCACAGTTGGGGTCACTGTCCTTCACCTTCAATAACTTAAAAACTACCGGCCCCAGAGATACGAAACGAAATCTAAGTAGCTCAGGCTTGGCCAAACAAGGGTACGAGGCGGGTCTCGCGATCCGTGCGTGATTTGTAGAGCGAAAAAAAAATTCCAAAGTTGGTCACGCAGGGCTTGTGAGACCCGACGCGAGCGTCATGGCGGGGGTCACGCAACTGTTGTGTGACCCGTCTGAAGTGAGTTAAGTAAAAAAGATATGTGTGTTAACTGTTAAATGTGTAAGAAAAATTGCAGCTGTCCGCTGCGCGTGTGCTTCCTTACGGTGTGTGCTTGACTGTAAAATCAGGTTTTTGTTGTTCAAAAACCACTGCTGAGGTCATGTCAGCATGCACTATAAGTAGCATTCAATACTGTGGGATGACTGTAGTGTCATCTACTCTCATTTAAATCAAATGGGATTTTTTTTTTAACTGAGTAAAAAACTTTCAAGAAACAAGTTATATAACAACCTTGAAAATGAGATATATAGTCTATAATTTTTACATAGCTAGCTAAGTTTCAGGTCCCGAATTTTTCCTCATACATTATTCTATGTATTTATAAAATTAAAGCACGCATATTAAAAATTCATACATAACGAAAAGATTTCTGCATCCCATCAACTTCGCTATGTGCCTGCTGCTAGACTGTATACTATATATAAATTCTTTGCATTTATAACACATACCTACAAAATTCATACATAATGAAAAGATTTCTGCATCCCATCAATTTTGCTATGTCTGTGCTAGGCTGTAGTATAAAGTACCGTCGGATGACTTCTATATCTGGTATCTTTTTTCATAATTCAAATCCAAAGGTTTTTTTTGGCTTGTTAAACAATTTTCAAGAAACAAGTTACACAGTCAGAGCATAACGCCTTCGAAAATGAGAAACATGCACATGTATAATATATAATACACACATAACTCACACAAGGTAAAAGATAGGCCAATCTTTAAAAAGCATCCCCTGCAATCTATAGATAGGTCATCACCTGAAACATTTTGCAAACTCAACATATATAATATGTCTGCTGTTACTGCATAAATGAGAACTTTTAGTCAAGTGTCAAAGGTACACCACAGTTCTCCCATTCAAGCACTTTGAGTGAGGACCCATTTCAATGTACAGTAAACATTGATAAATGGTAACATTGAATAATAATGTTCCAGTACTCGCACAGTAGCGTCCACTTCAACCCAAATCTGCAGGACTACCAGACTTCCTTTGGTTTAGCCGAGATTTCAGTTTTGAGAGGGTTGCTTAAATAGCTATCATTGTCAACAGCGTAGAGTTGGGAATGCTGTGCCTGCGATGAATTTCACTGTTTGAAAGTTTTTCTTCTTATCTAACTCTTTAAGTAACAATTTGAGCAACACTGCGCTTCTCTTCGACACTGTCAGCCTGCTTGATTTATCAAACAAACAATCACACAAAACAGAGGAAAGAGTAGATAAGCACACAGTTTTATGCTCTGCACTAGTCTAGAGATATGAAAAAAACTCAATGCCAGTAATGTTATAAAACACACAACATGCCCTCACATTCTCAGATATATGGCCCACATGAACTAACTTCACAGAGAAAATAGGTCATGACCAAACTAAGGTTGCGCGACAGATGTAAATTCACTACCATTGCTTCACTAGGCCTAAATACAGTGTGCAGGGCCATTGATGTATGTGATAAACATAGGGAAACAGTACAGAAGCGATGCTTCTCTCTAGCCGGCCAATCGACACACGCACATTCTCATGTCTTTTTCTGTTGTTTTGCTACCCACTCCGTTGGACATGATAATTTCCGCTAGACTACTTGATGGTTGCTGTTGACGATTTTGTTAACATAACCATAAAAATTCTTTTCGGTTTAGAAAGGGGAGCATTTTGGTTTACCAATAGCCTTCTTACCAAGACAAAGAAAAAATCTAGAATTTTATGTTCTTTCAGTTCTCCGCTGTTTTCGGATTAACCTTGTTCAGTTCAAGTGGAATCCACTGTACGTTGCTTGTGGTTCACTTAACATGACGTCAGTCAAAGGGCTGCTTGGATAATAATTTATGTAGTACTGGCACATCACAGCAAACCAACAGCACTTTGAACAAGCCCAGTGCTTCACATACGTCCTGCCATTTATCCACTCAATGACTTGTGCAGCAGTGCTGGAAGATCCATTCAAGTATTCTGTAACTCACAACAAACCCATTCGTTTTGCATAGGAATGGCCATCCCCCTTGGTTGCAGTCTGAAAAAGTCCACATAACACAATTTACAATATTATTATCAAGTTTCAAGTACAATAAAAGTTTGCACTGCATGCATGCATACCAGTGCAGTGAAACTCGCATTCAGCAGACTAGGACTCAATGAAAACTCAGAACCAATGAAATGAAAAGGAGAAGAGTTTCCCATTTTATTAATGCATTTAAATCAATGAAATATTTCAAATTCATAGCACACATAAACAGGAAAACCTGGACTAGAAGAAGTCACTTGCAGAATAAACACACACACACACACACATACACATACACACCCCGCTAATGTGGCTTCTTCATGCATTTTTCTTCCACAAACAATTTTTTAAAACTCCTTTCCAAGAGACTGTCGATCAACTTGCACCATATCATACCCTGTGCACTACGACTAACCTATCAAACATACAGAGTCATCTTAAGCGACCAATCAAAAGCCTTCTTTTACACTAAACATATGAAAGTAATGGAGTGCACTATGGGCCAACTTCTTTAGAGGAAATGAATACAAACTTGGCATCTTTACAAAATAATTGAGTCAAACTTTCTATTTATTTAGTTGTCTCCACTCTGTGACACCCACTGACAGACAGGACAGGACAGGACAGGACAAAGGGAAAAAAACTTGTGGCAGTCAAGGCAGACTTTCCCCTCAAACAGACAAGGGACAAAAGTTACAGCTACCAAAGAGTAAACTCTTACGTCACAAACTCAAAAGACTTACCTTATTGATTTCCTTGTGCCTGTCTTTGCTTACAATTTCTTCTAGAATTTCGCCATCTCCTTTCACCAACCTGTACAAAAGTGTATGACATGATCTTTTAATGACATTTCACCTACTTGATAAGTGACCAAAAAAAAAAAAAAATTTTTTTACATTAAATTGAATAAGATATTTTAAATGCTCGTCACGTGATAAACACTTACATTTTAAATGAGAAGGGTGAACAGAAAGAAAAGACCTCTTTATTCCTAGTTTACAGAAACAAGTCCAGGAAAAAAACATCTGTAAAGGAAAAAATGAAATTGAAAATCACACTGAACAAAGTTAAGAAAATATCTTTACCTTAATGACACAAACACACTATTGCTGGTAGACACAGATATTTTCGAAAAGTAATGACGTATGAAACCATACTATATCAAATATGATCTGCAGTACAGTGTGCAATAGACCTGCAATAAGTGATTAATAGCAGATGACCAAGATGCACTAGGACTTCACCAAATCAGTAATCAGTTTCCCATCCTCACTACTTCTCCCCCATCTGACAAGACCATATTTCGCTGAAAGAGGTTGGTTACCAGGGCCATTCAAACCACATAGCTCAACTTCTCCTAAGACTTTACATCTTTCTGCTGACCTTTCTCTCCCAGTCTCATCATCATAGACACGACGAACGACACTTTGTTGTCGTTCCCACTCGTCCTTTGTCATCGGTGTCATTGTCCTAGGTTTCGGACCAGCCTTAGGTCCAGTAAGGACTGAAAAAGATTTGTGAACATTATGAGTTTAGATTGCCAGTATGGAAAAGACAGAGTAAAGGCAACGCAATGCAGCCAATCACTAAAGTATGTTTGCTTCATGTTTAACAGGCTTCC
The DNA here is from genome assembly GCF_000002075.1 of Aplysia californica. Classification (NCBI taxonomy): domain Eukaryota; kingdom Metazoa; phylum Mollusca; class Gastropoda; order Aplysiida; family Aplysiidae; genus Aplysia; species Aplysia californica. The sequence goes on from NW_004797301.1 coordinate 920,315, forward strand.
CCTCAAGCTGAGGATTATCACCTTAAGTCAATACACTACGCCTCATGGTTTTCCTTTCGGATTCTACCATGCTAAGTAAGTTTCATTTTCAAGACATGAAATTTCAACTAGTCAAAATTTGTTGCAGCTTAGCTTTTGGAGTTTTGAGGTTACCTGTTTTCTGTTTTCAACTTTGATGTACTGTAGTTTTTTAAACTCTTTAACTCACTGTTAACTCATTGGAAACGTTTCCCGCAGTATTTACGAGCACCAATATTTTCCAGAGAGGTGGTTCACGCACCCCCTGCACGCAAAAGTTTAGTATTTTTTCCTCTGTTAAGTATGCTCGCAAACTCTGCATGAACCGTATCTAACCGTGTAGCCGACCTTTCTTTCGTTTCATCTGAAGTTTCACCGAAATTGGCAGGGAACTTTTTGAATTATCGAGCAGGAAGAAAAGTTACTCACACCCAGGCCCTATTTTCGTTTCTCTGACTGATGTCCGTTCTTGCAACACTTTGTCAATACGATGGCAGCACGTTTAGTTGTAGTAAGAGTTTTTCGGCACTTGCAACACAATAAGGTCATATAAGTGCCGAAGATTAGAGGTGTTACAAGAGAGTAACAAATACAAAAAGGAAGGAGGGGAGAGAAGGACGATAGATGTTTGATAGGAAAGAAGAAGCAAAACACACCAGAGCACCCGCCAACCACCCACCCAAAAAAAAAGGAAAAAAAAAAAAAGAATGAGAGATCAGGACGAGAGATGTTAGATGATTGATAGGAAAGAAGGAGCAAATATCAAGGACTTGAGCTGACTGCGTCCTTTCCTCCCTTTTCACAGGTTCATATAAATGCATGCTCCGTATAAACACACGCTAAAGAGCCCTCCCGAGCACCGTGCGTTTAGGTGGAGACTACTGTAAATTGTTCATGTAATCTAATGACAGTAAAAATAGCCCCGAATACCATCTTTACATGACCGTACAAATAGCCCCGAGAACCTTCTTTACGGGACCGTAAATATAGCCACTGCCTTTGACCTAGGAACATCATGTGTATCAGTATCAGTAAATGTATTCAAGGGTACTACACTTAAAGTAGAATCCTGGATTCTTCAAATTAAAAAATATTCTTCAAATCTTTGAAAACAATTGAAAAAGATTGAGAAATAACATTTTTACAGGCGAAAATCTAAAAACGTCGACATCTCCATCGGAATCAGCTTTTTCCTAACCCTACCCCTATGTTTTGTCGAAAAACATTTGTAAATGTGAGAAAAAAGTCAATAATGCTGGGCTTAGGGTGGAATGTGTTAAGAAGATGCATGTTCAAGATTTATTACGACAAACATCTCATGTCTTTGGAGTCCTCCAGTGCAGAACACTAGGGGACGGCACAGTCCCAGAGTAGATCTAAGCAGCGCTATGGGACAGCGCAATCCCCAAGTAAGCAGCATTAAGGGATTGTACAGTGCCCCAGTGGGTAGCAATAGGGGACTGTACAGTCCCCTAACAACTTCCTTTTAAAAAGAACAGTGATTTCTCTGTAAAATCTTAATGGTATGACCTAATCACACATTGCTTGTTTAAGACAAGTAAAAGTTCTGCATAATATTAGTATAACAATATCTGCATAAGTCAAAACAGTTAAGTTGTGGCCCCTTTTGTTATCGTTACTCTTGGATTGTGACATCATCTTTATGGACTTAATGCTCTTCGGACTGTGCTCTCAACAATTGTTTTTAAAAAGTAACAGTTTGAAAAATGATCCCCCCAAAAAAATCAAGACTACAGCTCAGGCTGAGCAACTCTTTTTACGAGGGATGTTAATTAGAGAACAGAATTTTTCTAATCTCATGGACATATCAGGCTTTCTTTCTGTAAATAAAGTGAAACAAAGTCTTTCAAAAGAAAGAACTGAGAATGTTTCAGCAAGAAACCCTTCTGATTTTCTATTTCAAGCGTCTTACTCTGTGTGCTCCTACTTGCCTACATAAAAAATTTATGCATAGACCTTTTTATTACAGTATTGCACAAATCCAGTAATAGAGCGAATAAAAAAATTATCCAGAGCAACTACTCGAGTAATAACATACCGGAAAAATCTTGAGCATGTCAAGAAATGTTATCAAGACCTACAATAACAAAACACTTAACCTTTTTGCTGCTGCGCCCATAAAATTTACAGGCCTGAACCATATAGCGTTATGGTTGTGGGACAGTGACAGAGGCTGTTTTGATACCAATTATAAGAGAAGTTACTGCTGAAACCTTGTAATTATTATTGAGGTACCTCCCCCCCCCAATTTGAAAGGGTCAGGTTCAGATTTTAGGTCGAAGAGAAGATTAGAACTACCACACAAAAATAATTTACTGGCTGTAAACACAGATGGGCTTACATGTATATATACGGATTGTATGAGCATTGTATAAGGTAGAAAAAGCCTCTTGCCACTTCCTCTTTACCTGCAAACACTCACACAACATGTATTCCCCCTTTTTTGGTCTCAGTTTATCACTACTCGAATGTGTGTTGTTTATGTTGTTTGGTGATTTGTTTTTGGCATCATGTAACTAACTTCAACTTTTCTACATCTATCTCTCAATGAAATCCCCCAAAACTGTATCAATAGAAATGTGGTTCAATGTAAAATGTACATGCAGAAATTCCTGAGGAAATATTCTTTTTTTTAAAAAGTTATGGGAGGTAGAGTGGGGTCACCCCTGAGCAACCTTGGTTCATGAGATTTTCCTCTGGCACAGGGGCCTATTTACCTACGGCATTGAAGGGGTTCAATAGAAAAAGCACTTCATGTATTTTGTTAAATGGCTTTGACACTATCTTTAGGTAAATATTTTCACAAAAAAACCTATAGCAAAAGCAAAGGAAAAACAGTGAAAGTATAAAATGAAATATTCATCACACACAAGTTCATTTTGCACTTACTGTCAGGAGGTTTTCCGTTTAAGGGGGCAGGTTCAGGCTCTGGTTCTTTCTCAGGATGAATCTTCTTCTTCTTTTTATCTTTCTTTTTCTTGGCTTTCCTCTTTTTTTTCTTTTTTGGAGGGGGTGATGATGATGATGAAGACGAGGATGAAGATGAGGACCTTTTGAAAAATTTAGTGGGGGAGTGGGGGGAGGGTCAGCATAAGAAACGACTTTTCATGGGGGGGGGGGGAGGAGAAAATTTAACTCTGTACTAGAGGTTGAGAAGAAGTGAAGAGCTAGTATTTAAATTTGTAATTTATTCTACATTTGTGAGATCAGCACAGAGTGTTCCTACAAACCACAAGTGCTATAAAGTAGACATAATGATTTCTGACAAAGGCAAACTACAGCCAGCAGGCCAGTATCAGTCTGGTCCGCAAGTTGACCCAATAATTATCAATTATGAACAATAAATGTCCATCTTGCACATTAAATTTACGGGGGGGGGGGGGCTCGATACTTACGGGACAACATTTTTATCTAAAGACAAACTGAAACAACTTTTGTCACAGGCAGTAAGTATGAGACAAAAGATTCATGTTCAACTGTTGACACACTTGATTGCATATAAGCCGTTGCCATGGAAACGGTGGCCATCTTGAAAATTGGATGGACAATTTTTTTGGCCACCATTTCTAGTTTTTAACTTTTTTAAATTCTGTAACTTGCAAAATATCACAAATAGATAGTTGTTTGCAGCTAGCTATTTTGATTTTTGACGTTGTCTAAGTTGGGGATATTGAATTTAATCTTTAAAAAAAAAATTTCGGCTCGAAAAAAAATTCTAAAGCAAAACGTAAAAAACTAACACTACAAAAACTAAATCCAAGAACAAACTATTTTTCTAACTACATGCCAAATTTCAAGTCTCCGTGTTGGAAAATATTTTTAAAAAATATACATGCAAGCAAAAAGTGGTGAAAAAATGTGTTTTGAGAAAAACAAGGTTAAACATAGAATAGCAATGCCAATCGGGCTTCCCCGCGCCGCGAAAATTTGGTCCCCGTTTGCGGGCGATTTTGTGGACCCGGCCGAAGCGTAGGTGACTAACTTTGTCAACCTCGGTCTGCTCTATTTCCGAACCAATCCGAATGAAACTCGGCAACAAATCAGAAAATAGGGCAAACTAATGATATGTGGACGTTGAAGTTCGTACACATAAATTAACCTATACTTTCGGTGTCGGGAACACTTTCATATCGTGTACACCAAAAACTATAAGGAGTTTGAATTTCAACGCCGAGATGGTAATAGATCTATCTATCCTCTATAGTGTGCTCAATTTTAAACGTTCTGTGTCAAGTAGTTGTTTAGACCCGATCATAAATGCATGACTACCCCCCCTATCCAAAGCGGCTTCGCACGGAGACCGGCCATTTTCCCCTCACTCTCGTGACAAATGTATGTGACCTACAAATCCCCGCATGACTATTCCGCGCCCGTTCATTGGTCACTTGAAATAGGGCAATGGCGGGCGCGCGCATCCGGTTGTTTTTCTCTCTATTCCCCTGTAACATCGCAATGGGGGTATTCCAAGGCGAGGTTATCTCGTCTCGGGGTGTTCGCGTCTCAACGGGGAAAAATAATTTTTAATTGTACGGCATGCTAGATTGAATTAACTTATCTTTTACAGTTGGCATAAAAGAAAATCTTTTACTGTCCAAGATTATCCTAAATGTATTTGCGTGCTGTGGCACGCAGAGCCAGGCTCATTAACTAACATACGATTACAGGATTATAAGAACAACTGCAAGTATCATACCTTCCATAATTTAAAATGGTCAAAATATGAATCTTATCCCCCAAAAATGGGTGCTTTTCCGGTAGTTCCCACCCCCCTTTTTTGAGCCTAGAGTGGTGTAGCCCCTGCGCGTGCGCCTTCTCGGTGCGTGCACTTTTGTTTTCCTTTGTTTTTAGCCTCAAATTGCGTTTTTGCGTTTGATTGAATGCGTCAGTGTGTGCAGCAGCCATTTTTGTTTACTTCCATCACTCGTTTGCCGACAAGGGACCATAGAGAGTGTTTTTATCAGCTGTGGCAAGTTGACATTCAATGCTGACCTGTGAACTAGTTTTTATGACCTATTTGCCTCTGATTGGTTCAAATAGACTGTGCGCGCCCCCTAGCTTAAAAAATGTGCCTACTCCTTCCTTGAGTGTTTCACGTGACCTTTTATCGAATTCTATGCCAAGTTGTATTGCGGGTTTCGGGATCGGGGGGGTGCACGCGTTGTGAAGACTGAAAAAACTCGAGTTTTCTCTGCGCGTGCACAATGAAATATATAGTAGAATACTAAGAAAAAAAGTAGACTCAATTTTAGAGATTATTTGGTTGCAGTTTGAAGAATGTCATGGATGGTGGCATGTGGACTGTGTGAAAGATGGAAAGATCAGAGGAATGAGTGATGAAGAGTAGGAAAATGTGGATTTTAGTTGTGAAAAATTCTGTTTGATTTTTTTTCACTATGTATTTGAACTATTTATACCCCCTAAATTAAATTAGTTTAGATTCTAATTAAAATTGCCTTACTTTGCTTCTAAAGTGACTTGTTATCTTCCTGTGTGGTCATTTAATGCAGTAATGTTATCAGATTCCTCTTCTTTTGGCTTTCAACGTGTATATATGGGTGCACGCACAGTGAAGAATCCCATGCACGCACTGAGAAGAAATGCACGCTCAGTGAAGACAACACCCTAGGTTGGAAAAACTGTTCGGCACACAACGTTTAAGAAATCTGGCGACTATGAGCAAGACCATTTTATAGGTCAATAGTTTCTTGAATGGAATAGCTAAAAACGAAAGTACAAAGCCGGAAATGGCGGAAAATACGTTCAACGATCGCGAAGTGCACGCGTACCGGCGACACCACTCTAGATGTAGATCAAGAATCTCGTCTATATGTTTGATGCGCGGCGAGCTAAGATATCAAACCTAACAACTCTGCAAAACATCAAATTATGGTAAGATTCAAAGGGGCATGCCCCCCTGAACCCCTACTCTTAGGGCTAAAACCGGCAAATAACAATTGCGGGGAGGGAACTCCCGAAAAAGCAAAAAAAAAAGAATCTGTTTTTTACCTCTTTCGTTTTCTCTTTTTAGAACTTTTTACAGAACTTCTTGACTTCCTGGTTCCTTTGCTACTCACTGACGACGTTGAGATACTCTGAGTTCTTGGTCGTCCTTGACTTTGAGAACTAGTCCTAGATCTACGTGTGTCACCACTGTCAGAGTCTGAGCTACTGCTACTTGTGCTAGAACTTGATGAACTGGACGAAGAACTGCTGGACGATGATGACGAAGAATAGCGTCTTTTCCGCTTTGATTTCCTCTTTGATCCCGAAGATTTTTTCCGTGATTTCTTCTGAGGCATTTCAGCAGAAAACAAGCCCTCTAAGACGTTAAGAGCGTTTGACAACAATGAAGCATTCTTTTTTCTGAACTTCAAGTACCGATTTTCGGTAAGACCTTTCTTTCGGTAAAAACGTACTATAGTTTGGTTTTGCCACACTGTAAACTGTAAACAGGAAATGGACACGTGTGGTAAATGTAAAACCTATCGTACGAAGCTAATACTCAAAGTATACTTAGAACATCTTATAGTATATTTACAACAGTGTAATGACGTAAATCTATTTTTAAAATACAAAGAGACATTTTACTGTATTAAAAAAAGCTCTACGACTGACATATATGTGTCTTTAAAAAAATAAATGTTTGTTTTACTCTTGAATCCCCCTGAAAATATACTTTTGAAGTTCTCCTTGACAGCGGAAGTTGAATTAAAACAGCGTCAAAATGGCCGATCGGTTGATCTGGTAATCTCGCTCACCGACAATCAAAAACAAAATAAAACAAACCCATGTGTTGTATTGTAATTTGAGTTTTCCCGCATTTAATAGGTCTGTGAGCAGTATAATGACTGCAGCAGTAACAACTCCAGCCTCTACGGCAGTCGAAAGGCAATTAAAAACACTTTGTTTGCGAGAATTTCCTTGTGGACTTGGTGCTTGGGTGAGTCCGTCGTTGAGTCGTTAAAAAATTTAAAAACTAATTAAATTGTCATTTACTAATATTACTCTAAGTTTTGTATTCTGCGTGTATGAATAAGAAGAAGAGAACATTAAATAGTTTCAGCTTTCAAAATGCTTTTTTTTCCCAGGGTGAATAATGAGGTAAACATTTTTAAGAATTTAGTAGCAATGACAATGAAAAATTAAATTTTCATCCAAATTGCTTTAAAATGGGCTTAAATGAAAATATTGTAAATTCTATGAACTATGGTTTTTAAATTTTTAAAATCCATTGATATATAAAGTTATTGGGGGTTTTGTTTGCAAAATTTTGGGGGACCTTCATATAGGCAAATATCGCCAAAATGTGGGACATGTCTTTATGTATTTTGAGGAAAAACTGTTCATAAGTCAGTAATGAATTGGAGTATATGAATGAAACTTGGCATCTTCATGTGATTTTTAGTGCAGAATCTAGTTCTGTTATCATTTTTTCGATGTCTTTATTACTTTGGATCTTAAAGTTGCGTGAAATTTGTTGAATTGCGTGACATCGTTTTTACCGCGACGCGATCACCCCTTCTAAAATTCAGTAAAGCGGTATCAGGAAAACCTGCGATGAAGTCATCGGTGACCTATTTAGTTATAGGCAGCCAATCACATTCCGCCTAGCGATCACGCGCCTCTTGCATGCCGGCACCTCGCGTTCGGAATGCGGGGTCTAGTTTCCAGCTCTAGTGTTTTATCAATGGATGGGTGGTATTTTAAGTTGGTACCTAAAATCTACTACACGCAGAGATCTGAAGTTTTACAGCAATAAAGAAGACATGTGGGGCGCCCGTGTGGTCGGCGATCAACCCGCAGCTCCGCTTAGTTTTTGAACCGCAGAGGAAATTCGCACAAACACGGCAATTTCTCCGGTTCTAGAAATCATTCAGGATTGTACGCTGGCATGTCGTTAGTTTAACCTTTCCTCTGATTGGTTGCCGAGTTTCATTTATTTTTGTCCACGAGTTTTCCTGTAACTATACTTAGAAGAGAGTCACTTCTGATTCCGAGCGGCCCAAAAATTACCCCTCGCGCGGAGGCCGATTTCCGGACCAAGGCGCAGCGGGCGATTGGCATTGCTAAATTTAGGAATAATTAGGCCCACTAATATATTTTCAACCTATGTTTACAGGGTCAAGCTGATTCGTGTTTAGGGCATTTTCTGAATTATCCAAGCACTCTGCTTGTTGTGTTTCCTTTGATGAATCAGGGGGGTAAGACATCATACTGGTAGAAAAATACCTTTTCCTGCTTTAAACAGTCTTTTAACACTTTCCCTACCTCGAGTCGCATTTTGCGGCTCACGGACCTGGCCTTGCTGTACCGAGAGCCACACAATACGACTCGAGTGGTTCGCTATCTTTTCCAATCCAGTAATGAAAGGACACAAACAAAGACCACACACACCCATCCAATTACAGACCAATAGCACTAACGAGCTGTCTGTGCAAACTTATTGAAAAAATGATTCACAGGCGACTCATGTGGTTTCTGGAAAAGACGGGCTCACTGAGCGGTCTCCAGTGCGGATTCAGGAAAACACGATCCACTCTGGATCACCTGGTCCGCCTGGAGACCTTTATACGCGAAGCGCTTGCTGAAGGAGGCCATATGATCGCCATCTTTTTCGACCTAGAAAAAGCCTTCGACACAACCCGGAAGTGCGGCATTCTTCGAGACCTGCACGCACTCAGCATATGCGGTCACCTCCCTGCCATCATTGGCAACTTCCTGAAGAACCGTTCCTTCCAGGTTCGTGTCGGATCCTCCCTTTCAGACCCCCACCAACAGAAAGAAGGAGTCCCCCAGGGGAGCATCCTTTCTCCTCTCCTATTCGAAATAAAAGTAGATTCCATCGTAAAAACCCTCCAAAACAGCATAGACAGCTCGTTATACGTTGACGACTTTTTGATATGCTGGTGTTCGAAAAATCCTCATCTGAGATCTATGGAAAGGCAGCTGCAAACGCAACTGCACAAACTCCAAAAGTTGGCAAACAATAACGGTTTCAAGTTCTCCCCGTCAAAGACAGTTGCAGTACACTTCTACCGAACAGGCAGACATGTGCTGCAGCCGGATTTGACACTATACGGGGAGAAGATTTTTGTCCAGGACCAAGCTTGTTTCCTCTGCGTTATATTTGACAAAAAACTCACATTCATACCACACATCAAAGACCTTCGTGTGAGGTGCCTGAAAGCGCTAAACGCTTTGAAAATTCTATTGGAACCGGAGTGGGGCGGGGACTCAAAACACCTTCTCCACTTGTACATCTCCCTTGTCCGGTCCAGGCTTGACTATGGGTGTCAAGTCTACGGATCGGCAAAACCACACATCCTGAAAATGCTAGACCCAGTACAAGACCAGGGACTCCACCTCGCTCTGGAGGCTTTCCGCACTTCCCCGGTGGAGACCCTCCAGGCCGAGGCCAACATACCACCACTCTCACTCAGACGAACACAGCTCTCACTACAATACGCAGTTAAACAGAGCTCCACACCAGAAAATCCAGCGCACAATTACATTTTTAAAACAAACCCAGAAACCTGAAACGAATTCCAAAACAACGAAAAACTCATCAAACCCTTCGGTCTCAGAGTCCTTGAGGACCTAAAAAACTTACACTTTTCCAAACAAGACATGCAACAATTTCTTTTCCCCGACCTCCCTCCATGGCACCTCACCAAGGCGAAAGTAGACTTACAATTGACCACACACAGCAAAGAAAGCACAGACACCAAAACTTATAAAGCAGAATACAAAAAACTAATAGATAAATACCCTGGTGCGGAGCTCATCTTCACGGATGGCTCCAAAAAAGACAATGAAGTGGGCGCCACGGCCTTATCTTCCAACAGTTCACACCAGAGGAGACTCCATCCTGAAGCCTCCATTTTCTCTGCGGAGGCTACTGCCATTGACTTGGCACTGCACTCCGTAGAAAATTCTCCTAACAAATCTTTCCTTATCCTTTCTGACTCTCTGTCTTGCATCACCTCACTCACAAACTACACACTCCTACACCCAATAATAGTTAGGCTACAACAGAAAATCCACTCCCTATCTGAAACAGGAAAAAATATCATGTTCGCATGGATATCTAGCCATGTGGGCATCCAAGGAAACGAGCAGGTAGACGACCTGGCGAAGAAAGCCTCACCCCTTCTGTTGGGATCAACAACAAACACTCTCCCACAGACTGACTTTAAAAATAAAATAAAAAAGTACACCTCCAATTTGTGGGGGAGCCACTGGAAAAAACAGGAAAATAACAAACTGTATAATATAAAAACCAAACTTGAACAGCAAAATCCTTCGGACCTCTCCAAATTTTTACTCGATTGCTCATCGGACACACGGCCCTGACCCACAAATACCTCCAACAGGGAGATGAGAAGCCGCTCTGTGTTGGATGCGACACAGATTTTAACTTTAGACACATCTTAACCGAATGTCTAGACTTTGGAGAGATCCAAAGGAAATATTATAAATGCGAGAAATTGCAAGACATTTTTTCCGTCGTTGGTCCCAACAGAATTTTGAATTTTATGAAGGCCATTGGCTTTTATGGCAAATTAAAAAGTGAAATTGTACTATTTAAAATTTTTGTGTTATCTAGGAAAATTGTTTTAGATTGAAAATATATAAATATTTGCACTGATTTTTAAACATTTTAACATTTTAAAATCTAACTACTGACCCAGGCCAGCTGTACAGTGAACTGTTGTGAACAAAACTAAGTTGTTTTTCGCGCGTTCATATGACCTTATGCGGTTGCGAGCGCCGCAAAACCCCATACTAAACAACAAAAAAGGACACAAAGTTCTCGGCCGATACACGTTTTCTCAATAATAGAATAGACTTCCTGTTAGCAGGTACAAAAGAAAATATAGCACTGAGAGACGATTTTTTAGTCATTTCAGTGCTCTTTTTGACCCTTCGAAATGTAAATATGGGGGGAAAAAGGGCTACCCTGACTTCAGTATATGTCTCATATTTTCACTTCTATATTGGGTACACATACATAACTTTCAGCATTTTTTTGCATTACTTGAGACAACCGACCTGTGAAGTTTGAATGATGCTGTTGTTGTACTTTTTTAGATATGACCTTTCAAACCTGCAAAATTGGTGATTTCACATGACACCTTCGATATTGCATAATCACTTTTAGAAACTCCAAAGTAACATAATTGGAATAAATCTTCAATATTGTATCACCATCTGATAGATTATTTTTTAACCGTCAGTTTGATGGGCCATAAGATATGGTTTGTGTGTGCTTAGTTGGATGTTTTTAAAAATTCACTGTAAGCTGAGATTAAATAGCAATACCACAGCTTTTTATTAAGAGATAGGTATACTCACATATTAACGTATCATACATAGGCTTATAGAAATATAAAAACTTTTCTAAAGCAAAAGGATTTTTTTTTAATGGACCCATTAATAAAAAAGATTACGGCAGTTTACAGGTCAGAAACTATGGGTATTTTGTAGAAAATACCTCAACAGGGCAATAAAAAATGACGACTTTGACGATTGTCATTGTCATTGTTTTATTGCTTTTAACAGGTATTAATGTGTAAAACAGAGATCAAGCCCAATTGTTTATTTTGGTAATTGATTTACACATCTCAGTCAATGAGTACAGTGTTTTCCTTGGTAATCAGGTTGATTAAAATAACTGTCCAGCCAGCAGCTCTAGGCTTTACGCAGCCATAATGCCGCAGCAAGATGGCAGCAAGCATTTGCTGCTTACGGTAGCGTTTCCCTCTCTGGCTTTTAGGCCTCACAAAAAATAGAAATAATGTCAGTGTTATTTTTCTAAGTTGCTTTTGTTTGTGAGAAACTTCAGTAAATAGTTTCTTATATTATATATAATTTAACCTATCCGTGATGATGTTGGTATATGGTATTCAAACACAATATTTACAAAGTAGCTGTGATGTGAAGATCAATTTCTCTTCTCACTGGCTTCCAAATTTGCAGCCCCTCCGAATAAAGAGGGTTGAAAAATGATGGTACAGCTTAGACTTGCTACTGACCAATCCTCTTTCTTCAATAAAAATTCAAAAGTCACTCAAAAGATATCCGGCCAAAAATTTTCTACAGTGAATACCCTAAATTCTTCTACATATATTAATAATAATATGTGTTATACGTGGCTGATATAGAAATTAGCATGTTCCTGGAGTTACCCTTTGTTGTGGTGAGTCTACTGTGTTTTTGCTGTGCCTGTGCGTTTATGTGGTATTTCTAGTTTATTTAACTGATACATCAGTGCCAATGTAACGGGTCAGACTTTTGTCAAACAGAAAAATCTCTTTAGATGAAGAAGCACAGGCGGATGTTATTAAATATTAGCAGTTAATTAATTTAGAATGGTGATCGGTATGAGATAGTTTCTTTTGTAGAGAAGATAAGCTCTAACACATTGCTAAATGAATGGAAAGTTGGTATGTATGTGTGGGACAAGGGTAATCATGTTTCTGAAAACCTCAAAACAAAGCAAAAAGAAGGCTTGATGTGTCTGTATAAATCAAAAGCACTTTGTTTTTTTATGAGCAAAGTCTGAAGTCCTGGAAAGACTTCCTGGACAGCCCTGGCTGCATTAATATGCCTCAGCTACAAATTATGATGTTCATATAATCTTTCCTTATTATCTTGTGCTAAATTTCAGCGTGAACCAGGGCCAGATGCACAGCAATACAGACCTACCAGAAGAGGTCGCCTCAGAGTTAAACCCCTGCAGCATCAGCAAAAAAGTGACACGGATTCCTTGGACTCTATAAAAAGTAATTACCAGAAATTTTTTACGCTAGCTTCTTTTTAATAAAATTAGTAAGTTTACAATGTCCATGAGATCAAGGAGAAGGCCGTGTGGAACCTGGAGAAAAGTCACAGAGAATGATGTCCAGAAAAGTGGGAAGATGTGGAATAAAGTCTAGAGGCTAGCCTGGAATAGGGAAATATGAAAAGTGTTCGTTCATGGCCTATACTTTGGTTCAGAGTGAGAAAGGCACTGATGATGATGATTTTTAAAGATTGCATCTGCCCGTCTTAACACTTTGCTGTCACACAGCCTGCAGTACAAAATACCCCATGTGGTCACCCAGCCAGGAGAGCAACTACAACGGACTTCTCGGGCAGGCATTAAACTGGGCCAGGTGACCGGAACGGACAATTTCCACCCGCGTATTATTGCGCCAAGTGACCGCAAAGTGTTAATGTGTGTTTTGAAGTCTGAACTGAAATCAGCAGCAGAGAAATGAACAGCATATTCTGAAAGCGTGATACCTTCATCATTAAGTTTAGTGAACTAACAGAGACTGAACTGGGACATCAACGATATTTGAAAATATTTTCAGAAAATGTTGGACTCTTTCTGTGACATAGTTTGTGACATTTAACAAACTTAAATTTCCATTACTTTAGTCCTTCACATATTTATATCTGGTTTTCTCTCCTTCCATTTTGTTATCATGAAACATATTTTTTTTCTCAGCCCATGCCCAGAAAGAAAAAAGCGAATCTTTACAAGAACTTGTCAGCTCCCATTTTTCTCCTTGGCATCTGGACTACAGCTGGAGTGAAGAGGCAAAGAAACTCAGGGAAATTGCTGTGAAGTCCCCATGGCTCATTGACCAAAATTTTGTCTTAAACTACTTTAAGACTTTAAGGATTGTTGACAAAAATGTGAGAAAAATAGATTTGAGCTCTTTACATGATTACATTTTCTATTTAATTTCACTTTTCGATATATATTCATTTGTCTGTGAATTTTTGTTTGGTTACAATCACGGGCAAACCACCTAAAGCCAAATAAAGACTAATAATATCGGGCAGATGGTTTGATATTTGAACATACATAATGAAAAACTGTGGAAATAGACACATTAAAGAAGGAAGAGAAACACAAGAAAGGAGGGTATTAAAGTGAAAGAGAGAGAAAGAGACAGGCAGGGATTAAAAGACATGGAGCCAGAGTTACAATAACAGAGAGCGAATTTGACCGGCTTCTGATTATATCAGAATGTTTCATTGTCTAAAATTGTTGTGTTAGAATCAGTGAAGTTTGTTGAACATATTCTGCAATCTTCTAATTAATTTTTATACACTGAACTCAGTCTTGTATCCTTGGCCAAAATTTTGCCTTAGAGACTGATCATATTTAATTCATTACAAGGAAAGTATACCCTTCAAATCTACTCTCATTTTTGAAAAAATAAAAAGAGACTTGATGATATTTCAAACATCAGCAATTGGATTTGAACCTATTTTATATATGCTACTGTTTCTTGGTATACCATCTCAGTTGTTGTTTTTTTCACACTTTGGCTCAGATTCATGGCTTTCACAAAGGAATAAGCTTTTTCCCACTGACATTTTCTGACTGTTTAAAAAGATTATTGGTAAAAGGATATTTCATCACTTCTTGGATGTAACTGTCCCTGCATATTGTTTCTCATGGGGGTAATAATTTGTATAATATAACATCCTTGATTTCTTTTTGTTTGAGCTATGTCATACATGTTGGGGTTTTTTTCTGTGTTTGAGGGGTTTTCATCTGTATTTCAGGTTTCAGAAGTGGATCATGATTTGCTAATGTTAAAGAATCTGGAGGAGCTTACTCTCAGTGCAAATTTCATTACTAATGTCAATTCAAAGAATTTGCCTCCTTCTTTGAGGGTAAGTTTGTTCACTATCTTCAGCACATTTTTGGCATCACACGCACCTTCATGTTGAGGGAGTGTTTATTTTGTGAATATTTAGACACAAACACTGGCTTAGTGTACAGATGAACCTTATTATCTATTGGCAAAGAATGGATGAGTTTTAGACTTAATTAGCTTAAGAGCCCATCTAGACAAAAGAGTTTCAGATCTATTGCTCTCATGATAACATATATGGCAGCCGTTTTTGTAGTATTTCTGTGAAGATATCTTGTTTCTTATTTAAGAAAATGAAATCGCTCTGTTTAACTCACCCGGCCCTAACGCTGATAATATAGGTATGCGTGCACAAAGCTCCAACCCTAACGCGGACAGTATCGGTATGGAAAATTTCGCTCTCACGACTGAAAACAGTAACCATTTTTCGTTTCAAACAGACTATGATCAGAAGTGCAAGCCCAAATTTTGAATGAAGAAAGCTATATTCGTGAACCATGTGAGGGGGTGCGAAATTTGAACGCACTTCCTTTCTCCGCTTTCTGTTTACTTTTTGACTTTCTATATATAGACCTTTTTCTATGGAGTATTGCGTATAAACTATGACATATTTTGCCTTCTAATTTTCAATACACACAAATAAAGGTTTGAATAAATTGTGTACCAAATTTGGGTAGGATATAGTGAAATTTAGTATTTTTTTCAGTTTTTCAAAAAGTGATAAAAATCCCTAGGTCTAAAAGTTGAATGACCAACAGAATCTAAAAGCCCATTCATTAGGTCACTGCAAACTAAGGTTCCGGCACCTTTTCTCTGATGTATCCCAGAAGTGGATTAAAAAAATAATAGGGCATTTACAGCATACACCAAAACATAATAAAAAGGTTGACATATTTTCCTCAACACCACACTTTAACGTACATCTAAGAAACATGATTCAAGAGACTGGGTGAGTAATTTTCTAAACTCACATGGAGACGTCTAGACAGCTGGATAATTAAGTCTACAAGCTTACATGTAAAATGTGGGGGGCAGAGTAGTGTCACTGTCTCAAAATGAGCAATTTGTAATCAAGGTTACAGTAAGTCATTTATTTTAGTGATCCTGTGTATGCATCCAAAGAATGGTTTTTAATATAGGGCCCAAAGAGAAAAACTTTTTTATAACTAGATCAAGATTTTTTAAAAATAATTTTTGTTTGGTAGCTGGCCTGCAGAAATGCCATGAAAAATTTTGTGGCTGTAAGTATGAGCTAGAATTTTTTAAACGCTGTCAGATGAAAATGAACAGGCGAGAGCCAGAAAGGCAGACTTTGAAAGACTTGAACTGACATGGGGGGAGCTGGAGAAGAAGTCTTACTACAAAGACCCTTTGAGGGATCTTATTTTTGTGCTTTTTTCCTTTAGGATTGATAAAAGCTAATGGTGATGATGGTGTTTGAAGTACTTTATTCACTTCTGGAAGTAGAGAGGAAAGACTGTCAAGTGTCTTTACCGACCAAAAGTCATAAAAGTATGTGGGATTCTTTTTTTCAGAAAGAAATCATGTCAGCATCTACTTTAAAGATATTTTCTTCTATATTACATTTTTACATGCTTTTTTCAAACCTTTCAGGTGCTGGAGCTTTGTGCAAATCAGATTAGCGATGTCTCTGGCCTGTGTGTGCGTCCTCCTTTGCTCCATCACTTGGGCATTGGCCACAATAAAATCTCTTTCATCGGGGATTACATTACAGGGGACTTTTGGTAAGGACATATCCAAATTTTGAGGGTCAGTCATACTCACTAAATCAGTGCATATCCACATGGCTCATATCACCCACTAGTGGCCAGTTTGGTCATTTTGGTGGACAGTGGGGATCACCCAAGTAGTGACAGGTATTATGCCCTGCTTAGAATTACGAGGTGTGTCAGAAAGTTCCAGGACTGATGTCACCAAAGATTTATTTCAAACTCAAACTTCACAATTGGAGTTTTTCCCCTTCAAAGTATTCTCCCTGGAGTCTGATGCACTTTCCCATCTTTCTGTGCCCGGCTTGCATAGTTTTCCGCCCTGTTTACCGATCGTATAATTATGCAGCAATCTTGAGATTACGTTGATATCTTAAGATTGCGCTGTGCGTTTTAATGATCGTATAATTGTGCTGCAATCTGAAAATTGTGTTAATATTTTATATATTTTAAATAATTCTTTAAAAAAAATTCACTTCCATCTTTATTCTTTTACTCACATCAAGGAACATTCACCCACATTTTCAAAAGTGTAAAAATATGAAACTTAACTCATTTGCTACACTGAGCTGTGGGCAGCGGTGCGGCAAAAGTGACTTCACTATGGCAAGCTGCCCCCGACGGCTCAAGAATTGACCTATAATTCTAGCTTAGATTTTTATTTAAATCCACATATCCATGTTAAAAAAAGATTACAATATAACATTGACTTACGGGTCAAGCGTTTCCACTGAAAATCGGAAGTTTTGATTCAGTTTTGAAACAGGATTTCAAAGTTTATGAGACTTTGTTTTATCGTGATGCTCAAATTTTATCCCAGACACCAGTCTTAGTACTTTTGCACAACAAAATGTATCATTATTTTGCTTACTAAAGAAATGTAGGACTCTTCTTTAGAATACTATATTTGAAAAATGGACTAAAATTGCTATTGCTCTGTTGTTGAGAAATCAATATTTTTCAATGCTAGTATCTAGATCTAGATCTAAGTTGTCAAAATATGTTTTTTATTCCCAAAATCACTATTTTATGGTTAAATGATACAAAAGTACCACTCATGTGTAAGTTAATTCCAAATGCAATTCTGAATAAATCCATATAATATATAGGTGTGTTTGTTTTCTCTGTTTGTGAATACATCTTAAAATTGTTCTTTTTTCAAGATTATAGTTGTTTTTATTTTAAATTTCGGATGTTATGTGGAATGTATGTAAATAACTGCAAAATGTTCAATATTTTTCAGTTCTATATCCATTTATTTTTATGTATCATTTGACTAGGTGTAAACATATTTTTTGAGTTTCAGCAAAGATGATTAATTTTTTATTTTCAAATTTTATCTGCATCCAAGCAAAATTGTGCTGCATAATCGTCTCTTACAGGAACCAAAGTTGAAAATGACACAGATGTATTCTACTAATCATACTGAAAATTTCGGTGTGCAATATTGTGATATTTATTTGAATTTGTGGCCCCAAAGACCTTTGAAATGTGCACTAGTCATCATCTCATTTTGACCTCCTGAAAAAAATTTGTTCACAAGCCCAAAATAATACGTAGCGAATGAGTTAAAATTAAAATAAAAATTAACATATGAAACTGAAGAGCTCACAAGAATGATAAAATGCCAGGTATCAAACTCAAAGTTTTCAAAGTACATTTAATTCATTATATATTTTTTTAAATAATAAAAAAAAAATTCACTTCCATCTTTATTCTTTTACTGACATCAAGGAACATTCACATATATTTTCAAAAGTGTAAAAACTATGAAAATTAAAATTAAAATGAGCTTTTGAAACTAAGGAGCTCAAAAGAATGATACAATATGCCAGGTATCAAATTCAAAAGTTCACAAAGTACATGAAATTTTAAAACTTAAAAAAAAAAAATATTTTAAAAAATTCACTTCTATCTTTATTCTTTTACTCACATCAAGGAACATTCACATATATTTTCAAAAGTGTAAAAATATTAACTTACTATTAAAATTAAGATATGAAACCGAAGTGCTCACAAAAATGGTACAATTATACAATTGTTAAAACACGCAGGGAAATCTTAAGATTGCAGCGCAATTATACAATCGTTAAAACGCGCAGCCTAAGATTGCGCAGATTGGTAAATTGTGGGGAACACATACACTCCAGGAAGGATTCTTCCTGGATCTTCTGCAGTTCCGGCGTCACAGGCATTTTCATGATTTAGAGGGTTTGAAATAAATCTTTTGTGACACATCAGTCCTGGAACTTTTCCGACACACTTCATACATGCTGTAAAAAAAATGTTTGCCCCTGAAAGTGGGTGCTGGTTATAAAAAGGTTAACAATCAGTATCTTATTTGACTGTTATCATGTTAGCAACTTACGAGAAGAAAAGCCACAACTAAATTTTATCTTTATACAATAGATCTATGCATATTAAAACACCAGTAAAAACAAAACCATGAAAACTGCAGCAACAGCGTAAACATGAATTGTAAAAATAACTCAAACAAAAAAAAATCCTGTGGTTTGCCATTGCACATAGTATTCCCGCAGGCCAAATCTCCTGTCCCTTGATCTGAGCCACAATGACCTCTGTGACCTTATGGACATTGTGAGAAAGATGACCACTCTGCCTCGACTGAGGAACTTAATTCTGCAAGGGAATCCTCTGTCTGTGAGTGTACATGTTTTTGTAATGACTTCTTGAAGCTGGTATGTTATCTGGAACACACTGACTGGTAATTTAAGAAACGTCAAATCTTTTATCAGCCTACTTTTATAATTCATTCAAAAGTCAGCCGAAGTTATTTCTGTTTTTAGATTAAAGAGATTAGTCATAATAAAATGTACTGTTAATGTGTTGTTACTTGTGTATGTAAAGCTGTCAAAGCCTGTATTTTTTTACTCTGGGTTAAAGGCTATATAAATGTCAAATATTATTATCCTGTTGTTATTGCAGTTGTTGATGGGGGCGATAATAATAGAGTCTGTGTATAATTCAAAAAGCTACCTAACTGGAAGTGATGTTGTATCTTTAGAATTGTTTTTTACATGAAAACATCATATTATTAGGGTGGGTTCCTCATAATTTACACATGGTAGTTCAACTTTGTAACTCAATAATGTGCCTCAAATGACAACTTTGATTCTTTATTTTGATGTGATTGATTTAGCCTAGCTTTTATGCAGTATACACGTATTTATTTTGCTGTGTACAAACTAGCATAATTTTTTTTTCTTAAACATAGCTGATCCCAGGTTACCGTGGCTACACAATCGACAGTCTGCGGCGACTCAGCGTAATGGATGATATTCATATCTCAGCTGACGAGAAACATCATTTCAAGGGCTTGTCTAGGAGGAGAGGTATCATGATGTGTGACCTTTATGACCCTAACATAACAGATAAAAGGAGACCTTCTGTAATTTTTGTGATTCTAATCTAAATGTCTGCACATTTTGATAAAGTTAAAACAAATGATTCAATGTTTCTGCTAAAAAAGAGAAGGCTTTATGAATATATGTACTATGTTTCACATTTCTTGATATGATAAATTTTGTCCATTTGTGCGAGAGAATTTTGACAAAACTGTGGTTGTTGTTTTGCGTAATATAATGTGAGCTTCTGGCCTGTAAGTTCAGAAATGTTCATACTTGTTTTTCTGCTTTTGTTTCAGAATTCATTCTTGATGAGGCCAGAGTCCAGATTTCTGTCAGTTACATCAAAGGCCTTCCCTGCCCAGAAGAGATAAAGGTAAGTAATAAAGGTACTGGTTTTTTTTTTAAAACTTAAAAATTTTAATACCATGTATGGGTATGTTCTTTGTGCACAAATCACAAATATATTTTTTATTCCTTAGACTTTCCCTTTCCGTAGTTGTATTATTTATTTTTTTTGTCTGCTGGTTGTTGAGATGTTACTTTTTCCAAAGTCTATTAATTTCTTTTCACATGAATTCTTTTCACATGAATAACACTACAATAGATCAGAATTACACTTCACCACTAGCTATTTGACTTTGATATATATAACCGTGAGGGCCAGCCAACAGTCCAGTGGTTGCAGAGATGTTATTTTCTTTTTTTCTGAGACTTTTCCTTTCTAATCTTGTATTTTGTCAATGCCTAAGTCAGTTTTTAAAAAGTTTTGAGAATGTTAAAGAAAAAGAGAGTACCCAAATGAAAACCATGTTTTTTTTCTCCAGACTCCTATTTTTCGGAGGATTTTGAGGAAAACTCCTATTTATGATTGGGTAGTCTGTATTTGTGTTTCAGTGTTGTTTAACTGTAACTAAGATCAAATTAATGTGTTTCAATAGTCCCACTAAAGTCTGTCTGTCAAAGTTTCTCTGCCTCACTCGCTCTTTGACCTCTGACCTTGACAGAACCCGGAGGGTCAACCTGAGTTCCCCGTGGTGGAGAGGACGTACTTTGTACAGTTCATGTTTCCCGAGGAGCCTGAGGTCCGGCCAGCCGAGGACGACGGTGCAGTCGACGACATGGCAGACCTGACGGCCTTGGAGATGGAGGCTGCGGCAGCTGCTGGAGAGCATCAGGACGATCCCTCGGAGGTGAGGGGGGAGACAACCTTTGGCGCTTCAAAAAACCTGGCGACCAAACTAAAAGTCTTAGCATAAACAAATGAAGCAAATTAATGATTTATATAGGTATACAACTCACTAGTTTGAATTGCCACAGATAGACTTTAATTGAATTGTCAAATGACAAAAATATCCAAACTCTGATATGAAAAATGAGATTTAAACCAAATTAAAGGATTGTGCTCTGGGAACAGCTCTCAATTATGAAAGAAAATATGCAATGGTATTTATACAATAAAATGCCTTTGTCATTTCAATTAGTTTTGCCAAATTCACCTAAATGAATATAGCTTAATGTTGTTTGAGGCAAAAAGCCTTTGTTCAAAATGCAAAAAATAATACTCTAACAGTGGTAACAACAAATATTCCGTCTGTCAGACACATGGAGGTTTGAAAACAAAATTAAATTTGCAATAAGTTTGTCTTTGTCCAAAAATCCTCTTTTGTCTCTTATTGCATTTAACTCTTAGTTTATGGCGAGCCAGTACAGTACAGCTGGTGCGCAGCATTGCTCTGTTGTTTTCAGTCTTAACAAAACTCTACAAAACCCCAGCAAATACATCTATTAACTATTTGTGTTGGCCGAATTTTGCTATTCAAAAGGCTTTTTAATGGCTGCATCGATCGACATGCAGTTTTCGCCAAAAAATTCTTTAAAATATTCTCCAGATCATGACGCCCTTCTTTTTTTCAGTTTTGAGACAATTTTGCTGCTAAAAGCTAAATTTCTTTATTTCGCCATTGGCTTTTGTAGGCCGACGCTTCTGTCTCTGTAATTTTAGAAAAGGAGGTTTCCGTGCACTGTTTTGAGAGTATAGATCTAAACCTTCTAATTTTTGCATCTCTCAAGATTTATTGCTCCATTCCAGTAGAATGTAAATATAGACATAAGCCAGTGACTTTGGGCTGACGTTAATGCACCGATCATTCCTTTCATCGAAAGGGGGCCCAGCTAGTTTGATCTATAACCATACTGAATGTTTATGGCATGGATTATTCATTTCTACACAGTGTATAATTAATTTTATGCAAAAAGATGTTTTAAAAGGCAGAGTTATAGGTAAGTTTGTAGTGCTGAAAAATATGATAACTGAATTGGCTGTGTACACGGTAGAAACGCCTTCTGGGTACTAAAAGGCTATCATCATGTTTGCTCACAAAAGGCAGAGCATAATTTGGTTTCTTTTCATTTGTGTTTCGAGGGCAACCCTAATTATGGGCTTGTGAGAACTTGAAAAACAATTGAGTCAATAGCATCACCACTATTGATAACAGTAAGAAGTCAGGGTCTGAAGAGAGGAAAGTAGTAGTTTGGCAGTTTATTACCTCTATGTCTCCACTCAGGCATAGTTGTATCGTGCATACCACTTTAACTCTTTATCTCCGGCAAGCTGCTCCCAGTGGCTCAAAGTTGGAACTGCTGTGCCTGTGAGCCGCTGGCAGTGGCTCAGGCACATTCCTTAACAGTGACTTTGACGTCAAATTACTTTTTGGCAATTGCCAAAGTTTCTTTTACCGGGAGTTCATTCATTAAATGATGAACGATCAAATAGGTTCACTTGTTTTGATTTAATGACCAGTTTAGTGACGTATATGTCCTTTGTAGATTTCGTACCAAAAGAGGACCCTAGCATAGTGAGTGTACCCTCCTCGGAGATAAAGAGTTAAAATCGATGCCAAGACACAAAAGGCCATACTTTATTTGGGAAGCTTCTGAAAGTTTAGAAAATGTTTATTTTGAATGAACAATCCTCTTAACTCCGGCTAAATCGAGAGAGAAAAGACTGACTAGCAATCACTAATAACTTGACTTTTCTTTTTCTGACTATCTGTCCAGCACTCACCGACACGCATTGGATCTTCAAATAAGTCAGCCGTGGAAACTCCAGCCCCTCTGGAGAGAAATGTCCAGATCAACAGCCGGCCTGAAGTGAAGAGTGTGGCGCCACCTGCATCATGTAAGACTGTTTGCTACAATCTCTTTGCACTTCTTTGTGATTTGTGTACTCTAGGATGCACTTTACAGTTAGAATGAGGTTGAAAATATAGAAAACTCTATAGTGTTCTTCTCGTTGGTCATGTTCTTGTTCTTGTTCTTCTAATTATGATTCATCTTCATCATATTCGTTTTCTCCTTTCTACTTCTTCTTCTTCCTCCTCCTCGTCCTCCTCCTCGTCCTCCTCTTCTTCTTCTTCTTCTTCTTCTCCTAATTCTTCTTCTTCTTCTTCTTCTTCTTTTTATTCTTCTTCTTTTTCTCCTTCTCCTTCTTCTTCTTCTTCTTCTTCTTCTTCTTCTTCTTCTTCTTCTTCTTCTTCTTCTTCTTCTTCTTCTTCTTCTTCTTCTTCTTCTTCTTCTTCTTCTTCTTCTTCTTCTTCTTCTTCTTCTTCTTCTTCTTCTTCTTCTTCTTCTTCTTCTTCTTCTTCTTCTTCTTCTTCTTCTTCTCTTTCTTCTCCATTCCTCTGCTATCCTCAGAAATATATGTAGTACTAGTTGCCTTGTTGGTTGAAGAACCCACAATTACAACCTACGGCTCCTGAGATCTAGGAAGATTGGGGGGGGGGGGGGGGGGTGTTTCAGAATATAAATAATACTCCAGCTCTGCTTTGCTTGTTTTATGATCAAGATGTTTTGTATTATATATGATACTCTTTATTATAATACTATAGCTGCCAACTAGTATGTAAAAAAATGTATTCAATACGTGTTCGAGGGTCTGAGTATGGAAGCTTGTTTCCGTGTTGAAAAATATGTGTTTACTGTTTTTCGTATTACCTGGACTTGCCCATGCTGTAAAAAAATATGAACTTTCCAGACCAAATTTGAGATTAATAACTTGAATGAAGCCGATAGGTCAATAAAGTATGGTTGGGTCCATTACCATAGTTCACCGTTGAACATGAATTTGTATTAAGTGCAGAAAATGTGGGTGAAGGTCCCGGAGGGTTGACCTGCTGTGTGGGTAGAGTCAGGGTTATTTTTTAAATAAAAAGTTGGCAGCTGTATGCTACTTGTGGAACAACTTAAATGTCAACACAGAACTTTCTGGTTATATTTGGATTTAAAAGGACTGACATTTGATGTTAGTTTTAAGGTGTTTGGGTAAACTGCAAAAAAAAAAAAAAAGAGACCTATCTCTCATTGTGCTGTTTGAGGTCGTATTTTTTAGAATGTATTTATTTATTTATTTATTTGTTTACTTAATTCATTCATTTATTTATTTATTTGTTTATCTAAAAAATGTATTTGTTTGTTTATTCATTCATTCGTTTATTTATTTATATATTTATTTAGATTCTGTGGCTTCCTTCCCACGAGCCAATCCAAACCCTGACCCAGAAGTGTTGCCCGGTTCAGAGGTTGAGGGAATCAGCCTAGACTTTGTGGATGAGTCACAGGTCGGGGAGGGAGAGGACGGGCAGACGGCTCGCCAGGAAGAAGCTGAGCCCACTCCGAGGATCAAGCTAGCGCCGGTGAACACAGAGCCACAGCCTTGGGGGGAGGAGCTGGAGCTGAACTGGATGGCAGATCTGACGAGGGATGATCTCCTAGGTCTGAGGGACTTCTTCAAGCAGGGCATGGACTTCAGTGTTGTGGAGCAAGTGGTGAGTGAATTAATGATGCTGTTGTGACAGTCATCTTGTTCGTTTATTTGTTTGTCTCTTTGATTTGTATTTTGTTGCCTCAAAACTATTTTGTCCAAAGTGCCTCTTTACTTAAGTATACTTTGGACAAAATAGTTATGAGGCGATGATTTGTAGATCAAGTGATGTTGTGACATCGTCATCATTATTGCCTTTCTCACCGAGCCACGAACAAACACTTTCCTTCTTTCCCTATCTTGGGCAAGCCTCTTGATGTTATTCCATGTCTTTCCACTTTTCTGTACATCAATATCTATGACTCTTCTCGAGGTTACACGTGGTCTTCCCCTTGTTCCTCTACCCGCCTGTGGGTTCCAATTTAACACTTTCCTTGTTAATAATAATAATTTAATAATAATTGCATTTATATAGCGCATATCCATGCTCAAGAGCTTGCTCTATGCGCTTTACAACTATTATTACCCCAGCAGACCCTCTGAGAACACTCAGAAACATTTTCAGCTTCCGCGGAAGCATACAGTGCAAGCTGCGGATTTCACGCGCTCAAACACTATCAAACTGACAAGATCTTTCACCGTCTATAGCTGGGTACCCATTTCCACCTGGGTGAAGTGAGGAAAATTTGTGCAAAGTGCCTTTCCCAAGGACACAACATCGGGCCCCTGACGGGATTCGAACCCACGACCTTACGGTTGCGAGTCCGAGAGCCTAACCACTAGGCCACCGACGCAGCTGCCTGACTTCCTGAGAGTAGATGTTGTGACAGCTATCTACTATATTATCTACTTCATTTATTTGTTTGTCTAGCTTCTATTTGTTTGGATTAGCCGAGCAAATGGTGAAAGTGGGACAGTTTATGGCATTGTTACAGCCACTTTATTTGTCTGTTTGTTTGTTTGTCTGCTTGTTTGGATTATCGGAGCAAGTTGTGAAAGTGAAAGAACTGATGCTGTTGTGACAGCCACATTATTTGTTTTATTTGTTTTCTTCACTTGTTTGGACTAGTTTAGCAAGTGGTGAATTAATGCTATTGTGGTAGTCACTTTATTTGTTTCTTTGTTTGAATTATTCGAGGAACTGGTGAGAGAACTGATGTTTTTGAGACAGACACCCTATTGGTTGTTTTTTTTTGGGGGGGGAGGTTGTTTTTCCACTTGTTTGGATTAGCAGAGTAAGTGGTGAAAGAACTGATTTTGTTGTGACAGCCATCTTGTTCATTTATCTGTTTGTCTGGATAGATTTGGCAACAACGCATCATATAAAAACTTGTCAAATTTTCTTGCTATTTTTTTCTGAGGAAAAACAATGTCTGCCATTGTTCTAGTCATAGACTTATTCTTCTCAGGACCCAGGTGTGACTATTCCATTGCCTCTGTTGGTTACAAATACTGCTTTGGATGTCCCGTCTTAACAGAAAGATTCTATAATTTGCGTAGAACCTAATCTGACTTTGGTATTTTGGTACATTTACTCCTTTGTGTTAGCCTTAAACCAAAAAGATTTGACTGAATGAAATGATCATTTGCTCACTACCTACTGATATTAGTATTTTAGTACATTATTTCCTCCTATTAGTCATAAATATATATATTTAAAAATTAAAAAACTAACATTTAACATGATTTTTTATACAATCATTTTCTTAGAACATAATATGAAAGTAGTATCTTCATCTATTTTCTGCCCTGTGTTTAGGTTCTTGGGTACCCAGCAGAACCTGATACCTCCTCTGAGAAAACAGATGGGAAAGATGGAAAAGACAAGAAAAAAGCCGAGGTCACACCAAAAGGCAAAGTAAGTCACTCAGTGTTGTAACAAATCCATGGCTGAAGAATATCTGCATCCTTATTTGTGAGACGTGCGGACAAAATGAGCTACTTCTCGCAATCCACAAGTGGAGATATTGGCCAAAAATCAACGTAAGGGTCAAATTTGTGGATTTTCTATTGATGCCGTATTCTTTAAGTATAACATGCCTTTTATTATTTCATATTCATAATTTGTAAAAACTTCACCTTTAAATGTGATGTATCCATTTCCATCCGAGAAGTAACTCTTTTTGTCAGCACACTTCACATTTCTTTGTGGGTTATTAGCAAGTGATCTCTGATGTGGTTTGTGTCTTTTTTCCTATCATAAACCTATTGCCCTCATCTCTCCTCCTTCTTTTCTTTGTATATTACTGTATAGCTACACGTCTAATCTTTGGCCCTCATATGATCTACTTGTGTTGCAAGTGTGGCGAAATTCGTTCTGAAACTGAACTAAAATCATGTTTCTTTTATTTTACTTAAGAAATATTCTTTTTTGTGGATTGGTCATCATCAGACACTGACAAATGATGTAAACTGAAATCTGCTTAGACTAGGTACCACAAACTGGCTGTGCGCACTCGTGGCGCTCGGTCATGGAGACCAAATCCCATATTTTTACCCTCGTAAAACACAGTGTGATCCTGCATACACACAGACACTTGATATATCAGAAGAAAGAGGAGCTTTTCTTCTTTTTAGTGGTATTATTTATTTGAATCAACGATTCTTTTGAAAGCAAAATCTTGCGGGGAAAAAACAACACTATTGAGGTTTTCTCTGCAGCAACCACGCGTTTCGTTCTTCGATTTTTTAAGTGACCTCGGTTAAACAGGAACGGGGAGCATATGGTATTAAAAACTGCAATCTGATTCATCGATATTTCAAGATGAGAAAACGCTCTCTCCGGCGATATATTTCTAAAGACTGTCCTTAAAGAATTAATAGAAATGATTTGCGTGTGAAAATTTTCGATGCTGTTTTTTTATGGAACCAGTGATCAGACTGACTACGGAAATATATAGCAGAAAGCCTATTCATTCCTCTTCAAGAATAACGTAGCCATTATACGAAAACAAATACTGGACGCTCCCCATCAGCTCGCAAGCAGGGCACCAGCGGCCCAGTTTTGTATAAATTCTTTCTCCTTCCCGTCGGCGCGGCCCGGCGCGCAGCCGATAAGCTGGTGGTCGCACGTGGTGATTTTTCCACGGCCCCTTGTATTTTTTGCCATTTAGGTCGAAAAGCCATGTTTACGTCAATAAATTTCCATCTTATGGTTACATGATAGCCCTGAAAAAAATTAGGCTTGTTCTCTATGTGCATGGGTGTGTGTTTACAAGTTTTTGTGAATGTCCATTCAAACTTCAGAATGTTATGACATCTCAAAGTGTCTACATTTCGCAATTTAGAAAATAAACCGTTTTTCTGCAAATTTAGATGTTCATAACTTTGTTAAAAATGAAGCTTGGTATCAAAATGCTCAGAATAATAAATTCTATATGGTGGTGCAGTTAACTATGAAATCAGAGGACTTTTAAATTTCAGTTTGTCACAGTTTGTGGTACCAACTTAGACCGAAATCACAGGACTGCCAGATTTTTTTCGATTAAGCCCTCTTTTCAGTTTAGAAAGATTACTTAAATAGCGGGGGGGGGGGGGGGGGGGGGAATTGAAAATTCTAATCTCTTCCGGCTTACAGCTGTTTTCAGATTATCCATGTTTGGCAGACTCCACTGTATTATTGGAGTGTGTACACATGCCTGATGCACTTCCTCCACTCCCATCATTCTCAGCTCTTATTGATTTTTGGTCTGAGTAGATTCTGACCATTATAATTATATCTGTCATGTGACAGCAAGGAGGCTAAACACTATGCCACAGGTGTTGCTGCTTATTTTATCCCTAAGAGTGGAAGTTTTTAAAAAGCTTTTAGTAAGAGTTTTACAACACTTGCAACACAATTAGATCACATAAATGTTGAATAATATACATTGAAGGTTAGAGGTGTTAATAGCTTATATCCCTGAGAGGAGAGAAAAATGTTTGGTTTGCAACCGAAAGGTTGTGGGTCCAAACGCAATCAGGAGCCTGATGTTGTGTCCTTGGGAAAAAAACCACTTTACATAAATTTTACTCACTTCATGAAGATGGGAATGGGTACTCAGTTAAAGGCAGTGAAAGATCTTGTCAGTTTGTTAGTGTTTGAGGGCTTATTAAATGGCTGCTTGCACTGTATGTTCCCTTGGAAAGCAAGAATAGTTCTGAGTGTACTAGGGTCTGCTGGGGTAATAAAAATAGATTGTAAAGCACATAGAGCTTGCTATAGAGCAGGTGCTATACAATAAATGCTATTTATTTATTATTTATTATGATCTCATTGCACGGCTTAATTGTGAGGTATTCACACAAATCTACACCACAGACTGAAACCAGTTAACCAGTTAACCTTAACAAATCTTCTTCCTTTTTCTTCTCTCACTCAGAACAGCGCCAAAGACAAGAAGAAGAAAAAAGAGCCAGAGATTGAGCTTGTGAAGTCCCCAGCCACGTACACAACCATTGCCACTTTCCATATCACCCTGGACCAGTTTTTGGAAGGAGAGTTTGAATACCACAACATCTTCACCAAAGGCGATGTGCCACCTCCCTCCACCATTCGCAGCATCGATCCAGAGGACAAAAAAGTTGTATGTTTTATATCAGTGGTGTTACAAACTGGACAAGTGTGGAGATTTCCTATTTCTTTTTTTTTTTTTTATTACACTTTTGTTTCCTTGTTAGAACTTCTGTATTGTCTTTATCTCTCCTCCTTCTTTTTTGTGTTTGTTACTCTCTTGTGACACCTCTAATCTTCGGCGCTTTTATTAGTATTACCTTATTGTGTTGCAAGTGCCGTAAAACTCTTACTAAAACTAAAACTAAGATCTTCCATAGGGTACTAATACCTAGTTAAAACTAAACACTTTACATCCCTCAAACATAAGAACAAAACCTGGTAACCAAGTATTTATCATTCCTTTATTTATGCAGATTATTGCTACTCCTGAAAAATTATTTTGCATAGACTTGGCCCATTTGCACCTGACACCATCGTTATGTTTTTCTGGATGTATAGATATGTCAACCTCTCCGAGTAACTAGATTGGGAGTGAAACTCGTGAGACAGTTTGCTTGTGCTGTTCTCCCCCCTCTCCTGGAGCTTTGAGACAGACAGATACGGTTTTCTATAAGCAGCATCAATGCACAGAACCACGACATCATAAACACCAGTCTGCGGACACATTCTTTACAAATTTGATTTATTCTTTAATTTTTAAAAATAATGTACCACCTGTGCAGATAGTAAGTGGATGCTTTAATGTTGTTCGCTCCTTTTTCTCCTTTACAGAATTTCAATTAAATATCCTGTTACTTTAGAAACATTTATAAACGGTCTTGAGAACTGCTATTGTGTGGAAAGATGGAGGGGAAAAAAAGAAAAGAGGGGAGACAGAACAACATACATATATGACCTGAACAACTTTATGATAAACAACACAATCAGAAAAACTGAGCTGTTCTGGAGGACAACAAGAAGGAATGGGGTACCATGGTCATCATTGTTAAGTTATATAAGTGCAAAAGATTAGAGGTGATGCAAGAAAGTGACAAACACAAAAAAGGAAGAGGAGAGATAAGAACAACAGATGTTTGATAGAAAAGAAGGACCAAGCCACACCAGAGCACCTGTCAAACACCCACCAACATGGCTATAATGGGCTGGCTCAGTATGTCTGAAACTCAACTTAATTTTTCTTTCAACTTGCTTCTTTATCAACTCTTTAACCATGCAATTTAAAATCACGTTTCCACGTAATTTTCTCTTGTTTGTGGAAGTGCGACCCACCTATTACGTTTTTAAAAACGCTTGTTTAGCGTCAAACTTATCAGTTAAGTGTTATCTAGACGTAGAATTCATTTATCTTTGATTTCCAGGTCAAACTAAGGGCTTGTTAGCTCGTACTTTGTTATATTCGGTCCATACCATAATACAATAATATAGAACTTCGCCTCAGACAGTGGTACCGTCCAGCCATGGTTACGGACCTCAACTACCAGACGCTGCCACCGCCCAGACATGGTAAAGTTAAAGAGTTAAATTAGTCAGAGATTGAGATGTTGAGGCCTTTACACTTAACATTTTAATTTTTGTATTTTTCAGGAAAAGAAAGACAGTAAAGATAAGAAGAAGCCAGACAAAGCAGCCGATAAAAAGAAAGACCAGAATGCCAGTAAGTAATGCACACCCCCCTTCCCCATCAGTTTTTGTTTGATTTTATGTTCTGGAGAATTTTTGTAAGTGTGTGTATCCCCTGCACGTGTGCTCATTTCTGTCAGATTTCACTGTCAATCAAATCTGCCATAAATGTATAGATACAGAATTTCTTCCTGCGAAACCTGCAGACAACCAAAGCAAGACAAAGCAAAGCACTTAGAAATGTCAATCAGTCTTGACAGTCATATAAATTATTATAATATATATGAATCCTCAAACCTACCGGTATTTTCTTATTTCCACCACTGATGACTGTATATATATATACAATTATACAGTAAAGCACATATAATTCAAGGGTGCAAAACTTAATTCATGAATATCTCAAACAATATGTGTCATGACGCGGTAGAATCAGGCGCTCGTCAATTTTTGGGCATATTGAGTTATTGGTATCATCTTGCAGGTTATTCATTTGCCTTGCTTTCATTGAAAAAAATAATCAAAATGAAGAAACTTGCATTTTTTCGCAGGTTTGTGAATTTTTATTAAATTTTTGTTTTTTGCTCAACACCTTTCATGCCCATTCAAGAACTCATTTCTGTGTGGATTTTTCTGAAAAACGTTTATAAATGGCACAGAAAATGTAAAGCTAAGGAAATAACTAACCTTTGGCAGCCATTTTCTCACTAATTTTACCTCTGAAAACAGGTGACCCCACTTCCTTCTTTCGTAAATATCTCGACTTGTATTTTAGATAAATGGATACTTTTTTCATCCAAATAAAGACAAGTGAACAAGCTTTAAGATGATACCAATAACTCTACATGCCCAAAAATTGACGAGAGCCTGATTCCACCACGCTGCCTCACATATGTCATTACCTAACTACTAACTGAATGGCTTATTTTTTTTGTATTGGTAGTGTAGCATTCTTGTTTGAACAACATAGATGTGTTAAATAGCTCTTCTCAAAAAGCCCAGTGAATTAAATTTTTTCCAACAATTGTCTCGATTTCAAATCACCCTACGCACACATTCATTGAAAATCAAACACATCCATCATCGTGTAGACTATCATATCAAGATACCTCAACCCACCAGACTTGCTTCCACACAGCATAATATACATGCTGCTGGTATCGAGATCATCTCACACTCACAATACCACATTACCTGTGAATGTGTGTTTGTGTGTGTGTGAGTGGTTGTTTGTTGAATATGAAGATATGGATCAGGAAGTGATTACACAAGACGGGTGAATGGTGTGTTCTGACTAATGTTGGTTAAGTCATGATCATGATTTGATGTTAGGTGGAGCAATTTTGCAATCTTTTTTTTAGTAGTAATAGTAAGGCTCATCTACAACAGTTTCTCTCTTCTTGCTTTGACATTGAACAAGGCCCAGACACTATCCATCTTTCTATCCTTTTGTGAACATCGAGTACTTTTCATGATGGCAATGGCAGAGAAGGGAAAATAGAAAGCCTACTTCCCTTAATTTTTAATTCAATGTCTCTCCTATTTTCTGTTAACACGGTTTACTTGAATTATGGATGTGTCAAATATATTTGTCAACCCCCAATGTGTTTGAGATATCTCTGTTCTGTAAATGCTGGTCTAAATCATGAACTGTTGTGAAACAAGGTTCTTCACAAGCAGAAACAAAAAGTTGTCTGCGCTTTTCTTTCACAATAAAATCTCAATTTTTCTCCTCTAGATGCCAAGAAAAGCCCTCGTGGCAAGGAGGCTGACAAGAAAGGAGCCAAGGGAAAGCATGCCGAGGAAGCAGAGGAGGAAGATTTACCTCCCCCTCCCCTAGAGCTGGAAGTGTCGGTCAAACTCCATCACTGGGTAACGGCCATGGACTCTGTGCGGGAAGAGGAGGAGAAAAACCGAGCCTTGCAGGAGGCCAAGGGCAAGGGACCGCAGAGCAGAAAGGAAAGCCTGAAGCCAGCGTAAAACTAAAAGTGATACAGCTGTGTAGGTGATGCCGCCTGTACTGTGGGTTGAAGAACTTTGTGGGCGGGTGCTTAGGGAAAATAGCTGGGGGTGTGGTTGGAGCAGGAGGAGGAGGAGGACCAGAAAAAGGAAAAAAAAAACAATAAACGCAGATGTAAATCAACAACACATTACTCATCCTGCTTCATGATTGCAATAAATCAAAACTTTTTAATTTGATTTATTTTCATGAGAAACTTTACAAGAATTGTCTATGCTGATTAGTTTTTTTATGTCAAGCATTCGACTTCCTGATCTTTATTATCAAAAGTCTTGCAGGTTCTCTCTTGTTTACCCTGACAACATTCTAAAAAACACAAACAGCAGGTGTTTTATAAAGTTAAACTTGCTCAGTTTGTGATTAAAAGCTAAGATATATTAGAATCAAACAGTACTGTAATATTGTGCCGTGTGGAATATACAGACTTTGAGAGAACTACTTTTCATTTAGTTGATTTTTATTAATTTTTTTTAGTAGAGTAAAACAAAGACTGTACTAGATCCAGAAAAGATTATTTCAAAGGAGAAGGAGGTGGCCCTCTTATTAGGGTGATGGAGGTTTCTGCTGTAAGCAACTGTGACATGAAGGAAGAGGAAAATTGGAACTCAGATGGGTTGGAACTCTTCTTGACACCTATTTGGTTTGTATCTGACCACACGTCTCCTATAATCTTGACTTTGATCAGTTTGAGTATGTTGTCTATGCACTAAAGTATAGTATGTACATGTTTTAGTTTCGCACCCCCATCAACACAATTTGGATCATTTCAGTGACAGGGAACCCTGCCTGTTGGGGTTAACCCTGGGCTGAGAGTGAGAGGGATACAGTATCCCAGCAGAAAGACGGAGATACTATATAAAATACATCATGACAGGCGAATCAAACTCATGCCTTGCATGCAAAGACAAAGCACGTAATTATTACACAATTACATCACAGACACCAGGTGCAGTACAAAGCCTCAGACAGTATTGTATGCTGTGGAGAGATTCCGCTCATCCTTTAACTTGTATATATATAAAAGATTCCTGTGAGTTGTATATATGAGATTACTTTTTGTCTATCCATCTTCAGTATTCTTGAAATGGAAGAGATTTTGAACTGTGTCCACACATATAAATCTCTATAAAATAATTGCTACCTGCATTCCATTGTAACATTACAGACTGTGATATTCTTGTTTCCCCTCTGCCAATAAAACTTGTTTGAACAATTCTTTTGTGTTTTATTTGTCAAGTCATTGTCACTCAAAAGCTTTGTAGTGTAGAGTGTAACTGAAATTGTCTAAGACACCACCCATGGTTGAGGAGAAAAGGGGCGGTCATAGGTCACTGTCTTACACAGTGCCTTTATAATGTACAGTAATAAAAATGCAGGGGGAGAGGGAGAGGGGGGAAAATGGGAAGTGGCCTTTTGTACATATAATTGTCTTATACAGGTGACCGTTTCAGAAGGTTCAACTGTATTGAGAATTACAAACAGAACATCGTCTCATTCTAGAGTGAACAGGATTTTTTTAAATATTGAAAAGAAGCAGAAAGAGCAAACAACACCAGAAAGCCCATTAGCCACCCAGTGCTTGGCAGTTCATTTTTAGACTGATTATGTCAACATCTACTATATTTGTTTTGGGTAAGAGTTTTACAGCATTTACAACTCAATAAGTGCAGAAGACTAGAGGTGTTAAAGAGAGTAACAGAAAAAAAGGAGGAAAGATGATAAGGACAATAGATGTTTGATAAGCCATGTCAATATTTACCAAGCAAATAATGTATACAACAAGAGGAAATTGATTTATAGTGTTTTTACTGACTGACAAGATATATATATACTCACAGCGGTCGTCTCTCTATAGCCATTTTTTTACAAAACATGGAGAGAAAAAAAGAACAAAAAGAGTTCATAACAGTAAGGGACATTTTAAAATGTCATGAAATGTGGCATTAAAACAAAACAGATCTATATTTAAGTCATAAAACACAATAATTTACCATAGACTTATAACAGACTATTTAGTAGGTTCACTTTCAAAACCGCTGCGGAAAAACTGTTAAAGAGCAATATTAAAAAGTGCTTCTTTAAAGTGAAGTTTTGTTTTTAAGCACATACAGAGAGCCATTTGTAACAACATATGTACATGGTATTGTCGCAGGTGTTGAAACTCAACAGAAGTTTAGGAGCCTGACAAGCATTAAAGAAAGAAAAAAATGCAACTACAATCTAACATGCACATAGCGAAATCGTAGGAAATCTTTTCGTTATATATATATTTATATGAACTTCGCTATGTACGTTTTCTAAATACAAAGAACATACATGCATAAGGAAAAATGTTGGACCTGAAAATTTGTTTGCAATGTGCCTGTTTCGCTATGAGCATACTAGACTGTATAAATATAAACATTTTATTATTGTCAAACTGCGAAATAAAAAAAAAAAAGCATGTAGATAAAGCAATATGGTGGGAATATACAACTAGATAGGACCACAATATAATGATATGTACCAGTAGCTTTGTACAAATAGTTGTTTAGTTTTAGTAGAGTTTTTTTTTTTACGACGCTCGCAACTGCATAAGGTCATATGAGTGCCAGAAGATTAGAGGTGTTACAAGAGAGTAACAAACATAAAAAAGAAGAAGGGGAGATAAGGACGACAGATGTTTGATGGGAAAGAAGAAGCAAACCACACCAGAGCACCCGCTAACCACAAGTAGTTGTTCACTTTTAGTGGAGGTTCTACGGCGCTCGCAACTGCATAAAGTCATATGAGCGCCAGAAGATTAGAGGTGTTACAAGAGAGTAACAAACATAAAAAAGAAGAAGGGGAGATAAGGATGATAGATGTTTGATAGGAAAGAAGAAGCAAACCACACCAGAGCACCCGCCAACAACCCACTTACAAGTAGTTGGACGTATGAATATGTATGCAGGTTTGTATATATAAATAAGAAATTTTGAGTCTTTGACATGAAAATAAAATGAGAAATGATAAGTTACGTAATTATTCTCATTGTAGGGCTGAGAGATGTTCCAAAATGCTGACCAGCCAGTAACTGAATCCCCATCCCCATCACACCCCCCCCCCCCCCCCCCCTCCCCAATCACGAAGCTACATGACTGATGAGCCTAAATGCACAGGCCAGCAAACAAGAGCCGTGCAAAGATGAATTTACTTTGCCAGAGAGAAACTGAGTCACTGGCCAAAAAAAAACTAGGCGGGTGACACAGGCCAGCCACATGGCCCCTCTCTAAAGACAGGAATATTTTTTAACTTCAACACATATAACTTCTTTCTAAAAACAGAAATGATTATTTTTCAAGTTCAACACCTCTGACAAAATGATATTGACTAGGAGGCACAGAGATGTGCTGAAAACATCACTTCACCCTCTCTTGCCTGAAGTTATTCTACTTTCCCCTTTTTTGGGGTGTAAAGAAAAGGGAAAGATTAAAATGGGGGGGGGGGGTTAATTCTTTCTTAGTGTCTTGCAATTACCATTCCTTGCTTATACTACAGAAGATATAAAAAGAACAAAGGTACTTACAAACCATTACCTTTGCATGCAGAAACAAAGCAGCAAGAAAGCTGAACAAATTCCCAATATTCTTCAATGTAAGTTTTCTACAGTCTACATTTAATGCCTTAAACACCAAGCTAGGTTTGCCAATCCAGCACTGCACTACAGGAATTATGTTACATCTGACAAGTGACAAGAACACAAGTTTGTTTGTTAGTTTCAGTTTTTAACCATTAGACCAACTGTCTTAGGCATGCAAGACAATTTTCTGGATACCACAGGTGCACAATTGCAGACAGAACAGGATTATGCATCTCAATGCGATCTCAACAAGGTAACAATATGTTATTAGTTATCTTTCAATACTTATATACACTGCTGTAAAGTTAACTCACATTTCAAAAGCTACTATGAAGAATAGATCTGAGTCAAGGCACGAGAAATAACTGACAACCTCACAAAACTAACAATGAATGTTCCTTCTTGTCACACATTCAGCAACAAAATTATATTAACAAACAGTTTTAAAAGTTTTTTTGAATAAGACATTTTTTCTCACAGTCATGAAATCTAAAGTTAATTAGAATGTACATTTTTGGCGAGTTAAATCTTTAAATTTAACAGCTCTTCTCATGCCTCATTTCTCTAAATTCAAAGTAACAAAATCAAACACAGCACAGAAAAAGATGAACCCTAGCTGCCAACAATAAATTATTGCTCAGGAGAAAAACATGACAGCAAACTATAGAGGAGTCCGCATATGAACCTAAATCTGCAGGATTGCTGGATTATCTTCCGTTTAGCCAGGTTTTTGGTTTAGAGAGATAGCTCCAAAAAAAAGGAAAAAAATCAGAAATCTTATATTCTTATGGTTTCCCCCTGATTAACCACATTCGGTTTTAGCTGACCCTACTGTATGCTGTGCTGTAAGAGAATCTTCAGATCCTAGTTTCACACGTCAGATTCAATACTGGCATGAGTGCCGACGCTGGAGTTGCTGTTGAGAGATGAAAGAGATCCCTGACGCTTCAATCGGTGCACTCGAGTCTTGGCTGGACTGGCAAACTGAACCTGTCTGTCTGTAAGTGATCGGGTGCTGCAGAGAAGAAAAAAAAAAGACTTTATAACATGGAACAACAATTGAAGAGAGGGGCCACAGCTAGGCAAGCCACTGAAATGCAATTGGATTTCCAAGCTTTTTCAGGGCTGTAACTCGCTAAAGTCACAGAAAATTATGTACAGAAGATTGGAAAGACGGAAAAATATCAAGAGGATATGGAAATGGAAAGGTGGAAAGTGTTTGTTTGGGGTTATATATCCTGATGCAGGGTGAAAAAGGCAGTGATGATGATGAACTTGCAAAAAGTATTGAAGCAAGTGAAGTAAGCCTTTACTACAAGACCACATTTAAGAAACATTCTCTGAAAAAAAAAACCCCAGTGTTTTGATCATGAAATATCCCTGAAATTACACAGACTTCAAGAAAAACTACATCATACACAACTCATACAAAATAATCCACATATTTCTCTATGGCAGTGGAAGGTTGAATGAATTTTCAATATCTTCAGAAATATCCAAGTGGGGTTTAAGTATTCATATGTGATTTTTATCATTGTAGATTGTTCCGCAAGCAAAACGGCACACCTGGAGGTTCTGCACTACATTGCCTCGACCAAAAGTCTTCCCCAACTTCTTTTTATCTACTTTAGAAGAAGGGATAAACCAGCAATAAATCATAATTAGGAGGAAGTAGGTCTTTTGTGGAGATGAGAAAATGAGGCATGGGGAAGAAGGGAAACTGGGTTATGAAGGAAAATAAAAAATTTGGTCATGAGGAAAATTATGCAGTAGGTTCTTGTGAGGAGGAGAAAGTTGTTCATGGGAAGAAGAGAAAATGGGTCATGAGGGTGAAATGAAGGGGGTAAAAATAGCGGCGGGAAGGGAAGATGTGGTGAGGTTAATGTTATCACTGACCTACCTGCCCATGTTCTCCTTGTCGTTCGGGGTTTCTGAGACAAAACCCTCTTGGCCTCGTATCCTAATGATCTCCGTCACGGCGGCCGCGTTGTTGCTGCTGCTGATATACACACAGCCGAAGCTTGGGGCGGGGCCCAGGCAACGAGGGGACTGGACATCAATCACAGTCTGTCTGCCCCTGGTCACATGAGAGGGAAAGTATAGTTTTAGTAAGAATTCTGCAGCACTTACAACATAAATAGGCCATATATATATGCCAAAGTAACGTACAAAGAAAAAGGAGGTGAGACAAGGATGATAGTTGTTTGATAGGAAAGAAGGAGCAAACCGTACCAGAGCTTCCGTCAGCTATCCAAAAGAGAGGGAAACTGACAAGAAAGAATAATACAATAATACATCATTACAGACAAACAATCTTTCCATGATTTTGAGTTCGACACAGAGTAAAGAGGAATTTATCAACACAGTAACAGTCACATAGATCAAGGACAAAGCAAGATAGACTGACAGAAACACCAAAAGAAGTTGGGACCTACTAGTCGTGCCCTCAAACACCCACTCTGAGTAAAGAGGAACACATCGATACAAAACAGACAGTCTTTTGGTGCAGGGAGAAAAGCAAGATAGACGGACAAAAACGACAAAGAGGGGAAAAAAAGAAAGGTCCCACCAATTGTGCCCTTTAACAACCCGCCCACAAGAGGGAAGCAGACAAGAAGTAATAATACATAATAATTGACCGTCCACCTTTCCATGACCCTCACATTTTCTCACACAAACCTAACAAGAGAACAAAAGTGTATTCCAATCTTAGAGAAAACCTTTCCACTTTCTTTACACATAAATCCCTGCCTACGATCTTAGTGCTTGAAAATCAGTAAAAAAGGGGGATACAAGTATTAGGGAATTGGAACAAAGCCAAACTAAACATGGAAACACTCATGATTAAGTCAAACTAAGATATACTTTGTATTAAAAAAAAGATCAGAACAAAATTTTTACTGCCAGAAGCAATATTGATCTCACTGGCCAAGGGGACAGATGTGAACTGACTGAAAGAAATATTTGAAGTCCATCACCGTAACTCTTGTATCATCAAAAAGAAAGTATTAAATATGTTTCTGATAATCAAAACTTACTTTGCCTGCGTTCTGTCTGTGGGCACTACCGTTGCGTGCACTGTGTTGCAGTAAGTCACATACAGGAATGGTTCGATAAACGCTGGGGATGAAATAATGATAGTAATAACAAATATCACTTTTTAAGTTTTATAGAGCTCCCTCCTTCGCCACTCCATGCGCTTCATAATGCAATAACATTTTGAATGCTTACACAGTGACACAATTCATATAGTATACTGCCATTCATTGTACAACAACCCTGTATTCTTTGTACAATTGTAAAGCATACTGAGCACTTTTTGTGTGAAAATGCACTATGTAAATATTTAGATGTAATTTATCATGGTTATTTTTCCAGTCCCAGTAGACATCAGTGTGACCATTAACTCACTCAACCCTAGGCCTACACTTCCGGGTTGTCAGCTCTCCCAAGAGATTTTTACCACTTTTTGAAAAAAAAATTTAAAAACAACTAAATTTTAATATATATCCTACCCAAATTTGGTACACATTTTATTCAAACCATTATTTGTGTGTATTGAAAATTTGAAGGAAAATATGTGATAGTTTTTATGCAATACTCCCCGGAAAGAGGTCTAATGTACAGAGTCAAAAAGTAAACAAAAAGCGAAGAAAGGAAGTGCGTTCAAATTCCGCACCCCCTCACACGGTTCACAAATGTAGCTTTCTTTGTTCTTAATTTGGGCTTGCACTTCTGGTCATAGTCTGTTTCAAACGAAAAATGGTCACTCTTCCAATTAGGCCATAATCTGCTTCACACAAAAGTAGTGTTTTCGGTCACGAGAGCGAAATTTTCCCTACCGATACTGTCAGCTTTATGGTTGGGGTGTTGCGGGCGCGTATACAGATATTATCCTTGTTAGGGTTGGGTGAGTTAATTTACCTGTATTTTATACTAGAAGAAATTTTGTCATCCAACATTTGATCTATGAAGACATCAATAACTTTTAACATTCAAAACACTCCCAAAATATTGTATAAATTCTGAAAACAAGAAAAAAAAATACTATTAGAAAAATGGTACTGTAAAACTCAACACTCTGTAATCTTGGAATGACTAAAGAAACCTACTTACCCAAATTAGATTATTACATCTTTTACTCTAATATTTCCCTTTCTTTTTCTTTTCTTGCCAATACAAACAAAAAGCGAGGGCTCCCCTAATCACGTCGATATTTCCGCACTAATAAGAAAGCAGAAAATTACTTACCAAAAGCAAGAGGAAGACCACCCCACTTGACATCTGAGGTTCTGCTTCGCTGACCATGATGGTCAACAAAAACACCAAACTCTGAAATTATGCAAGACACCTAAAAAGTCAGACTCAACCATCTTTCTTCTGGTAAGATTTTTACGGCACTGGCAACACAATTAGGTCATATACATGTAAAAAAAATAGTACAGTGAGTAAAATACACATAGAAAAGAAGACGGAGAGAAAAAGATTATCAATGTTTGATAGAGATAGGAAGAAGAAAAGGACAAAGGACACAAGAACACCTGTCAAAAATCCACATATCAACTAAGCAAACATGTAGAGTGACAAGAAAAGAAACAAAATGCAGGGAATGAAAGTGAAACACTTATTTGTTTGTTTGAGTAAAGAGAAGCACAGTGACACAATAATTTTCATTTGATGCTCAGAAAAAGCAAGACAGATAGACAGATGCAACCAAGGGAAAGAAAAGGAGTAGGATTTACTAGTCATGCTCTCCAACACTCCACAAGTGAAGAGCCTTCAAGGAATACCTACCTACCTATCTGCCTCCCCAGACACCGGAACTACTCTATATAACGACAAAACACAGCTGAAAAAAAGCTGAAATTTCTTTTTGCCATATCGACAGGACGAAGGGCTAGAACACAAATGGCTGCTGGATCAGAAAAGTAGAGTAAAGTAAAAGTCCCCTTCCTACCCCTACCTCATGCGCACCCCCTCCCCCACCCCCCACGCGGGCACACATACACAACACACATACAGAAGGCAAGGAATGAGATGGCTGGGGGGGGCAAAGGGAGAAGGAGGGAAACAGACAGGAGAGATGGAAGGGAAAGGGGGGGGGGGGAGAGGCACAGAAACTGAAGAATTTCAAGTACTTATGACATCAGTTTCTCTTAATACTTTGCAAAACTACATCTCACCATGGAAACAAAGTAGAAACTCAAGTGGTAGGTCATCAGGCGAGACTCGAACCACAGACAGGGGGAAACTGTTGTGGTTGGCAGCACCATACGCAGCAAAAGCTAAA
This sequence comes from Aplysia californica, assembly GCF_000002075.1. Taxonomy (NCBI): domain Eukaryota; kingdom Metazoa; phylum Mollusca; class Gastropoda; order Aplysiida; family Aplysiidae; genus Aplysia; species Aplysia californica. The sequence continues at coordinate 961,897 of NW_004797301.1, forward strand.
GACTGATCTTGGCGATCGACAAAGTCTGCAAAAAAGCGTTAGTTTAGTTTTAGTAGAGGTTTTACGGCGCTCGTTACAGCATAAGGTCATATGAGCCCCAGAAGATCAGAGGTGTTACAAGAGAGTAACAAACATAAAAAAGAAGGAGGGGAGATAAGGACGATAGATGTTTGATAGGAAAGAAGAAGCAAACCACACCAGAGCACCCACCAACCACCCACAACAACAACCAAAAAAAGCGTACAGTAGTGCATTATTATCATTTTGTTCCACACACTACTTTTTGGGTTCTGGTTAGAGGTCATACAGTGTTTACGAGATTTTGAGAAACTTCCCTTGAAAAAATGAGCTAAATAAAAAGGAAGTACTCTAAATGTCCTATTTCTAAGAGAAACCTCTACCTCCACAAAATGTGTATCATTATAGGCTAACATAATGCCTAACCACAGTTTCTCGATGTTTTTACTCCCCCCCCCCCTCCTCCAAATGCTAATTTCACGACTTCAAGGGCTAAAAACTCAAAAACTATTCCAGGCAAAAATTGAAATTAGGAGGATAACTGTACAATGCAATTTTGAATAATACAATGCTAGCTTTTAAATATTTGAACAATCTTTTTTCAAATGATTTTTTAAACTTCAGCAATTGGATTGTTTTCATTCGCCAAAAAACAAATGATCTAAGAGTCATAAAACATTTATAATTTCAAGAAAAACGAGTGTCATTTTACTAGGATCTGTTCACTGATTATAGATATGTAATTATTTCACAGATTTTATTTTTGAGCTTTTACCTCTTTAAAATTGATCTTCAGATAGTCTGGTTTCACTCTAATATGCTATTTCTATAATTACATAACAAAAATGATTTAGAAAAATGAACATTTTTCATTCTGGAATGAAATACTTAAGAAAATTTGAGGAAAAAAAAGTTAAAATTACTCAATAGTAGATTCTTCGCCATAAGACCGGCTTACCCTGGTTGAGCACAATTTACAGAAAAAGCAGGTCAACTTGTTTGGTTTCTCACCCTACAGGAAAAATATTAAAAGAATGAAGCAGTTTTTTTCTCTCTCCTGAAAAATGTTGCTTCCTTGGCTCAGTATGTTAAACAGCTTGCTGATGAAATGCTATTATCATTACAATTATAGGCACCCACCGAGCATACTGGGGTGTTCTAGGTTGATCTTGTAGAAGCGCTCGGTGCCAACAATGGCATAGTTCTCCGCTATACATACACAGCTGCACGGCTCAGAACTGGGAAACTCCTGCAGAATAGGGACACAGAAAAAAGAAAAAAGGGATATTTAGCTAACAACCCATGGAAAAGTCTTTACAACATTTTTAAAGTCTCTTTCAACAACAAAGGTGAAGTACAGTCGAAATGCGGAATGGAACTACTGCAGTACAGATACATGCTGGCTGTCCCCGCCCCCAAATCGCTTGACCAAGAACCTTCACATTGATCTCTTTACTGCTTAGACATTTCTATCTATGTTTGAAGGGACAAGATAAACTATTCAAGAGAGATTTAAACAAAGCCATAATATTAATATATTTTCCCCCTTATTTAAGAATAAGCAATGGCACAAGCATCCAAACATTTCTATGTAGGTCAGTAGAAAACTGTCAGTGAATTAATTTGAGATAACAAGTGAATACATACGTTTACACAACAGTGAAGAGGTTTTTAAAAAAAAGGACAAATACCTTCCTGACACAGTACATGGCAAGGCTGGGGTTGTACTTCATCAAATACACCTTGGTGGGTGTTCCCACACACAGGTAACTAGCGTTGTTCCACAGGCCCACGTCAAAGATGGTGCAGCACTGAAGACCTTCGATGGTGCGGAAAGAGAATGGAGTGGTCTCCCCGCCCAGCGTCTGACTCATGCGACATTTCACCAATTTGTTCTCCAGCAGCACCAGCCGACGCTCAGGACCTGAAGAAACGAAAGACAGCCATCAATTTACTTAAACAGTTTGTGTGTCATCGAGGTGATATTAGACCCTCATTAAAATAATGGAATCGAAGACACTGGCATTTTTCAGTCTACTGGGCAATAATGATTTTTCTGCCCATTTGAAAACATATTTCTGAGTGAATTTCAGTGAAAAACATAAATCATAGACACCAAAAAGATGTTAATTTGCAGTCTTCAAGGACATTCAAAACTTTGGAAGCAACCCAAATTGACCATCTCTGATACCAAGCAACCCCCACCTCCTTCCATGGCAAATACCGTGACTTCTAATCAAGGTACGAGTATATATAGGTATCTTTCTCATCAAATGCAAGGCAAATGAACAAGCTTTAAAAAGAATCCAAAAACTTTGTCTGCCACTAAAATAAACAGGAGCACGTCATGATGTAGCAATTTCAGGTTTCACAAGAGAGGACTCTGCTTCCATCAACGACCTTGGGACTACCCAAAGACAAACTCTGGTTCAGGAAAATTTTCCGCAAGTGTACATCTTACAACAAGTTCATTCAACGGGGTCTCCACTGTTCTTTAGAGGAGCCAACGGACAATGAAAAAACATCCTGATCGTTACTAACCGCATGGAAACACATGCATGGGTTCTCAAAATTTATAGACAACATTGTCCAGTATATTTTGTACCAAAACTATTCTACGTTCGAAAAGTTTCAGAAATCTGAATTTCAGAATTCATCAGCAAAATTAGCACCTCTCTTCCTTGAGTTAAGCCTTCGGTTGTCTCCAAAAAAAAACAAACTTCATTAAGTATTTACCTGTCAAGATGACAATGAGATCAACACCCTTGGCCAAGATCATTTGATGAACACTGCCAAACCCAGAAATTTGGGTCATCTGTTTCCGTTTTGAAGTCATGGCCGATGGGTTGAAAGCGTACAAGCCATCGTCTGTTCCTGCCAAAACCAACTACGAGAACAAAGAAAGACTTTATAGTGCAGGGATGAAACAATAGGAATCAGGAGATTCCTTTCAAGGAAGCATCAATTTGAAGAGACATCTTTTTAAACTAAAACATGGAGAAGTTTTCAAGAATGATTTTTATCCTCCAAGTGTCGACGGCCAGTCAAATCCGTTTTCAGTTTCCTTTGAGGCCAACTTAATCTGCAGTAACTTAAGTGTTGGTTCAGTTCGTTTATCTCGTATTTTAAATCGCCAAACATTTCAACTCCTTCACAAATGAGCTTTACATTCTACCTACTAAAAATGTATAGGTTTATTGCCTTTGCTTGCTCGGTTTGCCTGCTCTCAAACATTTTCTAACATTATAAGGTGAAATCATATAATCTGCCCAGACACCACAAGCTATTTGTTAGTGACACTTGGAGAAGTCTCTTTCAACAATAAGGTCAAGTAACTCCAAAATGAAGCCCTCTGTGGCGAAATATTGAGATGATACCTATAATTAAGATTAAGAGAGTGAATGTAAGAGTAAGTACAGTACCCACACCCAGAACAGGAACATAAGCCTGCACAGCAAACAGAGATTCCAATGTTTGCTCTGAGAGAGGGATAGAGAGAGGGAGAGGAGAAAAGAGATGGGGGGGGGGGAGGAGAGAAAGAAGGAGAGGGGAAGGGAGGGACAGGGAAAGGGAAAGAGACATAGATGTTATTACAAATAACTTTATATTCTGTGGAACATTACATTCCCAAGTTTTTTTCTCCATTAAAAAAAAGTTAATTATAGGTATCATCTCAATCAAGCAACATCTTTATACACTTTTTAGAATACATCCCCCAAAAAATCTGTAAACTTCATGTTCATCAACCAGGAATTCAACAGTCAGGGCAGTTAGAAATATTCTGAATCCAAACTGTCTGGAAAAACCACACCATTTTTTAATTAAGTAACAATTTACATGCACATTCATTTACCTGGCTGGAAATGACAAGTGTACAGTTAAAGTCACGACGCTCTTCTTCTTTGAGGGACAAAACGGTCAGCATCTGAGATCTCTGTGAGCAGAAAATAAAAACAGAATTCCATTCAGAATGACATTGTGAGGACAAAATACAGAGTCAAATCAAAAGCGAGGTTGTCAAAAGAAAGTGAGACCTGATGTGAAAACCTGCCATTTCTGTAAAACTGTATTCAAAATGTTATTCCATTTTTCTAATTATTTTAAAAACTTATGCTGAGCATTGTGCATCTTTAAATCCTCACATTACTTTTCATCTAGCCTGAGATATAGCATTTTCAATGTATGTAGGTACTGACGTTTTTTGGGTTAAAAAAAAAAAGAAGCTTTCCAACCTTAGAACCACAGGGCATGAATCTGGACAACCGAAAGATCATGGACCCATGCACATACGAACAAATAACAACTCATAAACACACATTTGTATCTTGTGAGAATAAAGAACGTACACATAAAAACATGTATATACTTGCATATTTACTCTCACTTGCATACTCACTCACACCTAAACAGAAATCAGAAAAGCTTACATTTCTGTACAAGTCACTCTTGCACTGTGCACTTTTGACAACAGCCTCAAGAGACGCCACCCACCGCTGCTTTTCCTGGAAGTTTGTTGTCATCAAATACAAGTACCTGGGGAGGGAGGGCAGCACAAAAAAGGTAAATCCTTAGATCGACAGTTCAGTTTAAGAAACATGTAAGCCACATTTTTCTAAAATTGACTTTTCTGCTTTCCCGAGGTTGCAGATCCTTTTCTGTCACATATCCTCACACTGAAAAGATATGAGACAGAGAAAGATCTGCGGCCACGAAAAACCAAAAAAAACTCAATTTTAGAAAAATATGGCATACAAGTTTCTTGACATGAACCGTCCAGATATTTCAGCGTCAAGGAATGAAAATATACTCCAGCAATAAACTAGAAGCATATCAAAGAAGAGTTAAATAGAAAAGAAATGTTAAAAAAAGGAAATAGTTTTACCATCCTTCTTGACAATCTAACTGAATTCTTTTCCGGACAAGATGCATAAACACTTGTAACATTCAAACCCCGCCTGCACATCTGGAAAAGCCAGAGTTGTTGTGTTGTCAAAGATGGTAGGCGGGTGCTCTCGTGGTTAAGAGGTTAAGGTGCTCACCTCTCAATCAAAGGGTCCCAGGTACAAATCCGTGTAACAACGGGAAAAAATGTTCTCCTTTTGCCTCCTTTCCTGCTCTCAAAAAATGCTCTGTCATCTGCTTTCGTCTCCTGTTTCTACCCCTCCCCCTCACCTCCTTTGCCCCTCCTCTAGGCTCCTGACTCTTTCTGCAGCCTTTCCATTGCTACTCCTTAGCTGCTCCTTACTACATACTACTGTCTTTCAACCACACCCCTGATCTTATAGTAAGTAAAATCTAACACCTAGCTTTCTCGGATACGGGTGAAAAATCTTGGAGGTCCCATGTGCACGTTGCACACAATAAAGATCCCTTTGTCGTCTAAAATCGATAAGAGTAGGCTTCGGCCGCCACCTGCTCAAAATTCAAAATTTCCTACCAACTGAAAATGTTTACATGTGTCCCACGTGCTCTTGTCAAGTTGTACTTCGAAACTATCATGAAACACCCAGCCAAAACAAGAAAATGAAAACCGATTTCCAATCTCACCGTCCAGGCCAGCAGGTGGTCAGGGGATCTTGGTCGAGCCGTAGCACATAATGGAGGTCGGATGCTGCTGTGTTGCTGAGCTCGGCAGAGGTCACGGCGCTGTGAACGCTGACCTCTGCATCCATGGGGTTAAGGTCGAAGCTGTCAACAGGACTGGCATCTGTGTCGTCCAGGTAGAGGGTGAGCCAGGTACCCTCCAGCACACAGTAGCGGTTCTCCCAGCCCGACTTGCCTAGTCTGCACAACCAGAGAAAAACGACAGAGTGTGAAGGAAGGGATGGGTGTGTGTGTGTGTGGGTGTGTGTGTGTGTGTGTGAGAGAGAGAATGATTTAGAGTCTGTCAGTGTGTATATGTATGTGTGAGAGTGTGTGTGTGTGTGTGTGTGTGTGTGTGTGTGTGTGTGTGTGTGAGAATGTGTGTGTGTGTGTGTGTGAGAATGTGTGTGTGTGTGTGTGTGTGTGTGTGTGTGTGTGTGTGTGTGTGTGTGTGTGTGTGTGTGTGTGTGTGTGTGTGTGTGTGTGTGTCTGTGTGGTTCTTTTGTTTTTGTTTTAGTAGAGGTTTTACGGCGCTCTCAACTGCATAAGGTCATATGAGCGCCAAGTGGTGGATGTCAACAGAAAAGTCCTTACAGGGAATCAGGCTTACTCTGCTCACCTCTCTAGCTTCAACAACACAAAGTCTGCTTCGACTATCAAGGCACCCCGCAAATAGTGGGTCACAAGAGTGTGACAAACATACAAAAGAAGTAGAGGACAAAAAGACTATAGTAAGGATTAGGAAAGAAAAAGCAGCAGTTCCCTTTTGCAGTTCAGGCACAGTTATGAGTATGATATTGATGAATCAGCCATTCTACTGTGCATAAGAACATGGTTAAAGTCCCCCCTTTGGGAATGGCCTAAAGACACTTCAGTCAGTAGCACCACCCCGGGGGGTTTGTGTGTATGTGTGCGAGCACATATATGTGTGTGTGTGAGAATATGTGCATGTATGTGGGTGTGTCTGTAGGTTTGCTCTTTCTCTTGTACGAAGCATCCAGCATGCAGTAGCGGTTCTCCCAACCAGATTTTTTCCTGTCCGTATACGAAAGAGAAAAAAAATGAGTCAACAGTGCTTCTGAAGCTGAAAAGTAAGGAAAATTTTGCAGGGGGTCTGGGGGCCGCAAAGGCCCCCAGCAGGGTCCAGGGACAGCGCCCCGGTGGGGATTAGGGGGCGAAGCCCCCTTAGAAATGGAAATTTAGTGCTTTTAGAGGGTAGAAAATGGCATTTGGGAGCCTGTTTGAAGATATTGCCTTCAGCCCATATTTATTTTTTCACCAACATTTTGTCTTGTTTGACTTCGTCGCCAGCATATCTTTCCAATGCTGGAAATGTTTAAAAGCAGGTTCCCCTTTCATTGCTACTATAATTCAATTAATTTGTAGTCGCACCATTGACAGCAGGCAAACCTGGGAATAATGAATAGATGTACCTTCAAAATACGGTTGCGCAGCGTATACCCACATTTTTTCTAAATTTTCATGTCTGAAAGTCGCCTGTCACAACCTCGAAACACCACTTCGAATTATTCTTGATTTTATACGTGGTGCTCACTATGGACGGGATCGGCCGATCGGGCCGACCGCCCGACTCGATCGCCTCAAAAACAAACGTGTTTGTTTTCAGTTTCAAAGCAAACACGGTTGTTCGACCGAGTCGGGCGATCAGCGCAATCGGCCGATCCCATCCGTAGTGGGCACTACCGTATCAGTATATATTTCTTTCATCGCGGCCCTTATATTGCGTTCACGTGCCGTAGAATCTTCGCATTGATAATTTCTCTAGATCTAGATAAAATTTGCGAAAAAAGTTTCTTTCCGACAGTAATTTTCTGTCTAAGATCAAAATCAGTCTTGATCAACGCACAGATTTTCCAGCCGTGGCAACAATCCGAAGATAGACGGAAGGAATGAGTGAATGACAGAAAGGAGGAAGTTGGCACAAAAGGTTCGCCAGATTTTGATCCATCTGCAGGTAAAAAATGTACCGCCGACTAACACACAAAGAATGCATGGGACTGGGACATAGCAGTATAATGTCTGATTGCACGAAATGCGCAATTTGGCAGGTTTCTATAACGTTAACTTGCTGCCGAGAGAATTACCGTAAATATCCGTACCTTATACAAGACGATACGAAGGCGAGAACGGAATTTCCGCAATCCTGCACTGTTGCAGTTTTTTTTACGGAGGGAGTAGATAATGATGGAGGGACAAGTACGGAACTGGCAGAAAGTACGGATTTCAGTAAAAATACGGAAGAGTGGAAGCACTGGTCAAGGAAGTAGGGAAGGTTTTGCTGTTTCATTTGCATGACAAAATTGTGTCCAATGGGAACACAACAAATCGACTGCTTAGAGAGTATGATCCTATCATATGTCACTTTTCATAATGGCATATGGTGGAGTCGAAATATATATACCATAGACAGTTTTTAAAAAGTACTCCAAGTTCTCCTTCACTGAAATCAGTGGTTTTATGCACATCAAAAAATACACCCGGAATAGGCAAAATATTCAAACATCTGTAACAGACAAGAATACTGTAAAACAACACCCCCTCCAATTTTCATTTTCCACCTACAAGTCTTCAAAAATAATTTCCGTGATTCTGTAACAGTAAGCAATACGTTTATCTTTTTCTGGAGTACCATGACAATTACATTGCCGTAAATTAACGAACCCCGGAGAGGTGCCAACAAGTATATAATTTCTTCGTACCGAGGAACCTTGAGCCAGCCCTCCATCTTGACAGCAGACTGGTCCACATCAGACTGCTGTCCCGCCTCGTCTCTGTAAATGCAGCTCATCATGAGGGCAAAGTGACGAACGTACTCCGTGGGCAGGCCGCAGGTGGCTGGGACTGACGAGGCACATTTAGGGTGGACTACCATGCCACATTCTGGAGAAAAACAGTCAGTGCAAAAGAAGTAAAATTCCTGGTTTCCAAATTCTAAGAGCCATAAATAGAAAATTTCAAAGTTTCCACATATCAGTAAGAACATAAAAGGAACATTCCTGGTGTACACACTCCCAGAAAGAGCATAAATGTAAAATTCCTTGTTTCCATATTCCCAGTTAGACCAAACGTAAAACTTCTGGGTTTCCGAAATCCCAGTAAGAGTATAAAGTATATAATTCTGACTTTAATTGAAGCTTTAGGATGGAAAGAAAACCAACATCTTTAGTAGCAGAGGTCGAGAGGTGGCAGATAGGAAAAGGATTTGAAACCAAAAGAGAAGAAAAGGTCAGACTGAAACAATTACAAAAGGATCAGAGTGATTTCCTTGCCACATAAATAGAAAGGTGAACCCGGAAAAATCCATTCCACCTCAGAAAAATAAGAGGAAAAAGAGTCCAAAGAAGGCAAACAAGGCATGTCATAAAACTGAGGACTATCATTCAAAAACAAACTTTTTCCATTTACAGTTAGCTTCCATCTTAAACAATGGTTTGTAGTGCATAACCAGTGCAAAGAAAAACAAATGTCCAAAAGTTACAGCTAGGCACATGAGAAATGTTGGTTTAATTTATATTAGAGCTTAAAAGTAAAATCTGCAGTGAATTGGGAGAAAAAGAAAACAACAAAGTTCAAAACATGCAATACATGAAAGACTGAGTCATCCAATTGACGGAAATAGCAACATTCAAAAGTCTCATTGTATGATGTACTCACCTTGACACTTAGAAGCCTGCTTGACAAAATGAACAGAGCCAAGACAGAGTCCACACTTGGTGGCTCGTGTGTTGAGTCCTGTAGCAAATCTGGAAACACAACAAATCATGACGCATACAACAAAATTGTAGAGAGAAACATTCTCAAGTTGACCTGGAGCTTACCGCAAGTCATCCACATTTGCCAAGAAACCAATGAATGGAAAAACAAATTACACAGAAATTGAAGCAGACGGTGTTGATGTGACCAGGGAATTTGTTTTCCACTCACTCAAGCACTGCCAACAATGTGTCCCCCCTAACATGCACACTATGCTTCAACTGAAACAAGTCAAAACAAATTGGTATCAAGTATAGTCAAATCAGCTCTAATGGCCATCTGTCCATGACAATCACCTGTACAAACAGTCACTTCCCACTTCTCGTGTGATTTTTTAAATTTTATATTATAATGGCACTGTCCAAGGCTTCCACATGTCTAAGACAAACACCTTTCCCTTCAACAATGAGTGGCCGTCTTGGACAATTTTAACTGAAGCTAAAAACTGGTCAATTCATGCTTCGAAATTCGATAGAAAAAGGTTCCACTATAAAGAGTTATCGTTGAGAATTGAGAATGTATTGAGAAAAATTGAAAGAACGACAGGATAGAACATCAGCTGGACAAATCTTTGTATGCAAACAACCTTTAGCAACGGCATTTATAATTGAAGTTCATATTACTATCAGCAAAAATGTGGTGAATGTGCACTTACTGCACAGTAAAAATTTATTCTGCTATCAATCATGACTTTTCTGTATTATTAGAATCCAAGAAATCAAACGTGAACGAGCAAAGGGGTCAGCGGCTTTTCAAAAGACAGTGATACAGACATTTGCTTGTGATATGTATGATTCGTAATATCGTAGTCTTATCACAAGAAAGCAAAAGTGATGAACAAACGCGCAAAAGGAATTTTTTTTATGTGCAACATAGAATAGGGCAAAAATGTCCAATTCCAAGTAGCATTGAAGTACCTGTGTGGAATATTATGGTTCATTCTCTGGGGGGTAGGAAGGGGCTCGGAGGCCCACGGTGTGTGGCCACCCCCTCCCCTGTTCTTGCGGCTGCCATGATGTGGTGTCCTTGGGGTCCTCGGCTCCCGAGACGATGAAGAATAAGATGATGACGACGATGAAGATGAAGCGTTGGAGGCGAGAGAGGCCATGGAGCCAGCAAGGGAATGGGCTCCTTGGTGTTGTTGTCGACTGTGACCGCTACTTCCAGGGGGGTTGGACAGAGCCTCCATGGCTGACTGGGTCAGCTTGACCGTCAAGTTGGCTTGAAGTCGGCCATGGCCCTGCTCTGGTTCTCTACTGCTGCTGCTGCTGCGGCTGTTCCTCTGCTGGTCTTGGAGAGTGCCGCTGCCTCTCTCCCCACGCCGGGCTGATGAGTCTCCCTCCAAATCCATTTCTCTTGAGAGTGCTTTCAACTTCAGCACTGGAAGAAAAAAAAATTAAGGATCAAAACTTTCATTTGTCCTCTCAACTTTCATTTGTCTGCCTCAACATTCAATTCATATACATGTATCATAAGCCTGGGTCAGTTCACACACAGCAAAACTTGATACGATATAAAGTACTTTGAAATGCTTCGTGAAATAAATATTTTGCATCTTTAAACGTAAGACAAAATAAGAGATACACGCACTGCCTGCCTATTCCCCCTTTGCCATTTATCTTCCTTTATCAAGTAGACAAAAATAAGAAAACAAATTTTTTTTAAAGAAAAGATCTATCACCATCAGGTTCAGGTTACATTAGCACAGGAGTCACCACACTATGACGAACGGGCCAGATCCTGCCAGCAAGGTCAGTTTGTCAGACCCACCACCATGCCACCGTGTGGGGAGAAAACAATTGGAAGACATGCTCATGACTTGAACACCACAATAATTTAATCATTTGAGTGAACTCCACTGAGCAAATTAAACATTCTTTAATAGACTTCATAACTTTCAGCTAATGTATCACACTTTTGTACAGTACTCTAAGGTATCGAATTATGGTCTATATAATTATACATCATTTTCTTTATATGGGTGGTAGCAAAAGAGCCCTACATAATGTCCTTTACATGGGTGGTAGCAGCACAGCTCAATACTTTACATTGAAAAAGTCAAAGCCCCTTTATTTAGCCCATTTCTTGTGGGAGGACTTACATTCATTGGCCTGGTGGAAGTTCTCCTCCCTCAGTCTATCCACCTGCTCCTGTAGCTGTGTGCTTTTGCCGCGTTCCTGCTCCAAGGCCGTCTGCTGGTCTGTCCATGACAAGGGGAGGGTACTAGCCCCGTCTTTGCCACTTTTGCCACCACCGCCGCCGAATAATTTACCATTCTGTGGAGAAGACAGTAGCATTTGTTAGATTTCATAGGTAAGTCACTTTTCCATTTATTGGTTTTTATTGGAGTTGAGGGAAAGGGCGTTCTTCCTCTCCATTTACATTCACAAATAGGGGTTTTAGGAGCAGCTTACTGCAAGTTCTCTAACAAAAAAATCATAGGAATATCAAAAGATTAGTTATACGTCTCAGAAGATTACCCATTTTTTCTTGAAAAGTACATGATTCTAGCTCCTAAAACCACATGTCATTCCCAAGGCATTCTTGATTTTTTCCATAATGACCACACACGCCTTTAGTTTTGAGCACTTCGTTTCGAATATTATTTCTGAGCAAATCTTTGTAAAAGTACAGCAGATTTGCTCACTTGATTCTAGAAACTTCTGATAACAATTTTGCCCTAGTTTTGTGTAACCACATTCCTCCAATGAAAATCTTTTTTCCCCCTAATATAGTTGAACAATGAAAGTTGCCAAATAATTTTGATACAAAAAGGAAGGATTCCAACCTCATCAATCATACTCCATCACCAAACAAGCATGCACAAAAACCAAACTACATAATAGGTTATCAGTGTATTTGATGACATGATAAATGACACAAATGCCACCATTTTTGGGGGGGGAGGGGGGTTGTTTTGTTTTAGAAAGAGTTTTAGGGCACTTGCAACATAATTACGTCATAACTGTCAAAGATTAGAGGTGTTACAAGAGAACAATAAACATAAAAAATGGAGGAGAGAAGGAGGATATCATGATGTACATGCAACTTATGCATAGATGAAAGTAATAATAAATTTTCTTTGTCTTGACAGACAAGCCAAACACTGGACTCTAGAACAGCTTACAACCATTGAGACGACAGACAAACTTGTCTGTTTATAGGACCAATAAGTACTGTCAAGAAAATTTCAATACCTATACCTCCAACAACCACTACCCTTATTCAGCCATATGTTTCCAATTAAACTTTAGATGATTACAATTTTTAATTCGAAAAGAGCAGCATATTTGAAAAATAGTTCTAAATTGACAGTTTTCCATAAATAAAAAAGACATAATTGTTCAAGATGTAAATGCTAAAATAATTTGCATAGAGATTACATCAATGAATTCAGCTATTTCATGCACTGAAGCATATGTAATGTGCACTTCAAAGAGTCATACAGTGTGCATGTACCGCGTCAATAATTCCCCAGATGACATGTGTTTATCTAGACCACTTTGCATTCATTCACAGTTACATGTTGGAACACAAGGCACTGTCATCATTTCTTGTGTAGCATTCATATCGACTGCTTAGCATAAGACTCCGTCATACGTCTCTTTTGTTTTAGTGAGCATTCACAGCACTTGCAACACAATAAGGTCATATAAGAGCCGAAAATTAGAGAGTAACAAACACAAAAAAGAAGGAGGAGAGATAAGAACGGTAGATGTTTGATAGGAAAGAAGGAGCAAACCACACCAGAGCACCCGCCAACCACCCACATGTGTCATTTTTCAAAATGACGGGTGGCAGAGCATTACACTAAGTAGTCGATACTACTTTATCTAAAATGAGAGTTCAGACAAACATTGTTTCGTAACAAATTTCCAATCTGTTTTAAAAACTTGGAAGGAGCAGAGTGTCAAATGAACAAAGAGTGAGAACACAATAAAGTAAAGGCAACACATCAACACAAGGCAATAAGAAGAACGACGTTCACTCAAATCATATCAGCCATGCTGAAAACTAGGTTCAAACAGGGGTGCCCCCCCAAGGAGAAGAGAAAGCCCACAAACTAATGAATTAAAAACAAAAGGAAATGTAGACAGCAAATAATGGCACATAGCAGGGAGGGGGGGGGGGGAGAGAGCATTTTAAAAAATTATAATCAATATGAAGTATTTTTGCTTTCTAGGATTTCTGTTTAAAAAGTGGCACCCCTGTTATGACCTCAGCTTTCATTATCAACTTTCAAGTGACAACATCAAAGCACATGCAAGCAACTCTTATCAGAAACAAAACACTCCAATCTGGCATCGACACATTCGCAAGTGTTACTGTAAACATGACAAATTTGTGTATGGTACATGCAGTCTTTAGAAAATACTCTTCGGTGAAACATGGCACAAATGCATGTTTGGCAATCAAAATATTTCAAAATGTGACAGCATCAACTGAGGAGCTAAGAGCTGGTCTTGATAGGATAGGATACATATCTATGCTTAATGCAGTTACACACATCAAACAAAAGAAATACATTTGGCAGAAGGAAAAAAGCTAGAGTCCACAGAGAACCATTAAGCCTACAGTAGCATGGTTGTTGTTTTTTTTTCACCGCTAAGAACAATAGGCATGAGATTTGTTATATTTCCTGATATCTTGTAAAAATATTCTCATTTAAAAAAACAAAAAAAAACTTGTTAAGACATATATATAGGCCTATATAAATGCCCTTATAGTGCATGAACAACATAATCAACTACAATGGTTTGCCTCTGAAAAACACAACACTTTTGGGAGACAATATACTGCAGCACAGGTGTCCAAACCAATTCATCAGTCAAATGAAACTTGAAAACAACACATTCAAAAAAATGCAATAATGAACTTCAAACTGTGCGATGGGTTCCAATGTCAAAGAAAGTAAATATTACTGATGAGTTGCAGTTTCTGTTAAGTCGGCGTAATGACAGTTACATTTCAATAAGAGCAGTCTAATAATGATAACAACACCACAGAGAGGCAGAAGGAGTACACAACCACACCACAGCACCTACCAACCACCCACTAAAGAACGTAAATGTCTGATTTGAATAGCACAACTACTTTTCCAGCAAACCTTGTTAACATCACACTTTCAAGAGACTAATTCGGTGCAAACCAACTGATGCATCAACTTTATTTAGCTAAAAGAAAATTTTTTAAGCTCTAAATGTAAAGATATGGCCCTACATCATAAACAAAATCAACGCACACAAAACAAAACAAGTATGTAAGTCAAACACTCAGGCAGGCACGCAGGCACGTGAAAACTAACTCAAGGCAACAGTGAACAAACCTTCTGGAGAACCCATTTTCAAATTCAGAAGGGGGGGAAAAAAGAAAAGGAAAAGATTAATTATTACACATATAGGGATTTAGAGTCTGGACTTTCAGAGAAGCACAAAGAAAAAATAATTAAATTAAAGGTGGAGGAAAAGCAAAGCTAAGGATAGATCATAAGCATTTTTTTTTTTTAAGAGAAAAATACAGCCTACCACTGGGAAACTAAACCTGTACACTGTCTACATTTTAGCTGCCACTACCTTTACAACTTTTAACGAAATAAGGAAAAAAAGGAAATTTGTTTTGTTTTAGTAAGAGATTTATGGCACTTGCAACACAATTTGGTCATATGAGTAATCTCCTGAAAGTCTTTACATTGTCAACAACAGGTAAAATCAAGGACAGGAGTACTAATGATGGGCCAAATAGAAAGTAAAGGGGCCGTCAGCGCATGAGAAACATTCTTTTAAGGTGGGGGTGTGGGGGTGTGTGCTTAGTGCTTGTTATGTGCGCAAATTATACAAATTTAATAAGTAGTGCTTATTTTAGTAAGGGGAATTGAACAGTTGAAGTAAAGTATGTCAAAAACGATCAAAACAATAATGGTTAGAGTGTGGAAGCCGCGGGGGAAATCAATTGCCCCTAAAGAAATGACAGATTGAGATGGACATAAATGAGGAATAACAAATGAACGGAATAAAAGACAAATGAAATGGACAGAAAAGAGTAGTTGCAAATAAACAAACAAAAAATGAAGTGGATAGAAAAGTGAAATACGAAACAAACTAAACGTTTTAAACAAGTGGACAGGAAAAAATACTAGACAGAAAAGAGAATGTAAAAAAAAAAAATAGACAGAAACAAGAATTAAAGACAAATGAACAGAAAAGAGAAACAAAAGGACAGAAAGAGACAAAACTGTTGCTCTGAAACAAGAAATAACGGATGTATAGATTCTAGAAACAGCACATAGAAAGAAAGAAGAAATCACAGGAGGACAAAAAATATTTTTAAAAGAGAAAAATATTTCACAAGAAGGCAAAGAAAGAAGCTTTAAAACAAAGAAAAATGGTATGTCATTGTCAAGTCAATAGAACGATGAAAGCTTTAGTTTAGTAGTTTTAGTAAGAGTTCCATTGCACTTGCAACACAAATAGGTCATACAAGTGCCGAAGATTAGAGGTGTTACTAGAAAGTAGCATGCAAAGAAAAAGGAGGAGAGACATGGACAAAAGGTGTTTGATAGGAAAGAAGAAGCAAACCACACCAGAACACCCGCTAACAATCAACATGACAAAAGCTAGTTTGAGAATGGAATCAGGCTTGGAAAAAAACCTGTTACAGTAGGAAAATATGGGAAATTATGATGATTACGCCACGTAAAGCAGAAAAAAAGAAACCACAGCAGTTAGGCTCTCAGACTCGCAATCATAAGGTCGTGGGTTCGAATCCCATCAGGGGACCCATGTTGTGTCCCTGGGAAAGGCATTTTACACAAATTTTCCTCACTTTACCCAAGTGGGAATGTGTACCCAGCTATAGACAGTGGAAGATCTTGTCAGTTTGTTAGAGTTTGAGCCCTTAATCAGCTGCTTGCACTGTATGCTTCCCGGGAAGCTGAGAATGTTTCTGAGTATTCTACATTGGCGGGGTGTGCGTGTGTGTGTGTGTGTGTGTGAGTGTGTGTGTGTGTGTGTGTGTGTGTGTGTGTGTGTGTGTGTGTGTGTGTGTGTGTGCGTGCATGTGTTTATGCATACTTGTATGATGAGTGTGTGAGTGAGAAAGTGTGAGAGAGTGTATGTGAATGAATCCATCCATAAGTATAAACCTATATATGTGAGAGGATGAGTGTGTGCGTGTGTGTGTGTGTGTGTGTGTGTGTGTGTGTGTGTGAGTGTGTGTGTTTGTGTTTGTGTGTGTGTACGTCTCCAAGTCCACTAGTGCCTGAAAACCCATGTTTGTGCAGGCACATTAAGTCTCAACAAACTTAAAGAAGAAAAAAGCAGCACATATACACACACTGAAAGACATAAAAAAAACAACAACACACACACACGGAAAGACAAGAACAAAAAAACAAAACAAAAAACAACCCAACAACACACACACACACTGACAGAAGGTGAACCAGTTGCAGCTACCTTCTTCTTCTTTCCTGCTGTATGTTCCATGAAAAGCCCCTGCACGTGATCTATCAACTTCTGCTGCTGTCCAATGGTAGACTCAAGCTTGTACTTGTCCAGGAAATGTAGACCCTACAGGTGAGGCATGGATGGAGGCGTGTACATGTCTTCCGTTTGTTTGGAGGAAAATTGTAATTCTTTTTTCTTTTTCTTTTTTCATTTTCACCCAAAGAAAGGTGCACTGTAGCTCTCAACTGGGTTATGCTGCAGATGACCCTGATTTGAATTTCCGTCTTCTCAACTTGTTCGTTTCAGAGACCCACGTTAAGTGCGGAGGTCAAGTCTCTACAATAACCATACCGTGTTGAAAGAGGTATGAAAAGCAAGCTGTACAACTGTTCTAAGCACTGAAAGTATGATTGTTCAGAAGCAAGAAAATTCTGTTTAATTCTTTTAACAGTTAAAATTATAAAATGTATTATTTTTTGCTTTTTCAATATTTAGATTTTGAATTTTGGCAAAAATTTCCCAAGCACATGCATCCAATACCACAGATTAAAACATTGCATTTTTTTTTTAGTTCAGAATTTTGAGCTTGGTACATCTGAACAGTTGGCTAGCACTTAATGGCTTCAGCGAAATGACAGATTTCTTCCAAGAAACTTAAGTCATTAAATGAAAAAAAAAAATTATGTCAAGAAAGCACGTTTTACATCCACAACGATGCAGCACAGCATGAGGCTTTGTGTAGTACCAAGTTTTCTTTGCAGTCAAAAATCATATTTGTAATTCTGAAAAATTATGAAATGATCAAATTGGAAAATCTAGATGAGAAGAAAAAGCAATTGCAGAAAAAAACAAAAGAACAAATTTTCCAAATAATTTTGCCTCACATAATAATCATCTTTGTACATGAACATAAAGGCATAAAAGTAAGTCACAAATACATAATATATGCAAGAGAGAAGTATGAGGTTTGGACTGCCATGAACAAGATAAAGTGAGAATAAGACGCAGTTATGCAAGAAAAGTACGGACCATTACCAAGTGATTTGGGGTAGGTTAATTGCCTGTACATGATTATACTTTGGTAAAGCATGCTTATGAGGGGGTGGTGAAATTAATTTATTCCCTGCACTCAAGAAATACATAATATACAAATATTGTCAACTAGCAAAAGGAATTTTTGTAGGTAAAGAAATTTTGTAAAATAAGTAAGTTTTAAGCGTGACGTCATTATATTACAATTCTAAAACAAATAACTATTCAACAAACCTCACACTGATTTAAGTTTAACCACTGATTTTGTCCTATAGTATATCTATTTATAAAACTGGCAGCCCTTAAGGGTGAAGGATAGTTATTAATTAAGATAAGCACACACCACTAGAAATATTTCCTTTAAATTTCCTAGGTAGGCATCATGGTCCTGCTTTTCAGAGAAGCAAAAATATTTAAAGCAAAGAAGATGAAAAGGAATGTAAAAAGCTGAATGAGAAAGCGACAGCACACCAAAAACAGATAGACAGTTACAGCATCATAGCGTTCTAACTTTGCTTTTACCATCGCCCTGTTATCATAGGCCATCTTTAAAAAAGGCTGAGGTTTTATTCAAAACAGACATGTGGAGAATCTAAAAGGGGGTCCATCTTTTGAATGTGTCCTTTATTACACTTAAAAATCATTCATAAAGATTATTTAGATGTTTTTCAACTATCAAGGTTTAAATACTAGAAAGAGTATGGGCCAAGGAGGATTTGACATGAGAGGGTCAACTTCAAATATAACTAACCATTGGACAATACTTTCAGGGTTTTTACCCCTTGTTCTTCAGGATTTACAAGAACCATTGAGGACCAAGAGTCTTTCTGTGGCGGTGCCAATAAAACTGACTGTACGGAAAAACATAATTAATTACGGGGGCTGACAAGAGTGACTTCGGAAATGTCAACTGGCTACAAAAAAAAAATCCTGAACATTTCTAACTCTGTAGAAACGCACCTGCGAAAGACAAATTTTTAGCATAACGTGTGTCTAATACATCTTGCATCAATAAGTCAAGCAAAATCCAGACAAATACAAAAATCTGGATTTCCGGATTTATCAGGAAAAATCAGCAGCTGTGTGCCATGCACCGAGCCCCAAATAACTGACCTGTAGAGCCTCTGTGAAGTTCTCCAGGCTGACCTTCTCTCCAATGATGATCTCAAACTTGTCCATGGCGTCCTGCAAGTGCTTGCCCAGCTTCACGTTCTCCTTGCGCAAGGCACAGTTGTCAGACAGAAGTTCCGTCAGCTGCAAGTTTTTTATTTGTTTTTTTTAATTGGTAGAAAAATATGCATATGAAAAAAGTGCTGGCAAGTGGAAGGTTGAAGAATTGACAAGAAGCGTGAACAGAACGGATAGGAAGGAGGACTGACAGACACATTCACAAAAGATCCCCTGGGGCAGTGCCACAGACTGAAGTGTCTTTAGGCCATTCCCAAAGGGGGGACATTAACCATGTTCTTATGCACAGTAGAATTGTAAATGGGCTGATTCATCAATGTTACGCTCATAACTGTATCTGATCTGCAACAGGGAACTGCTGGTTTTTCTTTCCTAATCCTTACTATTGTCATTTTTTCCTCTACTTCTTTTGTATGTTTGTCACACTCTTGTGACAAACTATTTCCGGGGTGCCTTGATAGTCGAAGCAGACTTTGTGCTGTTGAAACTAGAGAGGTGAGCAGAGTAAGTCTGATTCCCTATAAGGACTTCTCTGTTCACATCCACCCCTTGGCGCTCATATGACCGTATGTAGTTGCGAGCGCCGTAAAACCTCTACTAAAAAAATTAACAAAAGATAAGCAGACATACACACAGATAAAGGAATGAATGAACATTTCTTTAGCTTGAGAAATACAGCAATACACTCCTAAGTGATAGAGAAGAACAGAAATACCATTCTTCTTAATAAACATATAAGTTTTCTACCCAATCACATAATTGCAGTAAATTATTCAAATGTCTATCAATATCATCACTGACCCAGAATGAGAACATGGTATGAGAATTGAATGTATTACAGAAGTTGACATCATAATATGGTGAGGATAAAAACTATGTTTTCATTTAAAGCTCACCTCCTCTTTAAATTTGAGTTTTTCTTGAGTGAACTTTTCCATCTCCTTGCCTTGGCTCTCAAGTATGCAGGTTGAAGCCCTCTCCTTCTCTTGAAACTCTGTCAGCTGCATAATTAAATAAAATTCATATCAAAGAAAACATCTAACTTAATCAAGGCTACAAGAGGAACTTAAATGTGAGTACATTTTCCAAAATTTATCTCTCACTGCCAAAATTTAAACAGGTGCTAAGGCCTACATCACGACTGGTGAGATACACTCATATGCATGGGGACACACACCCACACACACACACCTGAGAGCATAAACAGCTACAAGTACATAGAAACACACATGGAAAAAAGTATGTACACAAAGAAGCAACAGAATCCACTTTCAAAAACTTTTCAAAAGCAAAAAAGTGGTTTCTTTCAAAAAGACTTCTTTCAAAGCATTTGATCAAGTCAAAAGAACATAAGAAGAAAAGATGACACATTAGATACTAAACGTGATCTCCTATATTTGTGCTTCAGAGCAAAGCATCTAATCTTCTGGACTCCAAAAATATCTTCATGAGTCCATGCAAGTGGGGGGGGGGGGGGGTAAATAGATATCTACCAGACCTTGTCAGTGAGCTTCTTCACATGTGCTCTCTCCTCTCTCAGACTGTGTTGCAGCTTCTCCAGCTCTGCCTGGTGGAAAGCCTTCTGGGACTCGAACTGCTGCTGCATGGAGCTCACCTGGACATTGGAAGCTTGAGATCTGAGATGTGGAAAAGAAGTAAGGAGTTAGTACCAGCATGTTTATTTCTTACCCATTTTTTTTCAGACAATAGAGACTTCAAGAGAATAAACTATGTCACAATGTTTCAATACAGAAAGATGTGCTGATATTTCAAGAGATCTTATATCAGGGCAAAAATTCTGATGGTGTTCATGTACATATTCGTACATGAGACTGCTTGAAAACCCTGAAACACCCGCAGGAACACCTACACACAAACACATATTTGAGGACTCCGGTGAATTAAATGAACTGTCAGATTCCGAAATATTGTGAGTTATGCCCTTTTACCTTTCACTTCATTTCCTCATCTTTCCCCTTGATATAACTGACAAGTGATAAAATGACAACAGTCCCGAGTAAACTGAAAAGGAATACTAGGCATCCTTTAGAAGAATTTGAAAAGAACACCCCTTATCTTATGGTAGGAAAGATCTTCTTTTTTTTTTTTTTTTTGGTAAGTGTTTTTGCGGCGCTCGCAACTGCATAAGGTCATTATGAGCGTGCGGGACACTCCTAATATTTTCAGTTGGTAGGAAATTTTGAATTTTGCTCGGGTGGCAGCCGAAGCCTACTCTTATCGATTTTAGACCACCAAGGGATCTTTAACGTGCACAACTTGCACACGGGCCCTCCGAGATTTTTCGCCCTTGTCCGAGAAGGCTAGGTGTAGATCTTTCCTACCAGATGATCAGGGGTGTGGCAGAAAGACAGCAGTAAGGAGGAGCCAAGGAGTAGCAGTAGAAAGGCTGCAGAAAGAGTCAGGAGCCCAGAGGAGGGGGCAAAGGAGGTGAGGGGGTGGGGGCAGAAAGTGGAAATGAAAGCAGACAACAGAACATTGCTAGAGAGCAGGAAAGGAGGTGAAGGAAACAATTTTAGAGACGAAAATTTTTCGGTCGCTACCCGGATTCGAACCCGGGACCTTTGAATGAGAGGCCAACATCTTAACCTCTAGGCCACAAAAGCCCCTGTAGGAAAGATCTGCACCTGGCCTTCTCGGACAAGGACGAAAAGTTTATGATACCACTTTTTTCTCACAATTCTTTCTCAAAAATCATCTTTAAAAAACCCCACCTAATTGTCCAGTAAACTGTAATTGATTAAAAACTGGCAACACGATCAGACTGTATGTGCTCTTTCTGAAAGAGAATATACTCTTATACAAAACTTTCAGAAAAATCATTGTAAATGAACTAACCTGTCCATGGCAGCTTCATAGGACTTTCTGAAAAGAAAATGACAAACAATACATTTTTACAAAACTTACACAAAGAAAAGAATAGGGATAAAAGGTAATCAATATGTGAGGAACAGTTGTTATAATAACAATATCAATAATAATAATAATGATAATAATTATTATCAATTTAACAGATGATAGGTATATAGCTCATTTCCTTCTGTGAGCTTCATAACTTATCATCACCTTGGCAAAACCTTACGATATTTCTGAGAAGGACTCAATGCACACTGCTATCCTACAAGTGTGAATGCAAACAAAATCTTATTTTAAGTCTTAAGACAGGTATCCATTCTCACCTGCATGAGGTGAGGAAATCAATGTAATATACTTTTACCAGCCTAAAGACACAACATCAGTCTAGACTGAGAATAGAACTTTGCAGTTGCGAGTCCAGCAAACATATTGCTAGACTACTGAAGATGTGTTATGATAAACATCCTTTCAAATAATAGAGAGACATGTTCATTCTAAAGCACATTCTCCCATCACTTCTTCATCCTTTAGCAGTGCAGGACACACAGAGCCCTAGACATGAAATGTGGCCAACCCAATCAACACTGCAGAAGCTGTACGGCACAACAGAGGAAGTTAGAAAGACAGCCCAGTTTAAAATAGATACCGATCTTCAGCGTGATGCGATCTAGAAGAAAAAGAAATAAGTTGGGGGGGGGGGGGGGGTAAGTGTTTTACTGAGCTCACAACTGCATAAGGTCATATGAGCGTGCGGGACACATTAAACCTTTTCAGTTGGAAGAAAATTTTGAATTTTGCCCGGGTGGCGGCCGAAGCCTACTCTTATTGATTCTTTAACCCATAAGGGATCTTTACCCAAAACAACTTGCACACATGACCTCCGAGATTTTTCGCCCTTGTCCGAGAAGGCTAGGTGTAGGAGACAATTTTAGGAAAGAAAAATTTCCGTCGCTATCCGGATTCGAACCTGGGACCTATTGAATGAGAGGCAAATACCTTAACCTTTAGGCCACGAGAGCCCCCTTTTTGTATTTATTCTCTTTACATTTAGAGAGACAAACTTCCTTCTCAGTTGTGTAGAAAAAAAATTGTATCAAGTAATGGAGAGCTGATGCTGCTTACAATAAGTAAATATGATTGTGACCACATTTCATGACCATAGCAACACTGAATAGAGGAAGACCAAACAGACCACCATACTCAAGTCAGCAGCAGCCCCCCCACCCCATACCCACTCACCCACTCACCCACACATACACTCACACTCACACCCATCCACACTACTCGCATGCAAGCTCATGCACATGCACACACACACACATACACACACCTCGCTATCCACTCACACCCACACAACCCAACAACTACCCACTCACAAGCACCTGCCCACAAACTTACACCCACCCACATTCTCATACACCCAGACTTACTTGATATTGTCCCAGTCTGCTTGCCGTTGCTGTGCTTCAGCGATGCCCGCCTCCATGTCCTGCACCTGCTCCTCCAGCTCTTTACAGACACGCGTTAGTTTCTCCACTTTCTGGTGAATGTGACAAATTGATTTGAATTTTTAACGTTTTAGTAAGAGTTTTGCAATGCAGATAGGTTAGTATATAAATCATAAATGCCAAAGATGAGAGGTATTCATAGAGAGAAAGAAACAAATGATAAAAAGGAGGAGAGATAAGGATGATAGAAGTTTGGTAGAAAAGAAGGAGAAAACCACAAAAGAGCACCCATCAACAACTCGTGTGAGAAAACGAGCATCGAGACACCCGCAAAAATTAGTAAGAAGTACATTTTCTACTGATCTGCGCCAAGAACTGCATTTCACATGAGAAATCTCCTGTGAAAACATGAAAAGTTGCGGCCTTGAAGCCAGCTCTCACCCTCATCTCCACCTCCAGCTGTTGTTGTTTGCTGTTCATATCTTCCATCAGTCTCACGGTCTCGCTGGAGTCGGATCCCTTCTCCCTCTGCAGACTAGCATGTTTGTCCTCCAACACCTGCAGATACAGCCCAGTTTAGGTTAGTTCTAGTATGAGTTTTACAACACTTGCAATACAAATAGGTCATAGAAGTGCCAAAGATTAGGGGTGTTTCTAGAGAGTAATGTACAAAGAAATGAAGGAGGAGAGATAAGGATGATAGGTGTTTGATAGGAAAGAATGAGCAAACCACACCAGAGCCCCTGCCAACTACCCACAGATACGAACCAGTCCAGAGTACAGAGTACAAACAGCTGGTCATGGGTACAGTTTGGATTTGTTTGAGTAAAGAGAAGCACATCCACACAATAGTGGCCACTTATTGCTGGGAAAAAAGCAAAATAGACAAAAAGGAACAACAGAAGGGAAGAGCAGAAGTATGACCTACCAGTGGCGCCCTCCAACTATACTTAGTATGTATCTCTTTACTGTCCCTTTCAACAGAGCACATTTCACTAAAGAGACAAAACTTTCTATTTGAATGTCCATTTCTGAAAGGACTTTGCGAAGTGATGAGTGGATGAAGGGCCATATGGCCATTGCAGGCTAGTTTTTTCAAACTTAAATTTTAGTAAGAGTTTTACGCCACTTGCAACACGAATAGGTCATGTCAATGTCGGAGATTAGAGGTGTTACTAGAGACTAACATGCAAAGAAAAGAAGTAGGAAAGATAATTCCGATAGACGTTGGGAGTTAAACACATCGGAGCTTCTGACAACCAGTTACTTACTTTTTTCCACCAAATGGAAGGTGATCCACTGTCACAGATTTAGTATTAATTATATCACACCCAAAGGATTCTATGAATGTGCTGGCCAGACACTATCAGCAATCAAGAACTTTGCAATAAATACAACAGCGACCTATGGAAGAAGTAACCCTCTACACTCTGAAAGCCAACACATAGCATCATAAGGCAAGCCTTTAACTGAAATCCACAAGAGAATTGAAAAGATGTAGAAGGAAAAACACATTGTGTTGAGAGATCCAAGAGGATACAAAAAAGCTGGGGTACACAAGGGACACCTGTAGAAACTGGCCCAGGATCTAGATGTGTGAAGAGCTCATGTCTGCTGCCTGCATCCCAAGCGGGTGCACAGGTCTAGGAAAGTAATATCACACATACCTTGTATTGTCGTTGTAAGGTGTCATGTTGGGATCTCAAATTCTTCAGCTCGGACATAGCATCTTGGGAATTCTGTAACAACAATAGAACATTTAACAAGGAGAACTACATATTGTTCTAGATATGAATGTAATTACAGACAGAATTTGTTACCTTTTTAAAGGATGTTTGGTTCAAATTTCAGAATTGTACTCCGTTTTACAATAAGTTTGAATACTAACTCATGTTTCAAGTTCTCAGAAAAAAACAAAATAACTTTGATGTAAACTTTCTAACACGAATGAGACAAAATAAACACACTATCAGACAATTTTCTTTTTTAATTGCACAAAGCAGTAAATTTGACAGGGAGCAGCGAGAACAAGTGAAAGTCTGCCTGAAAAGAAGTTAGGGCCAAAATTTTCCAAGATAGTCACCCAATGTTGAGGAGAAAAGTGATTGTCTTAGACAGGTGGACAACTTGGACAGTGTCATTATATCTGAAAAAACAAAGCTAAACAAGCGGGAAGAGGGAAATGGTCATTTGTGCGGTTGATTGTCTTGGACAGGTGGCCGTTAAGGACAGTGTAATTGTACTCTTGAGCAGTAATCAGAACAAAAAGCTTCAAAAAAATCTAGTCAACAGAGAGGACTCCCACCTGCAAATATTTGCCATTCTCCACAGCCTTGTTGTCGATGATTCTCTGGAGTTTGTCGATTCTGTCACGAAGCTCGATTTCTTGCCGTTTGTTTGCTGCTAGCAGTGACCTGGCCTCGCTTAGAGCCAGATTGGACTCGTTGAGTTCGTGTTTTAGATAAGCAGGAATGTCACCACCAGGGAACTACTCGGCACATAAGAGAAACGACAAAAATGGAAAACATGACTATTATAGTTTGACTAAAATTTACTCAAACTTACCTCTACATTTCCTAAGGGTTTTTTTTTTCAACAAGAGGTCTGGCAAGCTTTGTAAATCTCATCCCCAAAAAATGACGACAATGGGATCGTAATGTTTTTTTTTAAAAGTAAAAGGGAACAATTCTGTATCTAGCAACCGGAAAGCCAGCATATTTGCGTGCACGTGTGTGTGTGTGTGTGTGTGTGTGTGCGCGCGGGTGGAGTGGGGGGTTCTTCTTTTTCATCTCGTTCCCATCACACTTGAAGACAGGTTGCTACCTTAGAATTACAAAGTTCTATCCGCTCAGTACCAAGTTTTGAGAAATTTAACGTAAAAAACTTTTGAGTTTTACCACATGTCAAGCTTTTTCAAATGCAGTTCTTTGAATATCTTGTTAATGACTCCGAATAATCTTACGATTGGTTTCTGATCTTATAGTCTTAATTACTTAAAACTGCCAAAAATGTCAAGACGGAACTTTTAATTCTAAAGTAGCGGGCTATCTCTAATATACTGTTCTGAGCCGTCCTGCTTGGATCTCTGTTGACCCGTACAGCTCTTCCTAAAGCTTTTATAGTGTTGCTTCATGTTAAGGGCTCTGTGTGTCTTGCACTGCTGGAGGATATGTTCCACAATTTTGTCAGCTTCTCCTTACAGACATTTTGGCAAATGTTCCAGTTTAAAATATGTAGACCTGCATGTGAGCCTCAACCAGATTGTCTGAAAATTTTGTGCAACCCCCTTTGCCCCCCCCCCCCCCCCATAACTTTAGAGCTTTTAAATTGTGGGTGTCATAAAAGGAAGGATTTCCGAGTAACGAGCGACCACCCGAACAAACACAATAAAGAAGAGACCTAA
The DNA here is from genome assembly GCF_000002075.1 of Aplysia californica. Lineage (NCBI taxonomy): Eukaryota > Metazoa > Mollusca > Gastropoda > Aplysiida > Aplysiidae > Aplysia > Aplysia californica. The sequence goes on from NW_004797301.1 coordinate 988,662, forward strand.
CCCTAACCCAAACCCTATCGGCCTATCCCTAGGCCTAACCCAAAAAAGAACCTGCAACGGCCCTCATGTAAAAAGGCCACCACAAGTCCAAAAAAAAAAAAGGAAAGAAATATAAGCACACTCCAAAACAAACAAGGAGCATTTTTATAGTAATAAAAATAATATGGCCTACATTGCTATAATGATCTATAAATCTAGATCTAGAGTAGAACAAGTGAGTCGGACTTGAAAGAATCCACATTGATCTGAACAATCAGTAAACAAACGAAATTCAAAATGGCCGCTCGAGCAAGAAACTGAAAGTAGATAATTTAAGTCGTCGTACTTTTTCGTATTCTCGTATTTCTACTCAGGTTCCGACAATTATGACGGAAACGCCGACGTCGGCAGTCGGCGGTCGGCACGAAAACGAATGTGCCGACAAAGCCGATGGGAGAAAAAGGTGGCGGTGGCGGTGGCAGTCGGCCAGGCCTCGCACTACGAACATTGACTAATACAGGTCGGCCTAGCGATAGCATCGGCCGGCTCGCGGGTCGGGGTCGCGATTGTCGGATTTCAGACGATTGTCGGCAAACATGTAGGTCTAAATATGTTTCATGTGTTGTTTGAGTTTTACGTGTTGTGCTTTTCTGTCTGAACATAATCATTCGTTCTTGGTAGGAAAGCTGGTGATAGTTATCTGGGGGTTGTTCTTTACCTCACTGGCTCCTTTTCTTATCTCCAGTTCTCTTCTGGTCTCCTCCAGCTCCTGTTTGAGTTGAGCTAACTCAGCTGTGGCCTCAGAGCTGTTGTTGTCCTCTTTTCCACCTCTCACGTTCAGTTTTCTCTGAAAGATAAGCAGACACCAATGTAATAATAATAATAATTACAATAACTGCACTTATATAGTGTATATCCAAGGTCATCAGCATGCACTATACACTTCACAACTATTATTACCCCAGCACATACATTTTCTGCTTACTGGGAAGTAGATAGATAATTCTTTATTTTCCAGACGGACATTTTTCTTGGCCGTATTGGACTGTGAAAACACAGGCAGGTATACATAGCAATTAAAGTACACATTACTCTCAATAAAATTCAACAAGAAAAGAAAAGTAAAGCTAACAATAATGTACACATCACATCAGATGCATCATTCTATCACAAGCAGGAATTTATCACAAGTTGAATTAAGCAGTTGAACACTAACAACTGACATGATCTTTCCCCATCTATAGTCAGGCACCCATTCCCACCAGGAAGAAATGAAGAACATTCGTGTAAAGTGCCTTTTCTGAGGACACAATACTGGGCCTCTGATGGGATTTGAGCCCGTAACTTTTCAGTTACAAGCCTTACAGCCAAATAACTAGACCACTGACACCACTCTCATTCCTCACCTGCAGTTGATCTCTCTCTTCTGTCAGTTCCTGAATCTTGGACTCAAGCTGTAACTTTTCAAACTTGGCCTCCCCAGATTTTCTAGACCCTAACGGAGTTTCTGTAGTCACCTGGAAGAAGTAAATTGTTTTAAAACTACAACAAAAATTACCATTATCGACTATTGCACAGATTTTATTTTATTTTATTTTATTTGATAGACAGACAGACAGGCAGGCAGACAGACAGACAGACAGACAGACAGACAGACAGACAGACAGACAGACAGACAGACAGACAGACAGACAGACAGACAGACAGATAGA
>NW_004797301.1:992095-1026999 GCF_000002075.1 Aplysia californica
CGAGTGGTGAATTCCATTCAAGCGATTGCTCAACAATGATACGTAGAGTAGCGATCTGGTCCACACATGATCGGTTTTTGCGGAATCCTGCCTGGTTTCCTCGAAGCTTCTCATCCGTTGCCAGCTTGATTCTCTCAAGGAGTATCCTGTTGAAGACTTTCCCAGGTACATCAGCCTTTGCCACTCGCTATTTTGGCTCCTCCTTCTCCTCTTTCAGGGGGGAGACAGCGAGAAAGAGTTAAAAAGAGAAGGGGGGGGGGGGACACAGAGAAATATGAGAGACAAGGAACAAGGGAGGGAGAGAGGGGAAGAGAGGGAGAGAAAGAGAGGAGGGAAACAGAAAGAGAGAGGGGGTGGGGAAGAGAGAGAGAGAGAGGAAGAGAGAGAATGAGAGAGAGAGAATGATGGAGAGAGAGAGATTGAGAGAGGGGGGGCGTGAGACAATAATAAGACAGAGCATGAAATACTTGGCATTTTTTAGCAATTCAATCACACCTTAGCCTGCGCCACTTGGCGTTGTAGCTGTGCCACTCGCTGCTCCAGCTCCTCCTTCTCCTGTCTCAGCTGACCTAGCTGGCGGTCACGCGCGATGGCCTCTGCCACAGACCTCTGGGGCAACTTGACCGCCTCTGTAGTTTTATTATCCTTGAGGACAAAAAGCAGTCACTCAAATCAATAAGTAAACTATGAGTTTCTGTTTTAGTTTCAGTAAAGAGTTTTATGGCACTTGCAGCCCAAATAAGTCACAGAAGTGCCACAGATTAGTAGTAGTAGTAGTAGTAGTATAGGGTTTTACGGCGCTCGCAACTGCTAAGGTCATATGAGCGCGCAAAACACAAGTTGTTTACTTTCGCAAAAGTTCACTGCACGATTGGTTAACTAATTGACTTAAAAATGCTAAAATGTTAAAATATTAAAACTCAGTGTAAATATATTTGTGATTTAAAACAACTCTTATAAGTAACAATAAGAATTTTAAATAGTACGTTTTCATTTTACAATTTGCCATAAAGGCCAATGGCCTTCATAAAATTCAAAATTTTGCTGGGACCAACGACGGAAAAAATATCTTGCAATTTCTTGCATATATAATATTTCCTTCGGATCTCTCCAAAGTCTAGACATTCTGTTAAGATGTGTCTAATGGTAAAATCTGTGTCGCATCCGACACAGAACGGCTTCTCATCTCCCTGTAGGAGGTATTTGTGGGTCAGGGCCGTGAATCCGATGCGCAATCGAGTAAAAATGACTTCGTCTCTTCTGGAGAGGTCCGAAGGATTTCGCTGTTCTAGTTTGGGTTTTATTTCATATAGTTTATTATTTTTCTGCTTTTCCCAGTGGCTCTCCCACAGACTGGAGGGTGCCACAGATTAGAGGCATCGCTAGAAAGTAACATACAAAGAAAGGAAAGAGGAGAAATACGAAAAAGACGTTCTAAACGAAAGAAGGAGCCCGAGTACCATTCACAGTAAGTTTTGTTTGTTTGTTGCTGGGGTGGGGGGGGTTTTGGGGGGGGTGATTGACATTCAATACAATAGAAGGAGCAAACCACGCCAGAATGCCCGCATACCATCCACAGTAAATTATTGTTTGTTCGTTTCTTGTTGTGTTTTTTTTTTGGGGGGGGGGGGATTTCCAGTAAAAAGAAAATTACTCCATAACCGTAACCATTAATAATCTATATATCATCGCCTCAGAACTATTTTGTCCAAAGTGCCAATTTACTTTAAGTACACTGTTGACAAAATAGTTCTGACGCGACGATATATCAAGGTCTCTATGTTGAGGTGCTATTTTTAGCCTAAGGACACAAATGTCAAGCCCCTGATGGGGTTCGAGCCCATAACTTTTTGGTTGTGAGCCCAATAGCCTGACCACTTGACCACCAATGCCACACTGAGCCAAGTCACAATATCAACATGTAGTTAAATTTAATAATGAACCAACCTTGAGTTGTACCTCCAGTTTCTCTTTCTCTTCCTTCAAGAGCAGAGCTTTCTTTGCTTCTTTCTCCAGCTGTGTTATGAGGTCGCCCTCCATCTTCATCTGTTCTTCCAACTGAGGGCACAGAAAGATTTGACGTAAGCTCTCATACTTTTTTCTCTCCACTCTTTTATCACTAAAAACATGTGTGTGCACGCGTACGTGTGTTTGTGTGTGTGGGTATGTATGTGCACACAAGAGTGTGAGCGCATGTGTGTGTTTAGATTCTGATCAGAAAAGGGTCATTCTCAGAACCTAGAGAGACACTGCAAGAAAAGGACTGCCTAAATAAGTAACAATGCGCTCGCCTGATTCAAGTAATTTTATCTAACATGCCTAGCCAACCACCTCATCTATGCAGTATGGTGGGGGTTTTTTACTGTAATTTTCCAACTACTATGGCATGGATGAAGAGACAGAAACAGACCAAGAATAACTTCATTGAACTCTATCATAAGTGCCAGAATTTAAAAAGTAATCTGACATCAACCACTAAAGTAAAGTAAAGTTGTTCCCGTATCCGATCCAGACATTGGGGATTGCCTTGTTATTGAGACAACATCCTGGACCTCCAGCATATTGTGGTAGGGTGGCCAGTTCCTTTCCACGCCGCCTTTACTTCCCAACTCAAAGTCAGGTACCCATTACTGCTGGGTGGGCAGGAGGGGGCAAAAAAATATGAGTCCGAACCGAGGATCGAACCCGGACTTTCCGCTCCGAAGATGAGCGCACTAACCGCTCCAACACTGCAACCTCCATCCACTACTACTGTAAAAAACGGATATGCTATTACTAAAACGACCCACAATACCACTGCTATAACATTTCAGCATACCGCTACAGTGACAGTAAAAAAAAAAACATTGGCTACTGCAATAATTATCCAAAATTCCACTACAGTAACAATCAGACACATCATAACTGTAACAAACCCATATACCACTACTTTAGCACTCCAACATTTTACAACCATAACAAGCTGAGAGACCATACTCCAACACATCACTGCTGTATGATAGTATCTAGCAGCTGCGGTGTAACAGTTACGGTCTTTAACGCCCCACAGGGAAGACATGAGTTCGAATCCCATAAGGGGGATGTCTTTTATCGCGTGTCTCCAAATTACTTATTATCTCTACTACATATAATAGAATGTTACCGTGGATGCCACTAGGATTTTGTGAAAACATCTGAAAATTTAAGAAGTGAAGTTACAAAACAAAAAGAAAGCTAATAAACAAAACTGACATGGGTTTAATTAAACAGTAAACAAATGCATAGAATAGTAACTGTTCTTCTAGTGAAAATAATGGAAATAATGGTGAGAAAAAAGCGGGAAAAAACAGCATCCCTGTGTTGAGAAACAAACAGACTGGTGCCTATGATGTAGCGTTTAGGCACTTTGCTGTTGAACATAAGAGACCTGAGCTTGATTCCCAAGAGGAGAGAAACTTATTGAGTATCTCAATTTTTCTGCTGGGATGTTGTATCCCTCTCAGCCCGACGGCCCTGACAGGCAGGATCGGAAGCTCGTCTCCTAAACGTTTTAAATTGAGTTGATGGGAGAGAAAAACACCTATATTTAACCCTTCCAGCCCCAGCCATTTTTGTGCACTCCCTAAGCTCAGTCCCAGCCAATACAGCAGTATTTAAGAAAAAGAGGCGTGCATTCTAATAAATTATGCAGTATCTTTGTAAAATGATGTTTAGATGATAACATATAACAATGTTTAAAGGTAAATGAACAAATATAATAAAAATTAAAGTTTGATTAGGTGAGTTAAATTCAATAAACACACAAAATCCGGTACCCCCCGAAACTGAGAATATAAGCTCTTGGGATGGTGGGAGGCACAAGCGCTGCTGAAAATTTATGCGCATGGAAGAGTTAAAAAATAATGTAATTTTTAAAAAACAAAAACAAACAAGAAAAAGAAACAAATGGTGCGAACAAACCTGTGCTCTGAGTTCGGCCACGTTTGCTGTCTGTACCTCCAGGCGTGACTTCAGCTCGGCCACAGATTTCTTACTTTCCTCCAGCTCCCATTTGACAGCCTCGCCCTCATTCTCCAAGTTCTGATTTTTCTTCTTCATTTCCTCCAGCTCTGCAGCGTTCTAAAGTCATGTGTGAAATCAACAAAATGTTCAGGTTTTCTAATCTTAGTAATTTTAGTAGTAATTTCATGGCACTTGCAGCACAATCTGGTCATATATTTAGTCGCTTTTAAGCACAAGGGGGCTATCTCGAAAAATGCTGTTGTGAGAAAATCGAAGGTAAAGTTTTTGCCCCTTGCTCAGTTTCTTTAAAAGACAAAGAGAGTTTTCTCTATAACCAAACAAATACATGTATACACACCAGTGAAACCAAACTTCTCCTTTAGGTAGGGCAATGTTCATTTTTGGTGTAGGTCAAGATTTCTGGAAACCCCTGAAATCTGGGCTAGCCTGCTTGTCCATAAAAGCGACCATTTATGCAGAAGTGTCAAAGATTACAGATGCTGTAAAAGTGTAACAAACAAAGAAAAGGAGATAAGGATGACAGATGTTTGATTGGAAAGAAGGAGTTAACGATATGTTGTTGTTGTTGTTGTTATCGATCCAGCAACAGCTGGGCTCTCGCCCTTCTGTCCAATGCCATGTAGTGATAAGTGCAGGTCTGCAGCAGTTGCTGTAATGTTCCATAGAGTGTGTTGTCTATGTTAGGTCTCGGAGGGAGAAGGGTAGCTCTGATGTCATTTAGGGCTGTGCAGTGGAACAGGTGATGCTCCAGTCTCATATGCATAGTCACACAAGGGACACATTGGGGGAAGTTCCGGGTTTATTCTGTTCAGGTGGAAGTTGAGCTGTATATGTTCTGTTCGTAGGCGGAAGATCGTGGTCTGTTTCTTTCTCTGAAGGCGGTTGGTATTGTCATTCCTTTTTGTTGTGGTCATATGTTTGAAAACTGCTCTGCCTGTCTTTCCCAGGGCCCATCTGTTCATCCAATCTTGTTTGTTGTTGCTTTTAATGATTTGTTTTGCAGTGTTGTATGAAGTTGGAGTGTTGGGTTGTTCCTGTCTAGATCCCCGTTTGGCAAGTGTGTCTGCTCTGTCATTTCCAGGTATGTCTGAGTGTCCGGGGACCCACTGCATTACTAGGTTGATGCCACAGAATGTTATCAGATGATGGGATCCACACAGTATATGGGTCAAATCTTGGTTTAGATGATGGTCATTTTCTATGGCTTGTAATACTGATAGTGAGTCAGAGAAAATCACAATACTCTGTGCTTTTCCAGGATGAGTGTCAAAAACTGTGCGGAGATGGTACAGTGCTGTTTCAATTGCCATCATTTCTGCATCGTAGTTGCTGCATTTCTCTCCACAGGCTGCAGAGATCTCATTGGAACTTCCATCTGGGTACTGTATTAGTATTCCATATCCGGCTTTGGTTGTGCCTTTGAATGCTGAGCCGTCCGTATAGACGTCTATCCAGTCATCTGAATAGCTGTCGATTGTTTGATGTGATGCAAGCATCAGCGTCACTGGGTCTGAAGATTTTGTGCTCTTGTCTTTGAGAGATGTAATGATTGGCTTTTTTAAAGAAAGGTGGGGAGGGATGTTTTGGCTGACTCTTTTGGTTTCTTTTCTGTTTTGTGGTAGATGGTGGCTCTCCATTAGTTCTGTTATGTGATGCATGATTGACTTTTGTTGAATTCATTTCTTTGGTTTCCATGTTTCTACTAATTTCCTGTTTGGATGGTTGGGGCACATTCTTTTTGTTCTTTCATGTAGCTCCAAAACTGCTTTATCTCTGCAGATTCCCAGGGGTTCAATATTTGCAAGGATTTCGCACGCGGCGGTAGGTGTGGATCTCATGCCGCTATTTATAAAACGAAAGGCATTGTTTTGGACCTTGTCAAGGGTGTTGCAAGTAGTTGTACTGCACATAGTGAGTAGACTATTGCTGTATTCCAGGGAAGATCGGACATAACCCAGGTATAGAGTTCTCAGAGTTTGTTTGTCTGATCCCCATGAACTGCTTGCGAGTTTCTTTAAAAGTTGGAGTCTTTTTTTTGCCTTGTTCCTTATGTTCTCCACTTGGCTTTTCATGGTTAGCTTATGGTCAAGTTTGACTCCTAGGTAAGTTGGATGCTCTTCTTTGGGGAGACTTTCATTTCCTATCTTTAGTTTGAGATTTTCTTTGGCTGCTTTATGGCTCTTCGTGAAGATGGTGTATACTGTTTTCGTGCAGTTTATTTTAAGTTTCCATTTCTGACAGTAATTATGGAGCCTCTTGAGGTCTTCATTTAATTTCCCTGCTCCTACTATCGTGCTGCGATGTGTCTGCCAGAGAGCAAGATCATCGGCATAAAGAGTCTTTTCTGATTTCAGCACGTTCGTTACATCATTAACACAATGATATCAAAAGTTGAACTGATACAGAAAGAAATTCTGCACATCAAAGTCACACAGAGTAAACCTCAAACTGATATTTCATAATTTTTCCCACCCTTTCTCTTACATACAAAACTATATTATAACTTACATCTTCTTTGTCGTCTGCTATGCAAATTTTAAAAACACCCAAGAACAATATGTGACAATTTCAGCATATTTGCTCATTGGGGAGAAGGGCTAACTAAACCTTTTGCTTACACACAAAGGAAAATTAAATGAAATTGACAAATGTAATCATTATGTTTTCAAAATAGCTCCATATCCAGACACAAAAAGACAACCATCAGACACATACGACTAATGTGCAATTTCCCATTCATCCTTCACCCATAGTTCTTACAACTATCAGCATACCTTTTTCTCAGACCCAGCCTCACTTTCAAATGACTTTAGTTTCGTTTTCAATTCTGCAAGCTCTGCCTCCAGCTTTTGGCACTGCTCAGAAAGGGAGAGAACAATGATAAACACCATTACACATTTATCCTTTCACAAGCATAGAACCAGATAGAAGCACAGTAAAAAAATCCAGGTTGGCCCTGGAAAGCAGGGTCGAAGCAGCCCATCTCTTAAATATGATCGAAAGTAGTGGTTGTTAACCTTCTTGGAAGTACTTAAGCCTGCACGTTTCATAATTATATGCTTTCACTGAACCCTTCGAGTGATGTGAACAGAACAGAATGGACAGACAAATGAAGACACACACACACAAAAACACACCCACACAAACACAGTGTGCGCCTTGACCGCCGAACCCCTGAGACTGACTCACCAAACCCCTGAGGTTCAATCAAACTGAGGTTATGATAAGTTTTAGTAAGTGCTTTACGGCACTTGCAACACAATAAGGTCATATAAGTGCCCAAGATTAGAGGTGTTACAACAGAGTAACAAACACAAAAAAGAAAGATGATAGATGTTAGATAGGAAAGAAGGAGCAAACCATACCAGAGCACCCACCAACCACCCACCGAGGTTAAGAACAACTGACCGAAACTGTGTTGAAGGGGGAGTAAAGTGTTCCCAATTAAATGGAAAGCTTAAGAAATTAAAGACTATTTTTAAGTGAAATATTGTCAAAGCCTTTCTAAAATTCAGGAAAGTTTGGAATGGTAAAACCCTGATGCAATAACAACAAGGATGTAGAATTTATCCAGTCTATTTTACAAAACACCCTGATAGTGTTGTTTAGTTGTGTCACAGCCGATTTAATTTACCCGTAATTTAAGTCACTATTTTACTTCATCTGTCCCAGTTTTTTTCCACTATACATGTCAACTCCTTAAAAAATAAGCTCTGCTTCCCATGTACATTCTATTTTCTGAAAATATATAAGTTTATGGCCTTTACTTACTAGGTTTACCTGTCCTCAAACATTTTCCAACATGATATGGTGAAATAATATAACTAATTTCCCCTGACACAGGCTATAATTTGTTAGCAACATTTTGAGGGTTAATATCATCACACTTATTACCCATATTCCCAAAGTCCATTTAAAAGTTGTAAGAAAATCAGAGAAACAACTTTTATTCAATGCTTATTTTCATTCTTACTACAACATAAGTACTTTATTTTCAGTTACTATTATTGTGGCAAAATATGAACCTATCTACTAGAGGCTGAAAAATGATCTGAGGGTAATGGTACTGCTTTTCAGCACAAACAACTTTGAACAAACGTAATGATTGGGAGGAGGAGGAACAAAAGGAACTCTCAGCCAGCTGCCGCCATACCTTTTCGTCCCCATCTTGCCTGAAGCGAGCAGCCCCTCTCCACTCCGATGTCCTTCTGGGGCTCTGTTTCTCCAAACTCTCCACTCTCCTCTGAAGCTCGGACTTCTCTCTCTGCAGCCTCTCCACCAGACCAGAGCGCACATCGCTGCCGCTGATACGGGGGTTACGTTCCTTGCCTGCACGCTCAGACTCCAGCCTGTCCACAAGTTGTTTCAGACGATTTACTTCACAGCTTAGCCGCTGAACATCCGTGTTGTTGGAAGCAGCCGTGGATAACTGGAGTTTTCCAACACTACCCTCCAGTCTGTCCATCTCTTTGTTTAGTTTGGCCACCTGAACAAGACATAATAATAATAATAATAATAGATAGCATTTGTATAGCGCATATCCCCGCTCAACAGCAGGCTCTATGCGCTTTACACTATATTATTACCCCAGCAGACCATAGAACACTCCGAAACATTCTCAGCTTCCCGGGAAGCATACAGTGCGAGCAGCCGATTAAGCGCTCAAACACTAACAAACTGACAAGATCTTTCGCTGTCTATAGCCGGGTACCCATTCCCACCTGGGTGAAGTGAGGAAAATTCGTGAAAAGTGCCTTTCCCAAGGACACAACGTCGGGCCCTTGACGGGATTCGAACCCACGACCTTACGGTTGCGAGTCCGAGAGCCTAACCACTAGGCCACCGACGCCACATAAAACAGGTTAGCTGTTTAGATACACTACGGCCAAAGTTTTGAAACATTTTTGTACCGCAGTTTCTTAATCTGCAGTTTTCATTGTACGTACTTGAGAAATTCAAATTCCAAAGGTTGAATAAAAGCAAGAAAAGATGCTTAATGTACATACAATTGTTTAAAAAAGAAAGTTTTTTTCTCTCTCCACAAAAATGTTGCTGTGTGGGCTCAGAACAGTTGAACAGTTTGCCAATGATAATTAGATACATAACTATAACTTGGCACCTCACAAAATACCATTCCCTCTACAAAATGTTGACAGGGCTATGTGCCAAAATGCACCGGCCCAAAGGCTGCATGATTGAAAACAACAATTGCGCAATGTTTAGACACATTTTCTTACATTTTTTAAACATTTCATTTTTTGTGAAGTCAAAACAGCATTCAAATGATTTCATTAAAAGAAAAATTCCTTCAAACACACTACGTCTCAGAACATTTAGAAAATTTTGTTAGTAGAAAGCTTTATCTTCCATACCTGCTCATCCAAAGAAGATTTTTCCTTCTTAAGAGTTTCCAGTTGGTTCTCAGCAGACCGTTTTTCTTTTTCCAGCGTGTCTTTCTCTCTTTCAACCTTACTTTTATCTTTTTCCAGTCTTTCCACATCCCTTTTAGAAGTTGTTGCCTCCTCTCGTCTCTTTGCTACCTCATGCTCCAGTCTCTCTTTCTCCTTCTCCACAGTCTCCAGCAGCGTCACTTTCATTTTGAGCTGAGAGACCTCAGAGTTTTTGTCCGACTCCTGTTTACAGGACAGTTGCTTCATCTTCGAGTCCAGCGCTGCCTTCTCAGAGGTCAGAGTCTCAATGTTCACCTTCTCTCTTCTCAAGTCCATTTGAAGCTTTTCAATTTTTTCTTCCAAGTTCAGTTTTTCTTTTTCCATTGCAGTCAGACGTTCAACCTGAAAAGAACAGAATCCAATAAAAATCTCCAAGAAGAGTAAAACTTATCTTGCTTCAGCAGGAGGAAATATAGAGACGTAAGCACTCAAGTTTTGCTGTGCTTGCAACTAAAAAAGGTCATATGGTGAGCGAGACTCAAATTCGTCATTATCCTTTTAGTTCACAGTATGGCCTGTTTTGTTTTGTTTTTTAACTTTGTAAAATCTGAACGGTTACAGTAGCCAAAAATTCAGTAGAAATAACAGTAACTGGCATTTCTAAAATAGCACAATTTGCATTTTAGAGTAAAGATCAATGGGCTTCCTCAGATAGAGTACTCTGTTGGGATCAACAATGGAGGCCAAATTCTTCAAATCAGTGCATTCAAAATATGTCCTTCAGCAAGTGGTAGTGTAAAGCTAATAGTCAGCGTACTGACTCTCAGACCCTGTAGGCTCAGGAGGAGACAGGGCACAAAGAGCTCATCTAAAAAAGCACCAAGTATAAATAGATGACAGTGTTCACTCACTTTCACTTCCAGCCTTCGGTTCTCCCTCTCCAGGCTCGACATTTTCTCCACTTGCCCTTCTAGCTCGTGTTTCTTCTTCTCCACCACCTCCAGTCTCTCTATCCGCCTCATCAGACGATCTTTCTCTCTCTCCACCAGCGACACCTTGTCCTCCATCCCCTGCTTATCCCTCAAAGCAGTCGTGATGCGACGTTCAAATTCAGCATTCTGTTGTTGTAGGCGGGTCAGCTGGAAGTTCAGCTCTGCCTTCGACTTTTGCTCTTGATCGTTTTTAGCTGAAGTCTTCTGAAGGCTCTCAACTTCAATCTGAAACATTAAACAGCGTTTTTTCTCTCAGCAAAAAGGGAACAAAAAAAAGTAGACAAAAACAAAGTCATAAAACACCATGAGTCCTGCCTAATCCCAGAATGTCACTTTAAGCATAAGCACTTAGTCCTCAGCCTTTTTCTTTACAAATACCAAACAAACATCACATTGTTTCTATTTGCATTGGCTTGAGGGAGGAATGTTTTACATTGTATTTCCTCAAGCAATGACAGAAAAACTATGGGCAAAATCCTTGTGGGATCTAGATTGAGTCAGTATATGAATCAACCCAAAACAGAACACGCGACCAACCTGTAATTCTGAGTTCCTCTGCTGCAACTGTTGTAGATGAGACTGAATGTCAGTGTTCCTCCTCTCCAGCTTCTCCATCTCCACTGTACGGTCGTCCAACAGGCCCTGGAGGGTTTCCACCTACAACAAATTCAACACTGTCAACTTTTGCACATTTATTCATTTCTAGTTTGTTTTTTTAAAGAACTGTGTGACCATTTGAGCACCTCATGTTTGTACATTTCCAGTGGAAAAGACTGTATCTGAGATTGTGCATTCCTTTGAGCACCCTTTGTCTATTTATTAATTTTCGGTAAAAAAGAAAGATTGAATTTGAGCTTGTGTGCTCATTCAAGCAAAAGAGAAGCCACCAAAACAGTGATTACTATTCAGCGCCAGAATAAAAAAGAAATAACAGACACCTACAGGCAGCGAAAAAACATCAAAAGCAACCTTCACCTCCAGTGAGCTGCAGTGTAATTAAACAAGCACATTTCAACAGTATCTTTCTTAAAAATCCACATCACCACTGTGATGATCTATTAATGCTAAAGAAAACAAGACCACAGACAGAAATACATAGAGTAAAGAAGGATGAGCAAGTCGCATGATCCAACCCTATTAACTGAACATCAGCATAATGTGTGAATATTAACATATCTATTTCAGTTAGGAGAAATAACAATCAAAATTGTATAAGACCCCCCCCCCCCATTGTTGAGGGGAAATGTAGTTGTCTGGGACAGGTGAACGTTTTAAACAGTCATTACAATGAAGAAAAAAACACAAAAGGAGAAGTGGAAAGTGGTTGTTCATCTGTACATGGACAAAGTGACAATCATGTCCTTCTGGAAACAAGTAAGATCATAGACGGAGATGACACTTAGAAAGAACAGATGTAGGAAGTACTTGTATAACACAATCACCTGTACAAACGGCCGCTTCCCATTTCCCCCCTTGCCTGTTCTTTACATTACAATGACACTGTGTAAGCCGTCCACCTACAATGAGTGACTGTCTGAGACAAATTTGACTGTATTGCTTCCGGTTACACAGAAAAGAACACCTTAGATATTCCCTACATGCATGCACACAGAATGCATTACCTGAGTGGTCAGCGATGCCTCTCGCCGCTCCAGCCGCTGCCGATCAGAAGTGACCTTGGCCAGCTGCTCCTCGAGAGAACCAACTCTTGCCTCAGTCGCTTCCACCTGACAGTCGTACTTTTTCCTTTTCAGATTAAAGTGAAAATAAAAATATTGTTCTATTAGTGAAAAATCCCCAACAGAAAGCAAAAGAGACAAAGGCAGACCAAAAATAGTTTACCTAGAAAACTTTAATTAAATAAGTGACGCAGAAAGACCAAAATAATAGTTTTTTGTTTTTTTAGGGCAAACAAGCAGAAACACAAGTGAAAAAACAGCTTAAAGAATAAAGACAAAGACTATACAAGGATGGCTCAAATAAAAGAAAAAAGAGGAACAAATCAAGTGTACTTGTAATCAGCTGCGAGAGCTCGCTGTTCCTCCAGCTTATGGATAGCATCCTCCATCTCATTGGCCTTATTCAAGGTTGACTGCCGTGTCTTCTGCACCTCCTCTCTCACAGCTAACAGCTCAGACTCCAAGGCCAATTTACTGGACTGAGCGTCCTGATTGGAGGAGAAAGACAAATCAGGAGACTAAATTAATAACAAATATAAGTCAACTGAGCATCCATCAGTCATTATTGATGTAAACACAATGAATGATTGCCAAGTCAAAGAGTGATTATCAGATATTATTTTGAAGCCATAAAGATATAAACAAATGCTGAATTATTGAAAACCAATTTTTTTTAAAAGCAAAACGTAACTAAATATAGAAAACCTGGCAAACATTCATTGTCCATGACTTCATAGGAACAGAGAAATTAAGGAACATTCTACTGCTACAACAACAACAACAAAATTCAAGATGTCATAAAACAGATGCAAAGTAACTAGTAGTTTGAAATGTGTGACATCAGTGCAAACCAGTAGAGCAAATGCTGTTAATAATAATAATAATAGATAGCATTTGTATAGCGCATATCCCCGCTCAACAGCAGGCTCTATGCGCTTTACACTATATTATTACCCCAGCAGACCATAGTACACTCCGAAACATTCTCAGCTTCCCGGGAAGCATACAGTGCGAGCAGCCGATTAAGCGCTCAAACACTAACAAACTGACAAGATCTTTCGCTGTCTATAGCCGGGTACCCATTCTCACCTGGGTTAAGTGAGGAAAATTCGTGTAAAGTGCCTTTCCCAAGGACACAACGTCGGGCCCTTGACGGGATTCGAACCCACGACCTTACGGTTGCGAGTCCGAGAGCCTAACCACTAGTTACCAGTAAATAAGATTTTCAGCAAACCAGCATATTTGACAGTTTAACAATTAGCCATATACAACACCTTACTTCAGAATGTTACACTCTCTGACAAGCTTCACATGTCTAGGATACAACAGCACACACAGTACCTTCAGTTGTGTCTCTGTGTCAGAGAGAGCACAACTCTTGTTCAAGTAGCTCCTCATTGTCTCCTGCAGTTCTCGGATGATTGACTTCTGAGCATTCACCTCTTGCTGGTATGTTGTCACCTGGTACCATATCAGTCATTGAATACAACACATTACAATCATAAACACAGTTCTGACTAAAGCATTTACGACAACAACAAAAAAGCACACTGATGCATTAATAGAAACGATGACAAAATATAGTTGCAGAATAAACCTCTTAAATGTTCTTCCAATTTAAAAACCCATAAATGTAGCAATGCTTTGAACTTTTTGAACAAAACCACTCAACACTAACGTCACAACAAGCAAGTTTTTATCAATGACTGAAAAAGCTTCAGGAACTGACCAGTCATAAATACAAAATCCCAGTCCACATTTAGACAAAGAAATATGTTAAAACTATTGCTTTTTGTCATTTTTCTTCATTTTCAAAATGTACAATTTATTTTGTACATGGATTTTCTAGAAAAGGGAATGTTACAGCGAAAAGTAAGTTTTAAGCAGGTACGTTTTAGGCACAGCCAGGGTTGGGTTGATTTAAATCAGTTGATTTTTTTTATTTAAATCAACCTGATTTTTTAAATAAAAATCAGTGATTTAAATCATTTTTTAAAAACATTATTTTTATTCAGTTTTTACATATTTCAACATTCAGAATTCCTTTCCTTGGTTTCATAAAACAGATATAAGGTTAAGTAGACTAATATAATCATAAGTCTGCTTTCCCTCCTTTCACTGTAAAATAATACAGTATTCAATTTACTTTTTTTTCCATAATTGAAATCAGAGCTGGGTTGATTTAAATCAGTTGATTTTTTTTTATTTTAATCAACTTGATTTTTTAAATAAAAATCAGTGATTTAAATCACTTTTTTAAAAATGTATTCAGTTTTTACATATTTGAACATTCAGATTTCCATTCCTTGGTTTTATTAAACAGATAAGGTTTAGTAGACTAATATAATCATGCTTAAAAGTCTGCTTCCCCCCCTGTCACTGTAAAATAATACAGTATTCAATTGACTTTTTTTTCATAATTGAAATCAGGGTTGGGTTGATTTAAATCAGGTCGATTTAAATCAGTTGATTTTTTAAAATTTAAATCAACTTGATTTTAAAAATGAAACTCAGTGATTTAAATCACTTTTTAAAAATGTATTCTGTTTTTACATCTTTAAACATTCAGAATTCCTTTCCTTGGTTTTATAAAACAAATATAAGGTTTAGTAGACTAATATAATCATGCTTAAAAGTCTGCGTTCCCCCTGTCACTGTAAAACAATACAGTATTCAATTTACTTTTTTGTTCATTATTGAAATTAACATTTTCTTATTCTTTTTAGACAAACACAAGCGCGCGCACACACACACACGCACACTGTAATAAAATGCAAGTTTATCTATGCATAATTACCCCCCCTTCCTTTTAGACTGACATTTTCTTCATTTTTTCTCTGTAGCCATAATTCACTGATATATATATATATATATATATATATATATATATATATAGATATATATATATATATATATATATATATATATAGATATATATATATAGCAGATTAATGCTTTCTTTTGCGGTTGCTTAAATTAATCATTAGTTAAAATAAACACAATGCATTTTGCACTAAAAGAACATACTTTTAGCAACCAAAAATCCCAAACTGTGTCGACATTTTTTTTTTAATCAAAAAAATCCGATTTAAATTTTTAAAATCTTGATTTATATTTAAAAAATCGATTTTTTTTTTTTAATTTAAAAAATCAAAAAAATCACCAACCCTGGGCACAGCAGTAAACTCTTAAGAGTAAAAATACAAAATAGGATTTGAGACTTTAAGAAGTGACATTATCGTCGAGAGTGTGTTTTAAGCCAAGTACATTGTATCATCTCCTACAATGGTATGCGTTACCTGTTACACCTTTACAATCTTTCACATGAGGAACGCAACTACCTTTACTATTCGGAGCATCGAATATATGCTTGAACGTACAGTACAGTACATCGAGCAGTTCACCCAAAGGAGCTCAGATCCCCTGGAGGCTCAATGGAGCAGGGCTTAAAGCATAAAATAGAAATAGGGCAGCTTGGGATAGCAAATGTCCAAAGTAAAAAGATTTCAAGGGAAAAAAATGCTCACCTTCTCCATCAAACTTTCTTTCATCTTCCTGCCCATTCCTTCCTTCTGTCGCAGTACATTGTTGTCTGATTCCAAATTTGCAATCTTAGACATCAGCTCTTCTTCTTTTTCTCGCCAATCCCTTGCCTTCTCAGTATACTTATCAACTGTCTTTTGCAAATCCTATCAGAAAAGGAGGCCAGAGAGAAAAAAAAACATAATATATTCCACTCGTGCGCTAATAACACAACAAACACACAAATCATGTTAGCACTAAAATGAAGGTCTTGTTTGAAACAACATCATATAACCCTTTGTGTTCAAGCCAAATGAATCAAAATTTAAAATTACAAACCGGGTGGTAGGCACACTAAATTTGTTAGACAATAATCAGTGAGCAATGTCAACACCATATACTACTATAAGTAAACAACAAATTTCAAATGTGTGGGTTTTTTAAACTTTAAAATCCTCATCTTTCCAAATTTCTTTTGATGAAAGTGAAAGATTGAAACGATTGGGAAATTGTTTTATCAAGTCTAAAAGTTATCTGTTACCTGCAGTTGATGCACCGTTTTATTGTCCACGAAAGAGCATCGTCCAGCTTTGAGTGTCACATGCAAGGTCAACTTCTTCTTGGAAGGACATTTGTTGTGATGATGATCATCCAGCTCGACCTGCAGCCAGAGGAAGGAGAAAAAAGAAATCAGTCCATTAAAACCATAACAACAGTTTGTTCTATTTTCTTTTCAAAGTACAAAAGTTGGGACCTTCAAATTACATATACAGATTAATTAATCAAAGAAGAGAAAAACAGAACTTTACATACAGTGAATTTTTACCATACACCTATACCAGAGATCA
Source organism: Aplysia californica (assembly GCF_000002075.1). Taxonomy (NCBI): domain Eukaryota; kingdom Metazoa; phylum Mollusca; class Gastropoda; order Aplysiida; family Aplysiidae; genus Aplysia; species Aplysia californica. The sequence goes on from NW_004797301.1 coordinate 1,008,529, forward strand.
CGAACTACGGGCCATTGGCCAGATTCAACCTTCAAAGTCAGTTTGTCTGGCGCACCACCATGCCACCACATAGGAAAAAGCTTAGAAGATGCGTTTGTAGCTTGTTCCACAGGCGGTCACCAAAATCATTTACTCATTTCATTAAATGCTACAGGGTAAATCAAACAAGGCTTTTTATAAACTTTAAAACTTAATGTATCACACACTCTCTCAGCTTTAGTGTAACAAATCTTTCATTTAACACCTCAGTGTGCTGTATTGAAATAACAGTTATCCAGCCTGTGCTTCAGATTCTATCAGTGGTGGTTTGTACACATGAGTCTTGAACAGGTGGCCATTAGAGCTGGTTCAACAGTATATCTCTGCTTAAAGTATATCTCATCTCACAAGGACTCACCCTGGCCTCTCCCTGCCCCCCTGACATCCGGACATCTGTGATGGCAAAACTGGTGCCAATGTCCTGTATCGAGGTGTTCAGCTTATGCTGCAGCTGCGTCACTTGATTCGACTGTTGTTCCTCGCTGTCTTCATACGCCTCCACTAGACCCTCGAGTTCGTGTAAACGTGACGACAACTCCTCAATCTGTGCCTGTTTGTCGTCTAGCAAACTTTGCCACGTTTCGCTGCGGAGTTCTAACAATTCCAAGTCCTTGCGTTGGTTTTCATGGGACACACGTCTACTGGAGTCCACACGGAGCCGCTGGGTAGACAAACATTAAATAAGAAATTAAAGCCGTTTGATCCATCATTTCAACCTAGAAACTATTGACATTTGGTGCAGTCATTCAAGATAATATCATCAACCGTATGACAGGTTAACCCACACAACTTTGTAGATAGCTATCAATTGACCTAACAGGGTGAAGCTCATGATTTGCTTTTAAAATATTAAAACAAACCACCAAAAAAAATCAATCAATACATTGCACATTTTGATCTGGTCCACCAATTATGAGGAAAGGAGCAACAACAACAACAACAACAACAAAAAAAACAGAATAAGGATGAAACCTACACACTTTAACAATATTTATTTAAACTTTCAAGTAAGAGAGTCCAAATACCAATTAAAACAAATTATCTTATCTTTACATTTGATTGACTCTGAGCTTCCTCCAAGGCAGCCTGAAGCTTCTTGATTTGCCGATCTTTCTCACGAAGCTGGGCCGTCAGCTTTTCCTGTTCTGTCTCTAGCATGACCACTTCACTCTTCATCTCCTCCACGCGAACTTCCAGCAGCTCATCCTCTGCAGAACACAGAACATCATCACGTTATGACAAAGTTGTACTTCTCGCAAGTCAACACAATAATGGTCATATTCAACAAGGAGCAGATTCAGACAACATTTAAATAGGAAAAAAATATGGAGGACAGACCATATATCAGAGTGCCAACAAACTAGGCACAAAAACAATCCTAAAGTTTAACACATTGACAGCTAAAGAAAAAAAAATGTTTAAGCAGTTTCAACTACTCCTGTCATTGCCTGCACAGAGCCCCCATTCATTGTCCTTGAAGTCACTTCTATGCCGTCTTGGCAACAAAACGGTATGGATTTGACACCTCTTTCAATTGTAAATGTCATATAAGGAGCAAGACCTCAGAATTCATGGTCAATTTCCAAAAAGACTAAATCAAGAAGGCGGAAAAAACTCAATATAACCATTGATTAACAACCTTTGAGGATTCATTAAGATATTATACTGTCGAACCAGCTCTAATTTAATAGCCCCTTGTGCAAACCACCCACTGATAGAACCAACTGAGCTAATAATGTATAGCAGATACAACAAAGTTCCATGCACTTTACAATCTGTATTATTACCCCCCAGCAGACCCCAAAACACTCGGAAACATTCTCTGCTTCCCTGAAAGCACATCAGATGATACAGCAAGTGTTCACCCAAGAACAAGATTAAGAAAAAGTAAGAGTAACGACATCACGAGCAACGTAAGACACATTTTTCAAAACTACCAACAGACAGAAATGACAACCCACCAATATTCTGAATCTCCCTGTTCATGGAGTTCAGACTGTCCAGCACAGCTTTTGACTTTGAGTCCAGGCTGCCCCAGCCCTTCTTCTCAAGCTCCAGCATACAACGCAGCCTCTCGATTTCTTCATCCTTCTCCGACATCTTCACAATCAAACTCTCGTTTCCAAGCACCGAAGTGCTGGCTGTAGACTGATCCAAACAAACTGCTGTGTTTAAGACATTGCTGTTATTGCGACCTAGTTGGAATGATGAAGCAGTGCTTTTCAAAGTAGAGTCAGATACCTTATGGGGTATCTCTTCTTGTTTTTGGCAAGAGTTTGCATCGTTGCGAAAAAAGTCAAATTTCTTGAACTTTTTGTCTTGTTCTTTTACATCAGATGTAGCCTTCAACATGTTTAAATTGGGTTGTCTTTCCACTTTCTCCACTTCATCAAAATGAGAGGTATCATCAAGGCTGTTCAGAGTGGGAACATACGCTGCGTCCTCTGCGAAAAGATGGGATGTCAAAAGCATGATGAGGCAAGTAAAAACCAAAAAGCAAATAGAATTCATAATCTGTCTGGTAAATGAAATTTAATCAGCTTTTTAAATCTTTGCAAGTCCTGTCATTGCTGCTTACTGCTTAGCGTAAACAATATCACAATAACTTTTCTGTGCTACACTAAAAGAGTGTTTGTCATCTGTGCCCATGCTCTGATTCCTTCTCTTTTAACCTCTAGGTTTATCTCTTATACAGAGTGAAAACTAGCTCTCAGTGACTCAGTCGTTCACTCTTTTTATGTGAGCAAGATTCGAGCTTGAAACCAATTGTTCCTGAGCTGCACGTCCATTTCTGCAGCATCACTACTCTCTTCTGTTAACCCTTAGAGCGCTGACTTCTTTCCCCTTATATTTTCCCTCTGTGCTGAATTTAATTTGGAAAAACGCCAGATTTGCACATGCGCTTTTTTTTTGCTAATAACATTTTTATTTGTCAAAATACTGCCGGTTCATTAGATCTCTAGATCTAGACCAGAGTCTAGATGCTTCATAGGCTTACGTTATACTCCATAAAGTGTTAGCTTTAGCATCAAAACCCTCGAAATCATCTTCCTATTCAAGATACGCGGAATATCTTCATCTGAATCTGATGCGACACTATTTTCATGTTCGTCGAGGGTCGCAATCGCGAATTTTCTGACTTCACTATCATTCGACTTCAACGTGAAACAAAAAACTCCTTGCGCCTTGATCGAACCCAGTGACAAGAAAAATGGCGGCCGAAATCAATTCTGCGTAGCCAAGTCATTGATTTTAGAATAAAGAAACTGCCCCTGCAGCCATTCAAAATGAAATGTGAAAACATCGAGCAAGTGTCAGACTATAAGTATTTGGGTGTTACAATAGACAACAAACTCAACTGGCGCGTCCACACTTCTCTCCTGCATAAAAAAGTGAACAAAAGACTATTTTTTCTAAGAAAGCTAAAGTATTTTAAAGTTGATAAAACATTGATGTCCATGTTCTACCATTCAACCATAGAAAGTATGATCAATTTTTGTATAACAGCATGGGCCGGGAACACAAGACAACAGGATAAAGAAAAATTAAATCGACTAATACGGAAAGCATGTAAAATTTCTACATCTTCATTCCCCTACTTGAATGAATTGTACATAACAGCTTGCACTAAGAAAATTAATTCTATCTTTTTAGACAACAAACATCCCTTGTTCCCTCAAATAAAAATATCAGTCAGAAGTAAAAGACCCATGCTTCTGATCTGTAACAAAGAAAGATACAGAAGGTCATTTTTACCATCATCTATCAAAATGCTTCCATCTTAACCATCTTGTTTAGTGTACTTACGACCTTAGAGCATGCATCAAAATAACATTGAGTGTGTATCTAGCTTACGATTATTATTGTTTATATTGCTGCTCATTTATATTATGCATGTGATTGTAAGCCTACTTGTGTGTGCATATGTGTGCACGTGTGTACATGTGTGTGCACGTGTGTACGTGTGTGTGTGTGCGTGTGAGTGTACTCGTGGTGGAACACCAAACCAATGTGCCAGGATCTGGACAATAAAGATGTATCTTATCTTATCTTATCTTATCTACCAGCCAGCAGTATAAAAATTAGTACTTCGTTCTTTCGGTACGTCGCGTTATACTATGGCAATGTCTATCGCGACTGGCGGTTGGGATCAGCACTTAACGGAAGTTCGGGCCGTCACTACTGGTGGTCGCGATCAGCACTCTAAGGGTTAAAAATAGGCTACTGAAACAAATACTGCAGACATTGTTTAACACAAAGCCATTTAATACAAAACTCCCGTTGTTACATAAGATTTTTTATCCCCATTTTCCCCTGTCTACACTCTTTGCATAGGGGGCTCTCGTGGCCTAGAGGTTAAGGTGTTGGCCTCTCATTCAAAGGTCCCGGGTTCGATTCCGGGTGGCGACCAAAAAATTTTCTTCTCTGAAATTGTCTCCTTTCACCTCCTTTCCTGCTCTCTAGCAATGTTGTGTTGTCTGCTTTCATTTCCACTTTCTGCCCCCACCCCCTCACCTCCTTTGCCCCCTCCTCTGGGCTCCTGACTCTTTCTGCAGCCTTTCTACTGCTACTCCTTGGCTCCTCCTTACTGCTGTCTTTCTGCCACACCCCTGATCTTCTGGTAGGAAAGATCTACACCTAGCCTTCTCGGACAAGGGGGAAAAATCTCGGAGGGCCCGTGTGCAAGTTGCGCACGTTAAAGATCCCTTGGTGGTCTAAAATCGATAAGAGTAGGCTTCGGCCGCCACCCGGGCAAAATTCAAAATTTCCTACCAACTAAAAATATTAGGAGTGTCCCGTGCGCTCATATGACCTATGCAGTTGCGAGCGCCGTAAAACACTTTACAAAAACAAACAAACAAACTCTTTGCATTTCAACTTCCCTTATCATGAAATCTACTTAAAATGAAGAAATTCTCTGGTCCCATGAAATTCGTGTTATCAAGGTTTTAATGTAATATGTTCCACTCACAAAGTTTTTTTTAAAAATCCCAGGCTGATTACATGTCAAAGTGACTCCCCAAGCACATTATTACAATCTCACACTTACTGTCTCGCAAGTTTTCCCATTGCATTTTGAAAAACAATGGATGTCTTCGAATTTCCTTCCAGCCAAATCGCAGTGCAGGATCTGTGAGAAGCTTTTTTATAAAGTCTTTTGCTTTCGAAGATGCACTGCTCACTGAAGGAAACCTCAGAGTGTTCTGAATAAGTAAAACAGAATTAAAAAATAGAATATTATCATGCTTCTTCAATCTATTAAACTTCAATTTTCCAACCAATATTTTATTGCAGAAGAGCATTATCAAAACATCTTGAAATTTACATCAACATAACTTAACTCTACCTTTTAAAGCTATTCCTCAGAAAGGGCTACACATACATAAATGCATGAATCCACCCACACACCCCTGTCCTTATGGACTTTACAACCAACTTGCAAAAAAACATTCAAAACGATCAACCTGGAGCCAAACATACAAAAATATATAAATGACATTATCTATGAAGCAAAAACTAATAGTACAAAGAAGGCAAATAGTCACTGTAGTAAACAAAACAGAAACCTTATGGTCCATGATGTTGGCATATGTGGACACCATTGAGGCATGCTCGTTGGTGAAAGGCGTTGATCCATAGAGCATCTCATAGGCACAAACTCCCAGGGACCACCAGTCTACCTCGGGTCCGTATGTCGTCCGGCCATGTCCCTTGTTCAAGCTAGTGAGAAGCTCTGGAGCAACATAATCCGGGGTTCCTACAGGCATGCGCGCAGAAACCTATGGATTGCAAAATAAAGTAAAACAATTAATAGGAAAGGACACAAAAATTAACCATTCAGTTACCCTTAACTTAAAACATTAGGCTAAACAAGCTTCAAAGCTGAATACCTAAGTCAAAAGTTAGTTTTGGAGCAGTTTAATTTTTCTTTTTAATGTTTGGTAAGAGTTTTACTGCACTTGCAAACACAATTCTTCTTCTCCTTCAGGTGTCAGGTCTGGAAAAGACATTGACGATCATGGTACCCCATTCTTTCCTGTTGCCTGTCTTCTTGATCAGCTTGATTTTTCTCTTTGTGTTATTCGGTGCAAATATTTTCAGGCCATCGGTGTATGTCGTTCTTTGTCTTCCTCTGCTCTTCTTTCCTTCTTTCTTTCCACAATTAGGTCGTGTAAATCCTGAAGGTGTTACAGAGAGTAACATACACAAAAAAAGAGGAGAAATAAGGGCAACGTATGTTGGATAAGAAAGAAGGAGCAGACCACACCAGAGGACCCACTAACCACCCACATTTTGCATAGTTTTTGTCTTATTTTCCTGCATTTTAATTGCATGACACCCTATCACCTGAATATTGTAGAAGCAGGCACTGGGAGCGGCTCAAGGAAGAGAGTAACATAAAAACAAAAGAGAAAATTAGGAGCAAGTAGAATCAACAAAATGAACAATACTCAAAACCAGCATGAAGATAAAAAGAGAAAAGAAGCGAAATCCAAAACAAAATTGACACCAAGAAAACATGGTCCCTGAGACATATGGCTTGAAGCCCAAAAATTCTTTAAATCTGGAATTAGATGGTCAAAAACTTGATTTAACCGTTTGAGGCCACCAATAAACCGGTGGCACATAAAATTGCCCGCATTCCTAGCCATTGGTTCAGCGGTGAGCGAGACTCTATTCCTAAACCAGCCCGCCGGGAAAAAACGTGCATGGGAAAATGTGTTTACTACACAGGATGTCGCTGATTATTTTGAAAATCTTTCAGATGCTAGTAATGTTGAGAACTAATATGAGTGGGATATGGAATGGAATTCTGACGATCACGAGAACGTTAGTTATAATACATCACTCAGGACCTCAGGCAAAGGGGCACGGAAGCATCAGGAGGTCAGGGAACAAAGGGTGAACACAACATCTTAATAAAAAAATCCTTTAAAAGAACCAACATTTTCCAAGCCTCTACATTTGACAAAGTATATTTGCTAAAAACAATCCCACCCGTTCAAAGCAACCTAACAATAAACAAAAATCATAAACACAACATGGTATTTCTTCTCTCGTACATACTTTTTTGTTTGAGTTCATACGGGCCGCTGATCCAAAGTCTGCTAGCTTCACATGGCCAGTTCTGTCCAACAGGATATTTTCGGGCTTTACATCTCTGAAAATGTGAAGAAAACAATAATATGGCAATAAAACTAATGAATGAAAAATGTGAGGGGTTTTTTTGTTGCACTATTTCATTACTACAACAGGACCAAATGAAGAAGAGCACCAATATTATGACAATTATTTTCGCTCATATCAGGACAAATATTTTCAGACTAATCCCTTTTCTTTAAGAATATTTAAAATCTGTTCTATTCAGAAGGATATTTATAACGTCAGATAAAAAAAAAGAAAAGAAAATAACACAGAATTAAGGAAAACCAGCCTTAATGTAGAACAAAATGTTTTAATGCTTTTAAAACAAACACTGCTTATTACGTTTCACCAAGAGACTTAAGAGATTATGTACAATAGTACACACAGCAAAAACTATTTTAAAAAAAACAACAACACATTTTTATTAAAACATGTACATGTGCTTCTCACCTATGCAGATAACCCATTTCATGTAAACTATTAATTGCCACAGCCATTTCTGCAACATAAAATTTAGCCATCTCCTCTTCAAAAATATCGTCATGCCTGAGGAAAGAATTTAGTAAACAGGGTCAGTCATAAACTTAAAGTCCAAATGCTAAACCTGCTACAAAAGACAAGTGCTTCCTTCACTAAACCTTCAATGTTACGAAAAACAACACAAACAAAAACAACAAATAAGTGCAAGTTTCAGACACATTTATTAACATAATACAGATATTGGGTGCAGGAAGAATTTACATCTATTTTATAAACAAAGATTCAAAATACAATTCACAAGTGGCATTCATTCAAGCATAAAAGAAAAAAAGAAACCACCTTGTTTCTAAGAACTCTTAGGAAGACACATAAAGTGGAGTCCACTTAACCCGATATCTGCTGAATCACTGGATTTAGACAAGTTTTTGGCTTGATTCGTCATATAGAAGAAAAAAAATAACCAAGGCCTTTACTTTCTTTTGGTTTACTGCTATTTTCGGATTAACAGTGTTCAGTTTAAGCTGACTCTACTGTACATTGAAGCAAAAAACAGATGTAAGAGATTAAAAATCTATGTCGACTGCTTAGTGTAAGACTCCACCCTACGCCATTTTGAAAAGTGACATGTTACAGAGTCTAAAGCCCCAGTTACACGCAATGATAAATGGTATCACATTCGTCGTATGTGAGAACTGTCCGTTTTATCTAACTGTGTTGTCTGTTAACACGTTCCAATCTATCATCCAGTTTTCTTTCGATCGAGGAGATTCCTAGAAGCCACCATGTCTCTTTGCAACGACAGCGATTTGCCTGCACTCTACGTGAAGGTTTCGAGCTCAGTAACTAATGAACAAAAGGCGAACACAGTACCTCTAGATCACAAGAGCTCCCCTCCCCAGTACATTTTGAATAGCAGAACAATGTCTTTAGAAAAGGGTGGCCATACTGTACTGTGCTGAGTGTAGAAAGAGAAGATCTGACTTTACTTTGATGTGCAACGCACCGAGTGACTTTGATGCACAACTTCACCATTGACTATCAATTAAATAATATAAAATTACTCAAATTTACATAATTTCACATCAAATCAGGTTCCCCGCAAGCTACTCCGCTTATTTTGAGACACTGATTCCGAATATGAAATCAGTTTTAAGATGTGACAATTATTTTTTAAATTTTGCCCCCTAAGTTTAATCCTGCGAGGCAGCAAAATTTCAAAGAGATTGTAAGTCACAGCTCGTCTCCCCCAAATCTGAACAAGATCGCACGAAAAATATCAAGCAGCGCTTGGTTCCTAGACTGAGTCTTCAAGCCATCGTCCAAATTTTGAACAATTTTGTGGTTACACCTAACGATTTATGATATGATCGCTTGATCATCCAGTTTTGTACATTTAATCGTTACGTGTAACCGGGCCATAACACTGTGCAGTCAATATGCATTCTAAATTATATTTGACTTATATAAGAAGGAACGCATTGATGTCAGATTTATTAAAAGGGAAAGTAGATGTCCTGCATACAATGCAGAGACTTTCTGAGATGTTTGGTTTAAACTCAAAAAGACTGGACTGAGAGAAAAAACATTCCAAAAAGGACAAGAAAACACGGATCGTACTTACACTTGAAACTCAAACTTATGCTGTAAGTTAACCATGCCCATCAAACAAAAATACAACATTTGAAAGCACATGATCTCTGACATCAAAATTAGTCTGATGTCTGATTTCTTTTACCTTGAGAGCAATGAGAGTAAGTCACCCCCAGCATGAAACTCCATCACCAGGTACAAGCTAACAGCATCTTGGAAAGCAAAGTGCAACTGTGTGATCCAAGGACTGGTGGTCTCTGCCATTATGTCTCGCTCCTCTTGGTAAAAGGAAATCTATGGTTATGAAAACATTAAAACCAAATTAAGAAGAAGAATACATGATGCATTTTAGGCAGAGATCAATGCAGTAACATATTATACAACATATCTTTTCTAATTTTTTTTTTTTTAATTGCTGTTACATTTTTACCCATTACTCATTATATACCTATATTCATACCAATCCTTAAACTCTTTACCTCCGGAGCATCAATTGTCTTTCTATATTCTGCTAAAGAAATGGCGTGAGCGCCAATCCACCACATGCCTCATTTTATTTTTATCAATGTATTTGGATGCGGTAGTTTTTATTTTACAACAATACTATTTTCAGTAATTTCGATTGTTTATCCAATTTCCCTCCAAATTTGGATGTGAGAAAATGGGTTTTGGACATGTTTAAGACAATTTAGATCTGTAATGAAAGAACTAGTCTTGGATTTGTTTTTTGTCTTACAGTGAGAATAAGTGAGCGATGGTAACAGAAGGTGGTAGCCCCTACTTTGTTTCATGAGCAAATATGAAGCTGTAGATTTCTTAAGGACTGATACAATCATGAGTTAGATTTGTCCGACAGTTGTGATAGCGACAACATTGACGATGTATTTGATGAGCTGTTCCGAGTGGGTGCGAAACATCAGTTTATGAATTCAAACATTTCTCTTTTTTGCCCCACATATATGATATAATAACAAGACACTTTTAAAAGCCAACACATGAAGCAATACCATAAATGCACATTACATTTTATATCAAATGTTTATAGTGTTTGTGTGAAACTTATTTCAGTTCTGTGTCTTCAGAAATTGTCTCGACTCAAAATCCGAGCAGTTTCAAAAGTTAATTCTTCCGAAGCAAGGACAAAGATTATGACAGAGAATTGAACGCAGCAATGACAAAAATCTCAAGATAATGTAAATTTTGCCATTTTCAATGGAAACAGTTTTAAACAACAATAATAAAATCTTTAAAAAATGAAAGAAACACGGAAAGTCAACAACAACAAATTTTTTAATAAAAAAGATTTACCAACCAACAGTATCAGGTTCGGATGCACTTAAATAACAAAAACTGTTTTGCAATAATTATGTCATGGGACTTTAAAGAAGAAAGTGAGAAAGATAAAAGATATAATAAAAGTGAAGTGCACAGACAAATCCAATGCAAAAACAGCAACAAAATAGCTTACTTCAGGTTGTGCCAATATATCCGACTTTTGAAGTACTTTCATAGCATAGACAGCTGCAGTCACCTTATGCTTGACAACCTGTACCACACCAAAGTGGCCACGGCCAATAATGGCCTTTACTTGAAAATCTGATGCCTTTATTTCTTCCATTTTCAAGTAACCCTGAGAAAGATATAAACACACCAATACACTGAGACTAAAATGATAGGAAAAAATCAAAACACAAAGAACCAAAAAGAAATTACTTTTGTTTATCTAGGGATTTTTTTATACCTTTAGCAACACAATCTAGATCATTCAGGAGGCGGGCTTCTACCCGACCCTGCCTGCCAGGACCAACTGGATTCAGGATACACTGCCAGCAGAAAGACAAAGATACTTGATAAAAATTATCCCTGCACAGGAATCAAATTCGAGTCTCTTGCATGCAAGAGTGCTTACTTAACAGCTACAACACAGACGCCAGTAAAATTATAAAAGAAGACCAAACTACTCTCTGTGTTTGATCAGTCTACACTACACAGATTCAATTAAACCTTTGACTCAATCAGAAAGAATGGGGGCTCTCATGGCCAAGACGTTTAAGATGTTCGCCTCTTATTCAATAGGTCCAGGGTTCAAATCCGGATAGCGACAGAAAATTTTCTGCACTAAAATGTTCTCCTTTCACATTTTTTTCCTGCTGTATAAAAATGTTCTGTCATCTGCTTTCGTCTCAACTTTCTGCCCCAACCCTCTTTGCCCCCTCCAGTGGGCTCCTGACTCTTTCAGCAGCCTTTCCACCGCTACTCCTTCTCGGACAAGGGCGAAAAATCTCGGAGGTAATGTGTGCAGGTTACGCACATTAAAGATCCTTTGGGGGTCCAAAATCGATAACAGTAGTCTTCGGCCACCACCAAGGCAAAATTCAAAATTTCCTACAAACTGAAAATATTCAATGTGTCTTGCGCCCTCATATGACCTTAGGAAGTTGCGAGCGCCGTAAAACACTTTTAAAAAATGTTTTTTTAACGCAGAAAGAATCCCCATTCTCTTAAAGCACTAAAATCAAACAATACCTCTGTTATTGAATGATTCCTCCAAGCAACATTGGTTTTGGATATGTAAAAACTGCAGCTTGCCTTGCACGAGAAAAAGCTTTAGCTGATGCTTCTTGGAGCAATTTTCTCCTACACCAAATCCTGGCTACTCAACTCCAAAATTAAAACAATCTGCCTACCCATCAGCACTATAATATATGTTTAAATATTAGTAATTAACAAATTGATAATTAGTAATCAAGCTATAAAATTCATAATATAATCAATAATGGATAGTCTTTTTCCAATATGGGGCAGGGTGCCAAAGGTACAGGTTGTATACCGTAACCATGTAATGTGCGATGAAAGGTCTCAGCAGGTGCGATGAAAGGTCTCAGCAGGTTTGCGCTGTCAAGTTAAAATAAAGTGACAAGATGCATCAAAGCTGTTGACCCTGATTGTGTGTCACGACACATCATGCTACACATTCACAAGTGATCGTTCCAAACAATGATCCCTGTTTTTCTTCATTTCTCTCATTGGCCTAAGCCGTCACCCACAACTCGAAGTGTGGGAATTTTTTATCACTTTTACTTTGTCTAACTAATGTTTGCCTTATTCTTGGCATTGGTACAATGTAAGTAATCTATTTCTAAAAGCAAAGCAGCGCAGAACTGAGAAACTCAAGATATGCATAATTTTAAGGCCAGTTCTATTCGGACTCGAGTCCGATAAGACCTTTTATTTATTCGGACTCAAGGCCGAATATAATGGGTTTTATCTATTCCGACTCGGGTCCGTAAAATATGTTTCATTAATTTGGACTCGGCTTCTAAGTGAGTTATGTGAGTGTAAGGAGGTTACATAATATAACTATGGTCGGGGGATTTTACGTAAAACCAGAATAAGAACTAGAATTACCTACTAGGACTGTCTAATTGTGTCAAAAGTCAAAAGACTGCACTCTCATTGCCCAAAGGCAGTGTCTAAGTACATGGTAACTGACAACTTAGGGTCTTTCCACCACCACTAGCCTACAGCATCATCATTACTTCCACCACCATGGATCGCATCTGGCCCATGGAATTTCATTTAGCTATCTGGTTCTTTTTTGGCTCCAAACTCCAAATACCCCCGCGGCCGTGCCACTGACTAAAGTGTCTTTAGGCCATTCCCAAAGGGGGACATTTCTCGTTCATGCACAGTAGAATTGTAAATGGGCTGATTCATCAATGTCACGCTCATAACTGTGCCTGATTACAACAGGGAACTGCTGCTTTTTCTTTCCTAATCCTTACTATTGTCATTTTTCCTCTACTTCTTTTGTATGTTTGTCACACTCTTGTGACCCACCATTGCCGGGGTGCCTTGATAGTCGAAGCAGACTTCGTGCTGTTGAAGCTAGAGAGATGAGCAGAGTAAGTCTGAATCCCTGTAAGGACTTCACTGTTGACATCCACCCCTTGGCGCTCATATGACCTAATGCAGTTGCGAGCGCCGTAAAACCTCTACCAAAACAAACTCCAAATGGTCAAGAAGAAGGGGAAAGAAGAGGCAAGAAAAAAAGATAAAGAAAGAATAAAAGAAAAAAAATGAGAGAAGGAAAAGAGCTAGGAAAGCTTAATTACTCGCCCATTTGGTCTGAATAATTTACAACCCTTCTGTAACAAAGTAACAAAGGACGTCAACATAATAATAATAATAATAATAGATAGCATTTGTATAGTATAGCGCATATCCCCGCTCAACAGCAGGCTCTATGCGCTTTACACTATATTATTACCCCAGCAGACCATAGAACACTCCGAAACATTCTCAGCTTCCCGGGAAGCATACATTGCAAGCAGCTGATTAAGCGCCTAAACACTAACAAACTGACAAGATCTTGTCATGAACTTGTTACAGAAGCGTCCCTCGTTCTCCGAGTGGTGGCGACCCATATGTTTGTTTTACCATTGCACTCAATCTTCCTTGTCTGATACATTTCGTTTTATTGTCACCCTTGTGCAAAATGAGCGACAAAATAAAAATTACAAACGAAATACAAACCAACAACAACAACAATAACAATATAAGACAACAACAATGAGGCTACTTTCGATTGGGGCCTCAGATGGGAATGGTTTGTTTTCTTTATCTTGGTCAGTCCTGCCTAAGACGGCCACCTGTCTTATATGGCCACTTTTCTCCTTGACAGGTTTGACTGTACATATCTGCCGCTACGTGATCTTACAATTTGTGAGGAAAAGGGATGTGATGGGTCGTTTATAATGCTTTTTATACGTGTGGTGTTATACATTTCATTCATTCTATTAAAATCATATCCAGAGATCTTGCTGGCTTTCTTAATGGTTCTGTCACATTTGTCTTTATCTTTCACCTTACACAGTTCCCACCCCAGCAGCAAATACAAAATAATAGTACACTTTCAATCATAGAATGGTAAAAAGGGACATAATCTTATTGTCAACACGGAAACTTCCTAATTTCCTTAAAAGAAACATTCTTTGATTTACTTTTTTATGCACAAGAGCAGCGTGGGGATGCCAGTCAAGTTTGTTGTTGATTGTTACACAAAGATACTTGTAAAAGCTTACCACCTCCACCTCTTCATCTTAAATAAATAGTGGTTGCAATTGGTCTTTTTTTAACTCTAAAGTCTATTATTAACTCCTTTGTCTTTTTTACATTTAGTAAAAAAAAGTGATTATCACACCAATTTGTAAATAGATTCACAGCGTCCCTGTATTCATTCTCATTTGTTGTTATAAGGCCTTGTAGAGTGGAATCGGGGGCTCTCGTGGCCTAGAGGTTAACGTGTTGGCCTCTCATTCAAAGGTCCCGGGTTCGGATCCGGGAAGCAACCGAAAAATTTTCTTCTCTAAAATTGTCTCCTTTCACCTCCTTTCCTGCTCTCTAACAATGTTGGGTTGTCTGCTTTCATTTCCACTTTCTGCACCCACCCCCTCACCTCCTTTGCCCCCTCCTCTGGGATCCTGACTCTTTCTGCAGCCTTTCTACTGCTACTCCTTGGCTCCTTACTGCTGTCTTTCTGCCACATCCCTGATCTTCTGGTAGGAAAGATCTACACCTAGCCTTCTTGGACAAGGGCAAAAAATGAAAATCTCGAAGGGCCCCTATGCAAGTTGCGCATGTTAAAGATCCCTTGGTAGTCTAAAATCGATAAGAGTAGGCTTCGCTCGCCATACAGAAAAAAATTCAAAATTTCCTACCAACTGAAAATATTAGGTGTGTCCCGCGTGCTCATATGACCTTATGCAGTTGCGAGCGCCGTAAAACACTTTACAAAAACAAGAGTGGAATCATCCGCAAATTTTATTAGTTTGACGTTTTTGTTATCAAAAGTACAGTCGTTGGTGTAGTTTGTGTGCGTTTGTGGCCTACTTTTAGAATTGCCTGTTGTGTTGATTCTACACCGAAGCATAGGCTAGCCTACGTCTCATTCAAAACACGCTAAAATGGTAGCTCTAGGTTCTAGTCCAATGAAATTAGAGAAAAAATTGACCCACCAAGACATGAGGTGCTCGAAAAGATAGCCAAGAAACAAGACTTCCATTTTACTCTGTACAAAAATCTGTCAAATGAGCTTGAATAGATGCAAAATGATATTAGCCTACCTGATAAAAATAAGTTTAATAGTTTTGTTGGCGCTCTTTGGAAATTGCCTTCCTGTTCCATTGGCAGCCATTCTGAAACTGATGGATAGCCATGTAAACGTGAAGATTGGGCCAATGGGACGCTAGGTGCTCGCTGCAGCTTCATGTACTGTAGGCCTGTTTTAAAGCCGGCTATATTTCTCCAAACGCTCCGGAAAATAAACTTGAACTCTATGTCTCCAAATGGCTTCCGTTCTCGAGATTTGTTGATAATTTGCGAATGGAGTGGCCTGCGTGCGCGCGTGTGTGTGTGTGTGAGAGGGAGAGAGAGAGTGAGTGTGCATGTGTGTGTGCGTGTGTGAGTGAGTGTGCGTGTGTTATGTGTATGTTATTAGGTGTGAACGAGGCATGGGGGCGGGAGCGGGGAGGGATTTTATTTTGGGAGTGTATACAGACCCGGCAACCGGGAACAAAGTCACAAAGTATACAGACCCGGTAGGGAAACTCTTTTGTGATTTCGGAAAGTTTCAGCGCCCTCTTGCCACTCTTGGCTCAGGGTAGAACTAGGTTCTTCTAGATCTAAGGCCTAGGTCTAGATCTAGACAGACAGATATAAATCATTGATCTAGTTTCGAGGCCAGCCTAGATCTAGATCTAAATGAAGATTGCGGATGGATGTCTTTTCGATGAACGATCGTTTTTCCTCTGTTTTGGAGTTGGAGGAATCACAATTTGTTTGAAGAAAAGAAAAATATGTCATAATTTCAATCGAGCAGAGTCTCTCTCTCTCTCTCACTCTCTCTCCTCTGTCTCTGTGTACGGCTCGCATTCTCTTTTTCTTTGTTTGTCTCTCTCTTTCTTTCTCCCCACCTATTTCTCACTCTATCTTCCTCTCGTTCCCTCCTGCCAACTGGGCTGGGATGTCATACATTTTGCTAGCACTTTCCCCAGCTCTCTCTCTCTCTCTAACTCTAACTCACACACACACACACACAAATACTACCGGGTATGGGCGCTGAAACTTTCCGAAATCACAACACAAGAGTTCCCCTACCAGGCACCGGGTATGTATACTTCGTAACTTTGTTCCCGGTTACCGGGTCTGTATACACTTCGTTTTTTTATTTTGGCCGGCTCTATTTCTCCAAACGCTCAGGAAAATAATAGGCATCCAAAATAATATAGATCTATGTGTGAGTATGTGTGTAGCCAATCATGCCCCAATGTGGGAGAGAGAGAGAGAGAGAGAGAGAGAGAGAGAGAGAGAGAGAGAGAGAGAGAAAGAGAGAGAGAGAGAGAGAGAGAGAGAGAGAGAAAGAGAGAGAGAGAGAGAGAGAGAGAGAGAGAGAGAGACTAGATATCTATTCTAGAATAAGTATAGAAGAGAGAGAGAACTGGAATAAATAACTTCTTGTCATTCTTGTTCTGTGCCGAGTAGGCCTAAATCTACTAAACACTCAAAGGGAAGGCAATTTCCAAAGAGCACCTCAATATCTAGATTCTTCTCAACCCGAACATCACGAAAAAGAAAACTCAAAAGTCTTCACTTGGGCAAGATCTGTATCTTACCTTTTACCGTTCCACTTTTCTCAACAGTTTAAGTTATTCGACCATTTTGAATTCTCGCAGCCGGAAGTAAACACGTCCAACTTCGCTTGAAAAATACCCAATCAAATCAAGCTATTTACTCAAAGTTGGTTTGGATGTAAAGTTCGAGGGTTAATAAAATAATAGATATTTTATTATCTGGCACGCAAGCTGCGTTTTGAAGCCCTCTCAATTTCATTTTCCACAAATATGTATTATTTATTTAGGGCCAACAGTGTATTAGTTTTTTGTTAGGTTAAGTTACATGTACATGTATTTCCAAACTGATCAAATTTAGGAAAAAATAACTTTCTAATTAATGAGAGAAATAAATGGGACCCCAACAAGGTTTGTTGAGCGGCATGTCTCGGAAAATCCTGTAGGCCCACATGTTCAGCAGGCCTACAGTAAAGGACCTTGCTACTGTAAATTTTAGACTACGGTCAGAGGTTTGCGAAAAGAACAATAAAAATTATCAGCACCAAACTTAAACCTTATATTGGTGGATCTTACTAATGAGAGGGGGTGCAGAAGGCAACGAGAGAGAGAGGAGAGAGAACGAGAGAGAGAGAGAGAGAGAGAGAGAGAGAGAGAGAGAGAGAGAGAGAGAGAGAGAGAGAGAGAGATTAAATCAAATATTCGAGACAAATTTCAATGTTCTACAAATGGAAAAATCTGTATCCATCCCGGGGGTCAATGGTGCGAGGAGCGGTGACATCACGGTATACACACAAGAAATATCCACACAGCAAACACATGCCTAGGACGGCTCGAAATCTGAGAAGCTGGTCTGTTTGTGTCTGCCTCGAAATCCCAGAGGCCCTGGTTCTTTTTTAATTAAAAAAAATAATTTTTGTTTCAATTTTTAAAAATACAGTTGGTAGGGGTTGTTTTTTTAACGCCCCCATCAACATAATGTTGCTTCAGAACTAGATCTATGTTGTCCAAAGTGTAGGCTACTTAACTTCAGAGTGTGTTTTTGGACAAAATAGTTCTCAGGCGACTACAAATTAGAACATTTATTTAGTCCAACCTGGGATGGCTGAGAGGGATGATACAACACAATATCTCAGGAGAAAGATCGGGATACCCGATTAAAAAAAGTTTCACCTCCACTCCGGAATCGAACTCGAAATTCCTTGAGAGCGACAGCGAAGTGACTAACCGCTACACCAAAATCGCCGGTGGTCCCGGTTCGCATCCCATGCTGCTGTTCCCCAGACATTGACCCGCTCAGAACCTCCATGTAGCCATCATGTCGTGTTGACACTTTGTGTGACCGGCGCGCGGAGGTGCACTGGCTGTACTCCGGCCTCAGTCTGTCTGTGTATACATACGCGATTGAACTATTCGCGGACTACATTTTTATAATGCTTATGGATGCGTATGTACGATTAATTGTCCGAATTGTTTTTTTTTCTTTTTATTGAAGACAAATTTGCTTTTCTAGTGCCAGTAAATAAGACAAAGCCTATACTTTTCCCCCCTTTTGTGACCCCCCCCTCCTCCTCCACCCCCCCTCTTT
>NW_004797301.1:1027550-1033239 GCF_000002075.1 Aplysia californica
TCCGAAGAAGCCCTTTCTCAACCCTTCCCATGATGCTCTGGGAGTCTGTGACAATGATAAGATGGGTAGTTCTTGGTCTTGTATTTTCAAGCCAGCCAAGCGCTCCTTGTTACGGTCTCAATATCAATTTTCATGCTTGAAGTTGTTCTTTCTATGGCCCCTGACATGCTATGAACCTTTGTATTCCCACTGTACACCACAAAACCCCATCCACTTCTATCACCCCTCCCGGCCGATCCATCCGTATAGATCACTGGGTCCTCTGGCTTGGAATGCTCCTCAATTAACTGTCGCATGTCACTGTCGTTAATGACAGAAGCACATTCCCGTCTTTCACGACCCATAGTGATGTGAACGTTGGCCAGGCTTCTGCAATCGGGGCTCAGTTCAAACCCTTTCTTTCCACAGCATATTTCATCTATGCCACAAACTTTCCTCAAAAAGTCTTCGGCTTCTGCCATCCATGAGCTACTGCGTTTGATCATGTTTCCTTTGATGCTGCTTAGGTTGTCATTCAAAGAGTGCCTTGGGTCTCCCAAAACATTCAAGTACAGCTTTGCCTATGCCACCTTATGCCTCACTCTGATGCTGGCCAGGTCAATGATGTGTTTCATACAGACAGCATGGGTGTCCTTTGTGCAACCTAGAACGGCCCTCATAGCTGCATTCTGTACTCTCTCCAACCTGTCTATCTGAGTTTTGGACAGGGAGAGAATGCCCAGACCATAGTCTATGACTGACAGAACCACCAGCTGCAATAGGAGAAAAAGAAATATCTGTTGAATTCCCGCTGAAGTCAAGGTCTTCACTACATTGATGCCCTTCTGAGCCCTGACAGAAACATTGTAAATATGTTCTTAGTCCTATTTCTACTTCTATATCCCTTTGTCCTGTCCTTTCCCACAGCTCTTCATTTCTTATTCTATCCTGCCACTTAATTCTCAGAATACTCCTCATACATCTGTTGATGAAAGTCTGGACTTAATTCAGTTCTCAGTTCTGTATTTGTTGTCTTCCAAGTTTTGCAGTCATAGAGGAGCACAGACTTGACGTTGGAGTTAAAATAAAGAGTCAAATCTTGGTGCACAGTGAGATGTTGCTTGCCTTTCAGACTTTTGATAACTGATTGAATGCTGACCTTGCCTTGGCGGTTCTTGCTTTAACATCTGCCTCGGTTCCACCTTTACCATCGATGACACTTCCAAAGCAGGTAAAGGAGTCCACTTCTTCCAGGGGAGTGTCTTACACTCTCACAGTAGGGTTTGAAACTTTTCCTAGCTTCACTACTTTTGACTTGCCTTGATGTATACGTAGGCCAACACTCCTTGTTGAGTTCCTTGGTCTTTTCTTGCATCTGAACATGTGTGTGAGAGAGCAGTGCTAGGTCACCTGCAAAGTCCAAGTCGTCCAGCTGCTGCCAAGGGATCCACTGTATTCCTTTACGCTTGCCTCTGGTGGCTTCTTTCATGACCTAGTCAATTGCCAGTATGAAGAGAAAATGTGAGAGCAAGCATCCTTGTCGTACTCCTGTCTGTACCTGGAATGGTTCTGAGAGTTGTCCTTCGTGGAAGACTCTGCAGTTTGTTCCATTATATGTGGCCTTCACAAGCTTGACCATAAAATGGTGGTGAAAAAATCGATACGAGTAGGCTCGGTCGCCACCCGGGCAAAATTCAAAATATCCTACCAACTGAAAATGTTAAGAGTCTCCCGCGTGCTCATATGACCTTATGCAGTTGCGAGCGCCGTAAAACACCAAAACAATATAGGCCTACAGCAGGGTGATAAAAAAAAATAATAAAAAAAGAAAACTGTACAATTTTTTTGTTAATATTTTCCTCCACACTGAAGTTTTTGCGATTCAAATTTGTAAACAACATTTCGAAGTCAAAAGAAATATGTCTGATATTCATTTTAGTAAAATAAACAGAAAAGTTTTGTTTTATATGTACACAGCGCGTAAATAAACAACCCATTTTCAGCTACGTCCCCATTTTTGTAACATGGCGTATTAGTTCGCATAAGGCCTACCACTAAAAATCCCAACGATTGAGCCATAATGGCATATTGCATACTACAGTAGTCTTACGAAGGCCAAAAAAAGTTGACAGACAGTTTTTCTCAAGTTTCCTTTGCCTGCTGTGATCAAGGAAAGATCGAGATATTTTTTAACTTTTCTTCACCACCAACTCATTTCGTAAGTTTCGCACCAGGTACAGAAATAATGTGAAAATGCCACTGTCATTGAGGCCTTCTTTGGTGTCAAGGGTGGAAATGGTTCCTCAGTTAGTACCTGTAGAGAATCAGAAATTAAAATTCCAAGACAAAACGACCATCAGTGGCGGGGCGCCATTGGTGCAATTGGTGCAAGCGCTCCACCTAACCCTGGTCTTCACCCCCCCCTTTCTAATTCTTCTAAACCAGTCAGTGCTCTAGATTCTAGATCTACATGACTACATCCTTGCGCTCCGTCACCCGCTGGTTGCACCAGTGAAAAGACAGACAGCGAGGATGGTTTATGCTCGTTGCACCGCTTGCAGTAGTGTCTCCTGGGAGCAAGCAGAATCTTTGCACCAATGTTATTTTTGTCACTGTAGAGAAATCTAGGCATCGTTCTTCCCGCACAAGAAGAAAGGGGCATGAAACTGCTGTTCGCAGCACCAATTTGGTGCAAGCTAAAAATTTGATCCAAGTTTCCGCGAGCCTATCTACTACACTATATTATAGTAGAGTCTACGGTAACTCAATGAAGAATGGGTATCGAAACTATTCTCTCCGTCTATTGTGTAGCAAGTCCTGGTGCTGCCCGAAGTAGATCTTGATTAAGATCTAATTAGAAATCTATAAATATTCTCAGATTGTGAGCATACTGAGTTGTTGGTACTGTTTCACTTTATTGCAGCTTTTATGTGGTTTCATCTAGAAACAGTTGTAAATATCGATAGATGTAGATTACGTGATATCCTGCTGATTCTAAGTGACTTTCTCTAGAAATCTTAATAGTAGCTACTAAGGCTATTGCCCATTTGCTCACTTTCCAATTATGCACCACCTTGTCTGCAACCCACGCGACGCCACTGACGACCATTTCAGGTCAAATACTCACACCGTTTGCACAAGGTTTGCACCCCTTTAAACGTCAACAGGGTGAAGACGTCTGTCCGTAGACGATGTCTGTTGCAACGCTCATTTCAACTGTCCGCATTCTCAGGGCTGATCTTCATATTTATGTACGACTGTACCATTTTCCGTTCGCGAAACTATCAAAAGATAACAATGTGTTCATGATTCATCGATCGTCTTGAAAAGCGCTGCCATTTCCTTGGTGACATTTCGGTTCCTTGGCAAAGCCCATAGATCTATTCACCTTTCAGGTTATATGAACTCCAGAAATGCTGTCTATTTGGGCAACCTCACCCCTCCCCCTTTTGTCTCTAGAAACAGCTCCATATTAGGTGTACAGTGTGCGTGGGTTTGAGTACTCATGGTTGAGTGGTTCCATGTATTTGGCCACCTTGAACATTACGAACGACACGTAAAAATGTGTCGAGTCCAAAGGAGGACATTATAGACCTTTGTGATTGTGTCCTTTGGTTCTCGGAATTCCAGAATTTAAAAAAAAATATTTTAAACTCTCTAGGAGAAAAGAAATATTGTTTAAAGGTTACAGGGATGGAAAATTTAGATTTTTAAAATAAAAGGAAAGTTCGAACATTATTATAGGCCGAATATATCATTATGCTAAGAGTATCGTGGAAGGAAAAGAAATCAAATGAGGTAGATCTAGTGCTTGATGAAGCCCACGTGGGACGCTCAGTTTAAAAAAACAACCAGGAAACGACAAATGCAGTTTTTGGGATACCCGAATATTAATAGTCTTGAACATGCATCTAGACCTAGCTCTCAAAACTGGCAAAATTGAGGGCAAGCGAGCAGGGGTAGGCCCAGAACATACTTAGGGAACCCAAACAAACGGGTAACAGGGAAAGATCAGGGAAAGGTAGCTTTTTTTTAGAGCATCTGAGCAATACGGAATAAATGGAGAACCATGATTGCCGATGTCAGTCGCAGATCAGGGACTGGATGATGATGATTATAGGGATGCCTTTGATACTACATATATCAAGACCAAAATTAGTACTAGATCTAGATCTAGATATATACTCTATATAATATGAACCGTTGTGACTGTACATTACACATATAGATCTATAAATCTACACTCTGTGTATCTGTATTATATTTACTACAATCTTTGGCTTCGGGATTGAACAATAATTTGGTCTATATAACATCTTGGCCTATTTTATTTTTCCAATAATTTTATTCAATGCAATGAAATAGGCCCGGTAGAACCGAATCATTCACTTCCGGTTAACCGGTTAGCGAATACCAATCGATTCATTAGCGTGAACGCAGATAAATACACTTTTCGTATTATTATCATAGGTTTGGAACACGGTTCCTAATTCTGTAGAAACATTTTACGGAAAAGTTCAGACTGTATCCTCTTCCGTCTCAACTCAACCCCTTCCACCCCACCCCCCCACCCCCGTCCAAAAATTTCGGAGCTTTTTTTGACCGGCATAAGCTTAACCCAATGAGCACGCCACATTCTCATCATTCGACAAAGCTTGTAGTTGTAGGCACGTTGTTTGGGTCATTTAAAGCACCCTAGTATTTTTTATTTGTGTATGTTGGTTAAAAATGTGTCTCCACATTACCTGCGTGTGTGTGTGTGAGAGAGACAGACAGAGAGAGAGAGAGAGAGAGAGAGAGAGAGAGAGAGAGAGGGGGGAGAGGAGAGAGACGGAAAAAGAAAAAAAACCCAGTGAGACAGAAAAGACCACGTTTTCATTTCTCTCCCACCACACAGCTGTTCACATACAGCACATGACGTCAGTAAAAGTACAGGACCAGGAATTATCCAAAATCCTCCACCGGGCATCAGAGGCGACACTGGGCAAGCGAAGGCACAGGCGCGAGGAGGCTGCACGGAAGACGGAGGAGAGGCAGACCGGAGCCGGTGTCAGAAAGTTGTGGGAGAAGCTAGGACATATGTTTAAGACTATACTCACATATTGATTGGAATAACGACGAGATAAGGAATTAAAGAAAAAAAATATACTTGTAATACTTGGAGAAAAACAAACTTAAAAAAGAAAAAGGAAAGAAAAGAAAAAAAAATAATTTAAGGTTGTTTTTTTCTTTCCATTCATGTAAGTTATTGTCATTTATTAATTAATCATAATTTATTTATCGATTGCGATATTTTCTGTTTGTTTCCGTTTTTAAACCTAGTTACGTATTGTTTGGTGTTGTTATATTGGCTATTTTGTAAGAGGGTACGGGTGTGGGGGCAGTATATAAGGCTCTTCGCTCTGGCAAACAGAAGACATGTGTTATACGGGGTGCCCACTACGGCTGGATCGGGCCGATCGCCCGACTCGATCGCCTGAAACTGAAAACAAACACGTTTGTTTTTTAGGCGATCGAGTCGCCGATCGGCCGATCCCGTCCATAGTGGGCACCCCATATTAGATTCTACTTGTACGATCTTCTAAGCACCAGTGTCCCAGTGTAATGCACCCATTTTTAATTTTAAAACACTGTCCAAAGAAGTGGCCTGGCCTGATTAGTGTGTGTTTATGAGTGTGTGGGTCTCTCTCTGTGTGTGTGTGTGTGTGTG